>NW_028246456.1:600000-958013 GCF_964263255.1 Lissotriton vulgaris | reverse complement strand
CATAAATAAAAAATGTCATTTACAATACCAATAGCTCAAACTTTCCTAATGCGAGACCTATTGCATTGCAAATGCTTGTTAATGTGAGTTTTCCTACTGCAACCTGGTCCGGTAGGAGGCAGCAATGCTGAAACGTGTCTGTCAGTTTTTAGTTAACCAAGATTGCTCACTCACACACCCATAGAGCCACTGACTCATACACAATCTCACATACACCCAGGTTGCAGGGACTTTATAGGTAGGAAATTGCATTAAAATCATAGAAATTAACTGAAAAAACAAAGGTAACTGGGATGTTATAGCTGGGAAATCTATATCTATACTACTATTATAAAGACACACCTTTGAGCCAGGTAAACTCGGGAACCACGCGCCAATCCACACACCCGATACATTGTAGAAATTGTCAGGGTGTGCAGATGGACATAGGCGATAAAAAAAAAAAAAACGTACATTTTAAAATGTAACTTTTAAAAAAAAGTATTGTCCTGAAAGTAGCGCCGGCCGCGACGATGTGCTGGCCGCGACGTAGCGCTGGCCGCGACGTGCGTGATGACGAGCGGCGGAGAAGTGAGGAGCGCGGGGAGAAGCGGCGGCTCAGGTGTGTCATGACGAGCGGCGGACATGGAGCTGTGGTGAAGTGAGGAACGCGGGAAGGAAGCGGCCGCTCAGGTAAGGTAAATGCACATTGGAGTCGGGACGGGAGGGGGTCTGGACGTGAGGGGGTCGTGGCGGGATGGGGTCGGAGCAGGTGTGCAGCGGGAGGGGGTCGGAGCGGGTGTGCACAAAGGGGCGGGAGGAGGCGAGAGGGAGTCGAGGAGGGAGGGGGTCGGGAGCGGGTGTGCACAGAGGGACGGGCACGCAAGCATCAAATGCTGCCCCCAGCCCCTTTCTGCCCCAGGCAACGCTGTGGCGGGCTGCTAGTAAAATATAAAAATCCTTAGAAATTCACTGGAAAAAACCCAAAGGTAACAGTGACGTTATAGTTAGGTTCCGATTTTACACACAAAACCATAGAAATTGAGCAGTTCTAGTTTGCCAAGTTTCTATAACTCGTGCCCTAAGGTAACTATAACTTACGCAATCACCATGCACTGTTAACCTCTTCCATTCTTGTGACGAGCTCGTCATGAGGCACAGTGGAGCTGCACTCATGACGAGCTGAGCTAGTCACAGCCGTTGGAACGTTCGCACGCGGGGATAATTTTCCCGCTCTGCTGAACGTTCCAAAAACGGGTGTGGCTGTGACTAGCGCCGCTCGTCACGAGTGCAGCTCCACTGTGCCTCATGACGAGCTCAGCTCGTCACAAGCACAGCGGTGCTGCGCGCGCTCCCCCTTCCCCCCCCCCCCGCACAGCGGGGGGAAAACACCCTGCAGCGAAGGGGTTAATAGCCCCACATATTGCATCACTCATGACCTCTTCTAAGACCTCATTGATAATATCATTGCAACATTTGCAATGAAATTATTGATGAGAACTGATGGCGAGGGCACTATAACTGCTCAATTGCTATGGATTTGTGTTTATAGACATCACTTTGATACAGTGTATAAATAAGGACAGGTGTAAATGGTCAGTTTTTTGCTTACTTACTGTAGTTACTATGCCATTTTTCTACGTCTTAAGTGCTATTGGAAGCTACTTTTTTAGGTTTTGCCTGGCGAAAAGATGCGCTCTGCGCATATTTTTCGCGCAGGCGAAAACCTAATGAGAACTGTAGTGTGGGTTTGGGTCGGCCCTCGTCATTTATTGGCTGGCTCCATAAATGGAGCCTAGCCATTGGACGAGGGGCCTGTCCGTCAATGCCGGACCAGATTCGGGGGCGTTCCCGAGATTCTTTGGCTTTTTGCCGACGTCACGCGACGTCAGCCGAAAGCCGGGAACGCCCCCGAATCTGTTCCGGCATTGCCGGCACCCGCCTTCCTGCTCCGGTGTCTCCCGCCGTCCGTGTCCTCTCCCGCCCCCCTCCCCCTTGATGAACAGCCGGCATTGCCGGCACCCGCCTTCCTGCTGTAAGGGTGAGCCGAGGTGCATTTAATAAAATTACTGTTTTCAGTTGCAATGAGCGATCTTTCACTCACGCTGTATTCTGGGCCCACGACGGCATTTCCTGGTCTCTCGCGCATGTTTGCTGGTCGGCGTCTGCCTCACAACACGTTCCATGTCGATCCGCTCTCCCCGCCTCCCTCTCCCCTCCCACTGCAGATCCCCGCCTCCCGAGCCGCAGCTGATCCCGATCCGCTCTCCCCGCCTCCCTTTCCCCTCCCACAGCAGATCCCCGCCTCCCGAGCCGCAGCCGGTCCCGATCCGCTCTCCCCGCCTCCCTCTCCCCTCCCACAGCAGATCCCCGCCTCCCGAGCCGCAGCCGGTCCCGATCCGCTCTCCCCGCCTCCCTCTCCCCTCCCACAGCAGATCCCCGCCTCCCGAGCCGCAGCCGGTCCCGATGCCGTTGTAACACGGCCTCCGCTCTCCCCCTCCCCTCCTACAGCAGATCCCCGCCTCCCTCTCCAGGTGAGTGTCTACTTTATTTGGGAAACACCACAGTGAGTGCTGTTTTTTTTTTTTTGCGCCGTTCCCGCTCCCGCTGTCCGTTTGCGCCCCCCCCCCCCGTCCGTGTACCGCCAGCGCTATGCTGCAACTTCCCACGCCACTGCCCTCCGGCCACCGGAGACATGTTTCAGATATCCACCTTCCCACACCCGACCCACTCTAATTCCCACCATGAACCTAAGATCGGCCAATGTACCTGATGCAACAACAAACCTTCAGAAGACTGAAACGTGGAGGACGAACTCTGGGTGTTCAGGGTGATGGACTTGTGACCTCTTTCAATCCCAGCCTTAAAGCCGAACCAGATCTCAGTTCAGAAAACAAGTGGAAAGCAATCTCTTTAGGCCATCCTTCGGCTAAAGTCTTGTGACCACGAATGCTATGAAGGAGGAACAGTGGATGTGACGCTCAGCCTCACATACAGTTTGACTCAAGTTACTCTTTATGTTCTGATCCAATTGCTCCCTCTGTGCTTGAGAGTGGTCGTAAACCATCAATGTGCAGATAACACAAATACGTGTCTTTAATTTACGTATGTGCATTAGAAATGTTCGTTTCAAATTGACTACTGAAAATGACTATTTGCGCTTAAATTTAGATTGTCAACTGATCCTGCAAGGATGTGTCTGCAAATGGCCAAGAAGCAGCCATGAGGCTAATAGAGGGCAAATGAATGTAATGGATAACCCACCTTTAGGATAGTACTTGCAACAGCCTTTCCCTCTCCCCTCCCACAGCAGATCCCCGCCTCCCGAGCCGCAGCCGGTCCCGATGCCGTTGTAACACGGCCTCCGCTCTCCCCCTCCCCTCCTACAGCAGATCCCCGCCTCCCTCTCCAGGTGAGTGTCTACTTTATTTGGGAAACACCACAGTGAGTGCTGTTTTATTTTTCTTGCGCCGTTCCCGCTGTCCGTTTGCCCCCCCCCCCCCCCCATCCGTCCGTGTACCGCCAGCGCTATGCTGCAACTTCCCACTTCCCACTTCGTACGTGTTCCACGAGGCGTTTTGTCTTGGAAGTAGCAGCTGCTTTTTTCTTTTCAGATAAAGTGTGCAAGGTGACAGGCACATCAGAGGCTGCACAAGGGATAAGTGAAACGTGTACACGAAGGATTTGGAAAATGAACACTGTTTCTGGGCAGAAAAAGAGAAACTTTGTATTACAGCCCTTTGATGTCCGAAAAAGAAGAAATGATTTGACTTTAGACGTTAGGGAGGCTGCCTGAGGTACAGGGCGGCTGAGTGGCAGATGGCATTTCACCGAAATTACCTTTTGTCCTTGCCACGTGCCAGGAGGCACCTCACTTTATTTGTGTGAACACGTGCACACTTGGACTGCTATAGACACGTCGTTTTTCAATCAGATTTTTATTTTATTTTAAAAGGAACATGACCATTTATTTTTTGCTATGTTCCATCCTGGTGGGGTCCTAATGTCATACTTTTCATCCCATCTACGCTAATAGCATGAATATGCCGTTTGGGAAATTGCAGAGTGTAGTTTATAGTTTTAGATTAAAATAGCTTCCCCTGTGTCCAGAACATGCACTGTGCGCTGTTGTACCAAAACTCCGAAAATGGGATATTCTATTAAAAGATCTCCAGTGTATGTTTGTTGTTGCCCTTTGTTTTGGTTTTCGCTTGATAAATGCGGAACTACATATGGCAAAAAACAAACGGATAGCTAAGATGAGGTCGGTTAATAGGCAAGAAGTCAGGATAACAAAAGCGTGAAGTTGAGCCCCCCCGAACCCCCCCCCCGCATAGCGCCCCACACACGAGGATCTCACGCCTCACTGCTGGATATGTCACCTTTTTATTCTATGAACACTGTTCCTGCCCCAACCCACCCTTCCCGTGTCTTGGGGTTGTATCTGTACCAATACATCAGAGTCCATGTCAAATCATAAAGTGCAATGTCAGCGTAAGCGATTAATCGAAATCTTCGTACTACGTTTACAGTGCACACTGTTAGTCAGGACCGAGGAGTATTGTGAGAGTTTCCGTAGTGGTAGAGCTTTATACGGTGCAGATTAGATGTGCGTTGTAGGAGTGCTGGTTAGTGCAAGTACTCGGACTGGTGTGCATTTTGTAAACTCTACCTCGGAACTTCAAGATAAGTTTACTCTGCAAATCGGAATCTAAGTGTATTGAGGGAGGCTGATATGACTCAGTACTGAAATACGCTCATGTAGCAGGTTAGGGTAGAAGTGCTTTGTCATGGCTGAGTGGATGACTCACTGCTGCTCGGATACAAGTGTGTACTGCGTGTAGGTGCATTGTGAGATCTATGCGTGTGTTAGCACAAGGAAACCAAGGCATGATGCAAGTCATAATAAAGGCGCATTGAGAGAGCGCTTGGTGGCTTAGTCAAAGACACGTAGGCATAATGACACATACAGAGGCAAAAGACTGATGCATGTAATCCTAGTGGCATTTAATCTCTCACTGGGAGATCAGTTCCAGCATAGTGCCAAAGGGAGAAAGATGCTGAGGGATGCGTCTAGAAAAGAGACTTGTGAGCAAATTGAGTAAATGGAATGTGATTTGAATGCCTCTTTCAATTTTCACTCATTCCGGTCATGCTCTGACCCTGAATGTAAAACCACTTGCAGAATAGTTGCGAAATATATTTCCCTGCTGTTTAGGGACATTATCCATCTTTATTCCAAATGAAGGTAAGTTCTGCTGTGAAGGTTTTGTTCTTGCCAATGCTGCATCCGTGATCCGTGATACACCAGCTTCAGGATAAGTAGGCTAAGCGAAAGCCTTGAAATTGATATTGTATCATTGCATCGAAAGACTGGTATCCTGTGGAGTAGTGTGTTTGAGCCAGGAGCATAGGATGAACAATTCTGGGTACAAGGGTCACTAACTAGCGCGGGGCCCGTTAGTTATGTTCACTGTGGATCTGAGCGAGATTTCCACTGTTGTTTCGGCACTCAGTAAGGTTGGTGGGAATGTACTATCTGCAGAGCTTTAACCTGTCGCTGCAGTAGAATGTTATACATGGCTTTTAGTTGATGGTGCTTTCTTTGGCTTAGTGAGTGAATAATCTGTTGACATACAAGCGAAGATTGTCATCTAAGGGCCACTAGGTGCAAATCCTAGGAGCCAAAGATACAGCATACACTTGCCAGCCATCTTCTTTTGTGTAGACCTTATTGTGTGTGCTCTTGGTGTTATGTGAATCAAGTAGAAACTTTGAGCTTTCATCTGCCTCAGTTGCGATCATAAACAGTAGAGGTATCACGTGTGCACTGATTGAGCTCTGCTTAGGATCCCTGTACTAGTTCCCACTTCCAGAGTAGCAATTGTCTTAAAATGTAGACTGATTTGTGTTTATGTGGTTGCGTGCATTGTCTGTGTTTACGGCACTTTTGGAAAATATCATTTCTTTCACTGGGCCAAGTGATTATAATGATGCATTGGCACAAAGCTGTCTTGGATCCTAATTTTGAAATGAGAACTAGGATTCAGATGGGTCAGACTGACAGAGCTCATAGTAGATCCATTGCTGGAGTCAATGAAGGAGTGTTGTGCTGGCTTGTATTGTAAAGCAGAGTCAGGTTGCATTAGTAGCTAGGGAGTCAGAACTGGGAAACCGTGTGCTTAGCTATTGGACCATAAGTCAGCAATGCACAGAGGAAAAATGTATTTTGTTTAGTGATGACAGTTGTTTTGATTCATTCTCTTTACTAGATCCTTATTTCTCAGTGTCATGTGCCAGTCCTGTTGCCTGCTTGTGCCTCCGTGTGCCCCTGTTGCCTGCCTGTGCCTCAGTTTTCGTGCCCCTGTTGCCTGCTTGTGCCTCACTTTTCGTGCCCCTCTTGCCTGCTTGGGCATCCGTTTTCATGCCCCTGTTGCCTGCTTGTGCCTCTGTGTGCCCCTGTTGCGTGCTTGTGCCTCTGTGTGCCCCTGTTGCCTGCTTGTGCCTCTGTGTGCCCCTGTTGCCTGCTTGTGCCTCCGTGTGCCCCTGTTGCCTGCTTGTGCCTCCGTGTGCCCCTGTTGCCTGCTTGTGCCTCCGTTTTCGTGCCCCTGTTGCCTGCTTGTGCCTCCGTGTGCCCCTGTTGCCTGCTTGTGCCTCCGTGTGCCCCTGTTGCCTGCTTGTGCCTCCGTTTTCGTGCCCCTGTTGCCTGCTTGTGTCTCCGTTTTCGTGCCCCTGTTGCCTGCTTGTGCCTCCCTGTGCCCCTGTTGCCTGCTTGTGCCTCCCTGTGCCCCTGTTGCCTGCTTGTGCCTCCGTGTGCCCCTGTTGCCTGCTTGTGCTGTGTGGGTGTGTGTGGAGGGCTCTGTGTAGCTGTGTGTGTGGGAAGCTTTGTGTGGCTGTGTGTGTGGGAAGCTTTGTGTGGCTGTGTGTGTGGGGGGCTGTGTGGGTGTGTGTGGGGGGGGGGCTCTGTGTGGGTGTGGGTGTGGGGGGGCTCTGTGTGTGTTTGTGTGTGTCATTTGCGAGAGATAAAGCTAGTGGCATTGTAAATGGCAATGCCATTTATTTATGTTAAAAAAACATAAATAAAAATAATGTCAAGAGCAATGCCAATAGCTCTAACTTTAACAAAGGCAAAACCATTGCATTGTAAATGCTTGTTTTTACAAAGGACTTGTGTGGTATTCATAGCAACATTCCTAACCTGTTGACATTAACTAATTGTTATGTTATTGCAAAATTAGTTTGCTGAATGTAGAATCTGAATAGTACCATCCTGACCCTCTTTGTGATGAACACTACTAGAACAAATAAATCCGACCAAGCAGGAACATGTGGTTTCTGATCTGGCTTAGAATTCGTCTAAATGTTAGGCAGCCCTCTCTAAAGACCAGGGCGGGCTGGCCGTTCAGGGCATTTTACCGAGGGGTTTGGGGCTCGTTTTTTTTTTGTGTTTGTTACTAGAGGCAGATTTAGCAGCGCTGCTGAAAAATCTGCAGCATGCGAGCATTTCTAGTATCCGGGGAGCAGGCAGTGCTTCCGCAGGGGCTGGGTCGAAAAAATTGCCAGTTCTGCTTTGGGTTTCAAGTCCCGCCCTGCTAAAGATCTAGGCTTGTTAAATTAATACTTGGCGATTCCCTTTTTCGTCAATGTTTAAAAAAAGGCTCAGTTAAATAGATTTGACGTATCATGGTGTGCTAATTTCCTCTGTATTGAGCTAGCCTTTTTCTCAGACTCGTTGAAGCAAATAAATACGTAATTGCCATACAATATTTGGAACCACTGTATTCATGTTCAACAAGCATTTTCTTGGAAGACATGGCTTAGGTGCAGCCTGTGTTCCATGCTGTTGCATCCTCTTTGGTGGTCACATCTTGTACATAGATGTAGGTAGACCACCAGCCATGATGAAGCAAGAGACAAACGCGCTACACACCATCTGGTATGTTCACTTGGGGCTTTCTCGAGGCTTCTTAGGCCAGTGACGGAATTGTGGTCAAGACTGAATCAGTTAAAACGGGGAAAATATGTGAACATTATCCATCGGCCAAAGGAAAAGAGCCCCAGTAGCCCGTTGCCTCGGAAAAGTAGAATGTTTGCGGTTGGCTTCATAGCGAAGCTGTATGGTGCAGTAAGAAGTATCTCATTTTAAGTCGACTTCCCATGTTTACCTCACCTCTTTACCTGTCCATCGCGTGGCTTTGCCTCTCCTTGTAAGACATTTAAGGCGCCAGCACAAAGGCATCGTAATTGAAGTTTTTAAGATTATTATCGTAACCTAAGATATGTAGGGTGGTGTGTCCCTTAAGATATTAAAACTGGGTGCTTTAGAAACGGGCTCAGTGTACTGTTCCACTGTAGCTGAATGCAATCCGAGAAGGCAGAACAGGTTTTGAAAATGAAGCAATAAACATAGCTTTGGGTGATTGATTATTCTCCTGTCTTTCTGTTGCTGTTCGCGCATTGGATTTGCCCTTTGCACTGCATTCCTTTTGTTTTTTACTCGCTTTGGTTTATGCGGAAATGAGCGCATACCGAAAACGGCAACATGTTCCGACTCGCTCACAGGATACAAACCCATCTCCTTGCACGAATGCATGAGCCGAGACTAGATTCTTTCTGTACACACAGTGCCATTCTTACCTACTGTTTATTTCCTTGTTACTTCAGTGCAAGTGTCCAACTCTAAGGGTGCAATGCCAGACTCCATTCTTTCTATTGTATCTTTACAGAATGGGAAAGGCAAATGGTATATCTATTTGTAATATCAGACGAAATAGTTGAGGAAAAATATATTTTTTTATTCGCAACACCTTTGCTAGTATCTCCTGGAAGGCATTCCGACATCGAGAAAAGTGATGATTTCCTGTGTGTTGTAATTAATGTGGAAACTTTTGTGGTGTGTTTTTGTTTTTTTTAAAAACATTTTTTTCAATCTTAACCACACAACACCAACGCATGGCCCAAAGCCAATAGCAAGGCAAAACAGTTACAACAGTTCATATTAGATTGCAAGTTTGACAGCCACAATTAACGCAGAGTCGAGAAGAAACACAGAGGAGACCTCGAAATCCCCCCCCCCTTACAGTCAGTCAGCTGCGGCCCTGTGAGGACGTGTCTCCCATCATGGGTCATGGTCTGGGTGGGCAGGGTTCCAACAGTATCCCAAATCATATTGTGTTTCTGTGGGCACCCACTTGCTAAGTAAACTGTTCATTCCAGACTAGTGCAATAATCCATACCTTTGGCACGTCTGTCGACAGGAGGGGCCGCAGTGTCTTTCCATGTCCATACTATGTCTCGCATTGCCACCAATACACCCAACCAGGGCAACGCTTTCCTGCATCTGTCACCCCCTATATCTCCTGTGGTGTGTAAGAGGATCAATTTCAGATCATTGGGTATCCTTCAGTCCAGTGTTCTTTTCAAGGTTCCCAATCTCCCCCCTCCCCTCCCCCCCCCCCCCCCCCCCCCCCCCACACACACACACACCTCAAAGGGGTAATAAGACCGAACATTGCCAGAATCTATGTAGCAAATTCGCTATTCGGGCATTGCAGCGTAGGCAACATTCTGTGCCAATCAGTCCTGTTTTTTACAGTCTTGTTCTTGTAAGGTACGTGTGGTGTAGCAGCTAGCCAGATCTGTGAGGCCATCACCGCCTCGAATCAGTCTTTTTCCTCCAGTGGTCCCAGGTCTTGCGCCCACACTTCCCTCTACCTGACCAACGGGTCCGTTCGGTTGCGCAGCAGTCTGATGTATGATGGACGGTTTGTGGGCCTTCATATTGGCGAGTAGGATCCTTGCCTCAAAAGGTGAGTTTTCTGGATTGTCCATGTTAGATTGTATGTTATGGCATGAGTCCATGTTGGAGCTGAAGATAGCGGAAGAACTGGGTGGGATTCATATGGTATTCTGCCTGCAGGTCCTAAAAGTACTTCAGTAAACCATTGTGCAGCATGTCGCCCACTGTTGATAGGCCTATCTTGTCCCGCGGAGAGAAGTTACCTGTGGGAGCCTAGTCTCCTCCACAGCATGACCTATTTGCCCATACCATGGATTCCGCCGTATTCACCCAAACAGTCAGTACATCATTTGTAGCGGCAGGTAGAGAGCCCGGGATCCCCCCAATCCCCGAATAGAGCAGGTCAGGGAGGTTGCTGTGATCCATGATACACCTCTCCACCATGTATACGGGCTCGCCAAACCCCTTGAGCCAGCAGTTAAGTACAAGTAGGTACACTGTTCTGTAGTAGGAGTATGTCTGTGGTAGGTAGGTCTGCACTTTGCTAGGGAGATCAGGGGGACTTCGCATTCCCACTAAAGGTCCCTTATCAGGGCATTGATCTTAGCCAAAAAGACTCGTCCCAACAGAAAGGGTTGGTTCTGCAGCTTATAGAGAAGCCTCAGGAAAGAGACCATCTTGAAAATGGGCAATCGGCCCAGTAGGGACAATAGGGGGCAGACCAGTGTTTTTTATGTCCTTTGTCAGGCCATCAGCTGAGGCTGTAGGTTGGTCTTGTACGTCTGGGCCTTATCATCCGGGATGAAGACCCCTAGATATTTAAACCCCAGTGGGCGCATTTGTAACTCAGGTGCCCATGGCATGTCTGGTAGGCATGGAGCAATAGGCTATAGAGGATTTGGCCTTGTTCATGAGTAGGCCGGAGAAAGGGCCAAAGACTTCTAGGATCTGTAACTCGTGTTGCTATGTCACCTCGTGGTAAGACATGTTGGGGTAGAGAGAGATTCTGTCACCAACTGTCTGAGGCCACATGCACCAATGCTGTCAGGGGGTTCAGTTGCCAAGAGAAACAGCAGCGGGGAGAGAGAGGACAGCCCTGGCAAGTGCCCTACTCTATATTGAACCAATCCATCATAGCCCTATCAATGCGCTCAGAAGTTCTTACGGAGCTGAAAAATTTTGTTCCAAAGCCAAACCGATAATTCCAGTCAAATGATTTTGTGAAGTCTACCAGCAGCAGGACTTGGTGACTGGTCAATCAACTACTCAGCTCTATGGCGTTATGGATGCGCCTATTGTGTTGGGTGGCCCGATATGTCATAAATCTTGATTGATCAGGGTGAATGAGATCAATCACTCACATAAGTCGGTTACCTAACATCTTGGCCCATATTTTGACCTCTTAGTTGTACAGGGAGATCGGCCTGTATTCCTTGCATCGGGTGCCGCTTAGGCCTGGCTTCGGGGTCACTACTATCTTCCCCGCTCTGGGGTTCTTGGGTAACTCACCCTTGGTTAGAGCTTCACTGAAAGTTTGTAGTAGCAGTGGGTCCCTCTGGAACCAAAAAAGGTGGCAAAACTCAGCGGGGAACCATTATGCCCAGGCGCCTTGCCAGCTTGAAGTTGTGGAAGGGCTGCTTTAAACTCCTCGCAAGTGACCCTGCCTCCAGGGATTTGCAGTCAGTCAGGGGCAGACGAAGCACTGGTAGGTCTGCCACAAACTGGTTCAGATGCGCCCAGGTGCCCGTTGGGTCTGGAGCATGGAGTCCACTGTAGTATCCTGCGAATGTATTCGCTTTGTCCTCACTTCCTGTTTCCTGGGACTCCCCACCGGTCTCGAGGTACGCAACGAGGGTTCCAGCAGCGCAGTGGATGCTCAACCAATGTGCAGCGTTTTGCTTGCTTTGTCACCCCATTGGTAGGCGCGTCTTCGGGTATCCAGCCAAACCTGACGAGCCTTCTGCATGAGCTCCTGTTAAAGCAAGGATGTGTATATATGGATTCTTCTGCCACAGCAACATAATGCCGCTCAAGGTCAAAGACCTGCGATTCACCGTCCTCCACCTTCAGCTGGGTCAGATCTTGCTGACCCTTTTTGTAGCTAATGATGTCATCGCAAAGGGTGGCCTTGAGGGCCTTTTTAAAGAACACCAGGAAACCAGCCGACCTGCTATTCTCTTTTAGAAATTGTTGGCTCATTGATCAGCCACTCGAAACTCCTCACCTTGGAGGCTCCAGCGGTTCCATTGCCACCCCGTGGCAGACCGGGTGGGTCCCCAGGCTAAGTCCAGCATCACCGGTGAGTGCTCCAACAGGCCCCTTGCCAGCAGTCGGACATCAAGTACTCAATAGCCATCTCTGTGGGGTAGCTGAAAATAGTCTAATTGGGAGAAGGATCTAAGGGCGCCGGAGTAGAAAGTGTACCCGAGTTCTTTTGGGTGGTGTGCTCTCCACACAGCCACAAGATACATGTTGTGTAAAAAGGTAAAGCGTATTGTTGGGATGGGTGTGACTGCAGCGAATACAGAAGATCGGTTAAGGCCAGAGTTGTTCACCTCATTAAGGTAGAATCCATTGTGCATCTGGCAACTTCATGAGGAGATTGGTCAGTTTTCCCCAAAATTCAGAGGTGGAGAAGCGTATATGCAAACCAGAGAAATCAAGGACCCCTGCAAAGTGCCCATCACTGCTACATATCTGCCTAGAGCATAATGCCATACCCTGGACCCTGCCAGGTGGATATGTCTGCAGACCAAAATAGCTATGCCTTTTGAACCCTGAGTTCTATACCTGTGAGTATCCCTTGCGGGCTAGAAAGGGGGAGTTAGCCAGAAGAGCCGTCTTTTGAATCATAAGGATAGTGGGGTTGTATTTGTGATCCGCTTTTAGCACTGCCCCTCACTTGATCTTATCGAACTTGCCATTAACATTCCAAGAGAGGACACTTCGCCTCCCCGAAAAGATGCACCATTTTGCATCAGACATGTGGTTGGGTCCGCAGTAATTTGCTTGGGGAAGTGAGTCTCTAGTGTGCCTGTTGTGTGAGTGCTTCAAGGTGTACTGCTGATGGAAAATAATTCGCCTCCCCTCTTCTCCCAACTCTACCCCATACTTTGCAAACTATAAGTACATGTCAAGGTGCAACTAGGGACAGTAGTCGATGGGGCTAACCTGAGATGTGTATCTCCCCTCTCTTGCAAGCACCCGGTCCCCTACCTCAACGGGCCCAAGGGTACCTGTCCCTCATTCCTAACCAACTCAAACCCACAAAAGAAAAAAAAGGCGGGAGGCCTAGTCGACCAATCATTCCAGGCCTTCACAGTGTTGTGCGAGGCCGGCTGTAGTTCAGTGGGGGCATCTGTTGTGTCAAGGCCCCGTCTGTGACTCTCCCTCCTCATGGATCGGGCCCTGCAATCTTGGTGGCACGGTCTTCGCCTCAGAGCTGTGCGTCACTCACCTGGAATGCCCCCATCTCCTCCACTCCTCCTGGTTCCCCTTCCACCCCCATGCAAGAAGGAACCTCCACTGCATAGTTTGGGACGCTCCTCATCCCAGTCCCAAGTCGACTGCCGTGTGTTGAAAAAGAGTTTTGCGTTCGAAGGAGACTTTCAGGCGGGCCGCAAAAAGGAACATGTATTGGATGCCCATGGCCCTGAGATTTTGCTTTGCCTCCTGGAAGGATCGCCTGTTGAACCTTCATAGTGTAATCTGGGAATATCATCAACGGGAGGATTGGAACGTCAATGAGCTGGCCTTGCATGCAGCTCTCGAATGATGCCATCCCGGTCTGCATAGTTGAGAGCATTGGCACCAAAGAGGAGGGGTGGGGAGTCCGCCTGGGGCCTAGCAGAAAATGCTTGGTGTGCTTGTTTAACAATAACTCGGGCAAAAACCTCCAATGTAGGCACCCAACTTTTCAACCAGTCCAAGATGAATGCGGTGGATGCAGTCCCCTTTGCGCCCTCGGGGATGCCCACAACGCGCAGATTATTGCACTGCAATCTACCCTTGGCGTCCTCCATCTGGGCCTCCAGATGTTCAACAAGACTTTGTAGGGTCACAAGGCGGACCTTGTGCCATTTGAACATATGTTCAGTTTCAGATACTTGCCCTTGACCTCCAAGAGCCTGTGCGCTGTATTCCTCAGATCCTGCTGGAACAGGGCGAGGTCTACTTTCAGTTCACCTATTTTGCCTTTCATTGTGTCCTTGAGATCCTGGATCGCCTGCAGAATGGATTAAGTCTGTAACTGTAAACTAACACAAAAAGATGGACGGAATGCTGAACGTTGTTAAACTCACCTGCAGTCACAGATCTGGGCCTACATCCATTGTTTTATTGCTCCCCATGCCATTGAAGTTTAAACCCAGCCATATGCAAATAAGTCTTGATCCTGCTCCACATGGGAACCGTCCAGCCTGAACTGCCAGGCCCGGCTTCCCTGGGCTGGAAAATAAGCATCCTGTGGCTGGTTTTGGGGAAGTCTGTAAATCCTCTGCAAGTTTGGTGCTACCCCCAGTCTCACTGGAGTCATCCGTCTGGGTTGCTTGTTTGGTAAATGTGACTATTTTCTGTTGTGATATGGAGCCAGACTGTTTGTCTCTCCATGATGTGTTTGGAGATACTGGAGAGGTGAGGTGGGGGCGGAGGCAGATAGCCGAGGGCCACAGACAGCAGCGCACATATGGACTTGCTTCAATTCTCCAGCAAAGTGCTAGGATTTGAGGTTTACCATTAACACAAGCTGACTAAGGCACTTGGAGTGAAAGAACTGGAAGGGCCACGTGACTCTTAGAACGGAGAGAGAAATGGGCCGATATTAAAGGATTTGATAATGCAAGCAATCCGGAGAGAGAGAGCGCGAACAGTTTAGGTTTGTTTTACTCACCGATGGAAGAGAAAGCCAGTCTCCTTCCGAGGGGCAGCCCCACCCATGGAGTGAGGCACAAGCATCACCCTCCGCAGGGCAGCCTGCCAGCTGGGCGTGCCAAAGGCCGCACTGGACCACAGCTGCCAGCCCTGGTTTTCATTTATTCTTTGCAGATTTCATTGCCTGGTTTTCAGTTTGCACAATGGGCAGTGTGGCAGACTTATAAAAAAAATTCAGATCGACTTCAAGAGCGCCCCATCTTCCATGTTTAACTGAAGTGCCATGGGGTATATAACAGTCATAAATTTAGCGCTGTAACAGGAATAACTAGCTCCTATCAAATATTTTAGCAGCGCTACACGCTACATTACATATGAACATTTAACTCGTGTGGTGGGAAGGTTATGGCCTAATGCAGAGATATTTAGCAGTACAGCAAGTAGGAAACCATCATTTAAAAGGACTCCCATTGGTTTTGAAGCAATGTTTAACTATAAATGGTTCACACAGAATTTAGTACAAAAATATAGTAAATGAATGTTTGAAAGACACAAGTTACAAAATGTCAAAAAGCAGAGTGTGCTGGTAAATAGTGGGCCGCTGGGAGAGAGCCCTGGGGCGCTGTTCAATAACAAGCATTTGCAATGCAATAGGTCTCGTATTTACGCGAGTTTAAGCTATTGGCATTGTAAATGACAATGCCTTTTATTTAGGTTTTAAACACGAAAACAAAAATAAAGGCTTTATTACTTGGAATGTCAATAGCTCAAATTCAGAGGTTGCCTAATCAAGTAGGCTCTAGTCTTGATCCCACTTCAAATCTGTTTCTCCCAGCACCCTCCACTTCCTGTTTCTCTAACTCACTTTTGAAAGTTCTTCTTTCATCCATGCTTTCTCAGTGTTTTCCTATATTTGTCTTCCTCCTTTCTCCATTTTCAGCTGTTCTCGCTTGATCTGGGGTAAGGTCTGATGATGAAAAACCAGTCCCAATCCCCCAAAATCAGCATTGTAGCCCCCTATTTCCATCCACCGGCTCAGTTTAGCCGTTGGCGAAGATGTTTTTGCTGCAGAGGGTGATGGTATTTTTTTGAATCTTGAGACTTCACATAAAAATTTCATTATTTCTAAACAATCCGGTCCTAAGAATTGCAGGAAGCTATTTTGGGATCCCTTGTGCAAGATGGACTATTAGAACTCAGGTGGGACAAGATGGATTTATACAGGAGTGGGAAGGGGCTGTGGATGGCCTTAAACTAATGTGAGAAATGTGTGAAGATGATCTGTTTTCGGCTACGAGATATATATACCTTTGTGACATAACCCAGAAGGCACATGAGGAGGTTGTGCTTGTGAGGCAGAGTAGAATATGGATGTCGAAATTTAAAGTCTAGTCAGAGTAAAGAGTTGAAGAACAGACGAAGGTTGCAGTTGCAGTATTTTAGTTTGCTGATAACAAGTGTGAGGGTCATGGTCTTGGTCTAGTGAAGTAACATGTAGGAATGGATCCTGCAGTTCAGGAATGTCAGTATATGTAAAGTATGGTTATGTGATCAGAGACGACGGTCGCATGCAGCAGTCAAATTAAAGGGCAAGATTACTGCTTGAGGCAGGTCATAAAATATGTAGTGAAGGGCACTGAAATTATTAAACTTGTGGCATGATAGACAATGGCAACAACATAGTTTCAGTTTTGGCAAGGTCACTAAAAGATAGCTCAGGGCCATGCAATGTGCGTTGGCAGAGGAGTAGCCCCTAATGTGATTTTTACATAGAATTTGAGTGACTTAGATGAATTCTGTAGTAGAAGAAACCATGCTTTCAGTGGTGGTGTAAAGTCCCCTCTTTAAAAGGATTGAAAACAGTTTGTGGAGTGGATCCTTTTAGAATTTTAGGTTAAGCATTATGGGACCATATTTATGTGAAGGAAAATTCCCCAGCAGACAAATATTTGCAACGGGGAATACCATGTCAATGTGCTGATTTTGTGCTTCCCTGTGAGAACAGGTAGCATGTATTGCCTACGTAATGATGGTTGGCTTTGTCTTTCCCGTTTAGTTTCTTCTTATTTGATGGCTTTCCTTTCTCTTCCTATGTTTGTCCTCCCCTAGAGCATAACGTATTTACCATCCCTTTGATTGGATTACTTATTTCCTTCTAACTGACATTAGGGAGTTACTTTTTTTTTCCTTTTTCTTTCAGCACTCCATGGGAGGGCAGATGTTTTTATGCACTCTTGCTGTGTGCTGCTCCCCCCTCTACAGTCAGCCTCCTGTTCTTCCAACTCCCTTGTTGCTTTCTTGCACTGGTTTTCTTTCCCTACATACCCCACAACTCTTCCATTGCTAACCTGTCCCTCCTTGCTCAGTGTTCTCACATTCCTCCTTTGCTCTCCAATACTGCTTTAACACACTTATACTAATTATTTTTCAAATTTGCCACTCCCAAGATAGATGTCCACCATCCTGAATCAGTAAATTAAAAGAAAAATGGCTACTTAAGAGTCAAAATGCATATGTCTACGTGTAGTGATGCTTTTGTGCATATACAGCTTCATACTGCAGCAACCATTTCAGATGCTTTTTTTCTTTTTACTTATGCTATTTAGCATCAGCAGCAAGTGTTGGCAAAGCTGAGAGATCAGTTAATGCCTTTCAAAGGCGAGGCCTATAGACTTTGCCTGCTCCTAATTAGTAGCTAGATTTTTTTATATCTAATAGTTTGTATCCAATTGGATTATTACCATGTGAGCAAAGAGAGGATTGCCAACGAAGGGCTTGCAGATGCTTCCTCAAAGGATTTTTAGAATCCTTTTGGACATTTGATATGGTGTTGTATTGCCACCCACTGAGGCCTATATCCAGGTTAACAACTCTTGATGCGAAGCTTCAAAGTTACTTATCGTTAGAAAATAGCTTTCACTCTGAACAAAGTCAAACTGGAGCTAGTATCTTGGACTATCTCGGTCTCAGAGTGAGTGCTAACAAAAAAACGGTTTACCCAGATGGCCAAATATGTAAATACCTCACAGAAACTCTGATTTTACAGTTTTAAAAAGGGATGTGACCCGGTTCCAGATTATTTTTGCACCTATAAGGCAAAAATTTAATCTCTGGTGCTGTACGTGGCTGGAGTGTAAAGGCACTGTGATACAAAGGAGTTGACCTATTAAACTTTATTAAACAGATTTTCCATCTTCCAAATTGACCCCTTTATTACTTTTGAGCGATGGCATTGCCTAATGAAATATTTCTGAATTGGCTCCATTCTGGAGACCTGTAGGCAGTGGATGCACCTATGGTCTAATAGAGAATTTACATTTTTGTCAGGAAGGTCGTAGAGATCTGCTAAGCTGTGATAATGTGCTTGTTCTAGGTATGATGTATATATTTAAGGAAAACTTTGCACAATTTGGGGTTTGTGGGGCTCTGGTCCAGTACAGGTTTGGTACTTTTTAAAGATAGTTATTTTGAAACCAAGATTTGTTGAACAGTTGAATGTAAGAAAAGATTCTCCTTTGCTGCCATCAACACAGAGGTGTAGCTGACTCTCACAACCACAGCCCAAGGACTTGACTGCTGCTCGCTGGACCCGCTCCGCCCTTGAGGATTGTAAAAACCAACTGTTCTGGACCTAGCGCTGAAGCGCTGTGATTGGGGAAGGTGAGGGTTGAAACGGCGACAGGGCTGCGAGCGTGAAAACAGGGACTCCGTTTCCCAGGAGTCCCTGTATGACCTCTCACCATCACCTGGTCCGCTCTCCCTGCCTGGCCGCCCCTAAACACCCCCCCCCCCCCCTCCCTATATATTAGGCGGAACACACCGCTGCGCGGGAGCGTCCCGGGAGAAGCCCGGGACAAGAGCGGGGCCGTCTGCGGCCGTCAAAGGACGATTTAGGACGGGACGGGCCACCCCCCGAATATTTGCTATCTCATACCTTTTGGTAAGATTTATGCCCCTTATTGTAACGTCTTATTCTTACTGCTACTTAAAGACAGTATTGTGCTCACCCCACAGTGATCCAAATATTTCTCACCCTTTTGTAGCATAATTAACCCTCCAAATTCCTAACTATGGCCTCCCAAACGTGGGCAAGTAACAATATCACGGTGAAAACCTCTAAAGGGATAGCCACTGGCACGATTGATCAATTCTTTAAGCGTATCTCTATCGTCTTGGAGAAAGAAATTGCCGATACAGAGAAGCGCCTTTCCCTCGATTTACTAACGGGAAAGTGCTCCTCATTAGGACAAATAGGCCAAGCACCTTCCCCGGGTATGGCAAGCTTAGAAGGTGACCCTTCGCAGTTGGCCATAAGGGAGGAGGATGACTAACTGATTTGCCTTAGTGGAAACGTTTCCCCTCCTAATTCCTCGGTGGGGACAGACACCACGGGCCTATCAAGCTCCACAAAATTATCCATTGCCTCGCCCCCAACGATAAGTCAGAGTGGCCAATCGAGCATCAAAGGAAAGAAAAGGAAAAGAAGGGGTTCATCTCAAAAGAAATGTCAGGTTAAGCGTATAAACAATCCAATTCCCGTACTCCAAGTACCCTCGCAGCCGATAGAGATTGGTAATTCAGTTTCTCCTAGAAACCCCTTAGTAATGCCACATGGCTCCAGTATAGAGGGCGAACTCTTATACAAACTAGAGATTATGGTTAGGTCTCTTCTACTCCCCTTAGTCGAGAGAACGAGGATGATCAGTGCAAAGCTAGACAAACTAGGTGACCAATTAGAAGGAAATAAAGCTGTTCTGGCAGAACTAGTAAAAACACAGGCCACAACGAGTATTGGAGGTCCCGCTGTGACTTGCACCCTGACTACAGAACAACCCTCAACTAGTACTTCAAATGTGAATACTGGGACTATAACAGGGAAAAAAAAATGGTGGGTAAATCCTCAAATTCCGCCCACTAAAGAACAATCCACCCAACCAGTAAAAGGCCAACCGAAACAAAGGGAGTCTGCAGTCGCTGAAGAGAAAAGGGTATCTGAGAACAATACCACATTCAATAAAAATAGATTAGAGAACGAGAATGGGGAACAGCCCCCACAGCGATCCTATAGGCACACGTTCAGAAAAGTAGACCTACCACCTGAATCTGCTCCCTTTACTATCATTATGACAGGAGTACCTGAGTTAGCAGAAGGGGTGAGGGAAAACCATCACGCCCTAAAAAAATAAAACAATCCATTGGTTAGAACAAAATAGACCACTCCTGCGCATGTAGACTGAGAAATCCGAACCGTGAGGCGCGCAAACTGGGTGGGATCACGACCAAAGGACAGGAAAGGGGACGTAGTAATTGTACATTTTAAGGATCACAGAACCGTGAGATGCATTGGAGATTGGTACGAGGCAAGAGGAGGGGGGGACTCCATCTCCACCCACTATGTTAGTTATTTTTATCCAAGAGACCCATCATCCTACCAAAAAGCTAACTCTGTAAGAAGGAACCCCTTTCAATGGAAAGAAGTGGGGCACCAACCTTTTTTCCAAAATCCTCATAACCACCCAAGTTGGCCACCGTCGTATAGGGGGTTTAATAACAATAGCTTCCCAGTACAACAGGGATTTAACCTTCCCACCTTTAATCACTTCTCAATGCTCTATGGGTTAGATAAAGTGGACTGACTCATCCCGACTACAAATGGGGATGAGGGCCCTTTATCAAAACTTATTCCCCTACAAACTACTAATATAAGGGGTGCTGATATAATGGAGGATGAGACAAATGAGGAAATGATAGCATACGATCACCAGCAGGTAGCTTCTAATCTGGTACCCCTGGAACTGGGAGAAACCCTGAATCTAGAGAACACACTAGGCACTAAAATAGGCTTCCCAAGGGAGAAGAGGCAACTGATAGTAGATAGTTCCCCCCTAGAGGAGGCTCCCCCAAGTGAGGTATCGTATGCACACAAAGGTGGAACGGTATCACTCTTGATTTGGAATATAGCGGGACTTCGCGCAAAGATTGAGGATGGTAGTGCCCTAAATTATGTTAAAGAATATGGGGTTATCTGCTTACAGGAGACTTGGGCTACCTCGGAACAACACCTGATGGGCTATAAAACTTATTTCTCCCCAGCAAAAGCAGCTACTCCTGGAAGGGCAAAGGGCGGTCTGACCACTTGTATAGCAAATACCATATCTGGGCTGAAAGTCACGGTCCTCCAAATAGAACCAAACTATCAACTACTAAGCCCCTCTTTTGGGAAGAAGGAGACTGTTCTCCTGTTAAATTTTTACGACCATTTAACTGGTAGTGAGGCAGTAAAAATACTTGGTGAGCTCCGCCAAAAACTCAGTAAACTGATCAATTGAAACTCACGAGCACACCGAGTATTATCTGGGGGGGGGATTTTAATCAGCACCCTTGTCCTAAAATTAATACCAATATCTGTGGTTTGGCGGATAATCAAGACAAGCAAATTGTCCATTTTAACCACTCTATGGTAGGAGACTATTTAAACGAAACTTTATCTGAATTAGGCCTAGTGATAACAAATGAGGTAAAAAATTCACAGGGAGGATTGGATCCAACCTATTTAGGGAGAGGGTGTGAGTCGACTATAGATTACATCCTAGCCACCACCACATTGGTGAGCAAAATTAAAGATTTTAGAGTATTAGTAAACTCTCTAAGTGATCATGCGGCTCTGGGTGTGAATCTATCTTTAGAACAGGGCCAGCTCTCACCCCAGCTCATTTTGACTGCTCTTGCCCAGAACAACTTACATCTCTCCAAAATGAATGGTTATGCTCTGGGCTGGTAAAAGATAGATCCAGCAGAATTAACAGCCAAGGTGGTATGTGCGGTATATCTGGCCATATCGAAATGTCTAGATACTGACATAGAGGAAGAGGAGGTTCTCCAAAACTTCGATTTAATTCTGGAAAATGTGAAAAAAATTCTAACTGTAAAGAAGAAAGGGAAGAGAGACATAAAAAAGGATGGTTTAACCATAAATGTACATTGGCCCACAAAAGCTTAAAAAGAGCACTATCTAATAGACCTAGAAATCAGGAAGAAATAAAGATGCCGAGAAGGTCCTATAGATCAGCCTGTAAGGAAAGAAAATTAGAACTGAAACAAGCCTTGTGGAACCAACTACATGAAAGTTCCCTGAATAAAAACAGCGAGACATTCTGGAAAGTGATAAGAGCCCCGTTTCTAGCAGACAAAAAAAAACAACCATCAATAGAGGTGGCTATAGAGGGACCTGCATGGGTAAATCATTTCTCAAAAATCTTTGGTAAAAACCCAGAATCAGATCTTGCAGGGGAAACAAATAGCGAGAGTAACACCCAACAGCTAAACCTTCTTCCAATCCCTTTAGTATTTGCATTAACTGAAGTTAATGATGCAGTAACGGCTAGCAAAAGTGGGAAAGCCCCGGGCCCAGACGGGGTACCAGTGGACTTTTTTAAATACAAATTAGATTTGTGGGCCCCAATTTTAAAAAGGGAATTTGACTCCGCTATGAAGTGTGGGCTACCTAAATCCTGGACCCAATCTTTTATGGTCCCCATCTTTAAGAAGGGTGAAAGACAGGATGTCACCTGTTATCGTTCAATCTCACTCCTGGATTCGCTGGGGAAAGTCCTGGGCAGAGTGGTTCTCCAGCGTTTACAGGAGTGGGTTGAGGACGCGGAGATTCTTTCTGACATCCAGTTTGGCTTCCGAGAGGGTTTCGGGACAACGGAGCAAGCCCTAAATTTGTCATTAATGATGGGGAAATATGTCTCAGCAAAGCGGGGCAGGTTATATATGGTCTTTGTTGACCTGTCCGCAGCGTTTGATTGCGTTTCCCATTCAAAACTATGGTCTGTCCTCACTGAGATGGGGATAGATCAGGCCCTCGTAACCTTCCTGAGAGAGCTTTACTCAAACGCCTCTGCTAGAGTACGTTTTGGAGTAAACGGCGAACTATCTGACTCGTTCGCGGGGGAGCGTGGTGGTGTTAGGCAGGGTTGTGTCCTGGCTCCCTTTCTCTTCTCCCTCTACACAAATGGCCTTGAGGTTGAGATGTTGAGGGGGAGTCAGGACCTTCCTCGAGTAAGAAATCGGCTGATTCCCGCTTTACTATATGCGGATGATGCCGTGATTCTCGCACGCCGCGCGAATTACAGAAGACACTAGATAGGTACGCAAGGTTTATGGGCAGTTTGGATCTGCGCATAAACATAAAAAAGGCCTACGTCATGGTGGCAGGAACTAGGTAAAAAGGGGGAAATGGTATCTTCCTTGACAGCGAAAGGATTGAAACAACTGCCCAATATCCATATCTTGGCATTATGATGGATGAAAAGATAAACTGGAAACCAGCCATAGAAGCTCGAAAGCACCAGTTGCTACGAGCAATCGCTGCTCTTAAAATTTTTTCACAAAAACTAGGAAAGAGACCACCAGTAGAACTGCTCCATATTTACAAAGCACAGTTTCAATCTACTGCACTTTATGGGGCAGGACTTTGGGGACACAAAAACACTAACTCCCTACAGGCTGCACAGAATACATTTCTAAGATTCCTTCTGGCAGTCCCCAGACGTGTATCTACCTATACCTGCCATATGGAGCTAGGCATGCCGCATATAGTTGACCTGGCAAAAATACAACCGCTCCTGCTCTGGTGACGTATCTGGACCGCGACGAAAAATACCTTATCCAAACAGATAGTAACAGATTGTATTTCACTTGACTATGCGGGGAAAATTGAGTGGCTCATGTACGTAAAGAACTTCCTCACAGATCTGGGGCTTAGTAAATATTATTCTGCCCCGGAACTAATTGGTGAAATATCCAGAAAAGATCTAAAAAAAGGGCACTGAGCCATGTGGAAGAGTTACGAATTTGCACTGAGGCAAGAAAATCTTCGGTCCAACACTCCATGGCGGCTATGACCACCCTGGAGATTGAGCCGTACCTGACATATGTCCAGTCACAATTCGAGCGCTTCCTATTGACAAGATTTAGAATGAATATTTTTCATAGACTGGTGGCATTCCCGATAAAAAACAGTTGGGAAGAGTGTTTAACAGTGTGCCCATGTGATGACACACCAGAACAATCCACCATGCACACCTTTCTGTTTTGTAAATTTTACTCTGCACACCGTAAACTTTGGCTAATCCCACTCTTAAGAAAAATGGGTCTAAGAAGATGTCGCCCCGCCATGTTGCGTTTGCAATTTATAGAATCAGAAATAG
Organism: Lissotriton vulgaris; assembly: GCF_964263255.1. Taxonomy (NCBI): domain Eukaryota; kingdom Metazoa; phylum Chordata; class Amphibia; order Caudata; family Salamandridae; genus Lissotriton; species Lissotriton vulgaris. The sequence goes on along the minus strand of NW_028246456.1, from coordinate 934,211 downwards.
TTTGTAAATACATAGTGACTTTTTTAAAATGTATTTTTAAACATAGAGTAAATCTTTGACCAAACTCTGTTGTATATTTTAGGAAAAATGAGAGAAACTGAAAAACTGTTCGATATGTCTAAACTTCATTTTAAAAACTTTTTTGATACTAAAATCGAACTAGGGGAAAGGTGATCTTGTTATCCTGTAATAATAATAACTTGTTGACTGTATATGTTATGATATATTTGCTGAAATTCTTTTATGGTTTTTTATGTACCTTGAAAACAGAATAAAGATTTACTTACTTACTTACTACTAATAAGTAATTATTAGACTTTCCAAATAAGATATTTCTGAAACCCTTTTGTTGTTTTTTATAATCGTAACCCTTTAAGTGCTGCCGTCGGCCAACGGTCGTCGCGAGCACTACCTTGCCAGTGCTGCGCACGACCGTTGGCCGACGGGTCCGCACCCGTTATTCGAACGTTCAGCACTGGGCGCTGAACGTTCGACGCTGCTAAGGAGTTAATTTGCCTTGTAGACTTTACCAGAATAAAGGTTTTGAAGTTCAGTGGCAGAATTAGTAACTCACAGTTTTACTTCACATTGGAATGTAAATAAATTGGTTATTGTTGCGACAGTAGAAATAATGAAGTTTAAATGCACTTCCTGCTTTTTGCTCTTTAGATGTAAGTAAAAAATATTTAATGCTAAGTTAATTTAATGTATCTATTTCCAGGTGCTCTATATCAGCCAAGATAACATAAAACAAGCATGTACAATGCAATGGTTTCGCCTTTTGGAAAGTTTGAGCTATTGGCATTGTAAATGACGAAATTTGTATTTATGTGTTGGTTTTGAAAACAGATAAATAAATGGCATTGTCATTTACAATGCCAATAGTTTAATCTCTGCCAAATGCCACACAAAAACACACAGACCCACACACACACACAGACCCACACACACAGACCCACACACACCAACAGCGCCCCACACACCAACAGCGCCCCACACACACACCAACAGCGCCCCACACACACCAACAGCGCCCCACACACACCAACAGCGCCCCACACACACCAACAGCGCCCCACACACACCAACAGCGCCCCACACACACCAACAGCGCCCCACACACCAACAGCGCCCCACACACCAACAGCGCCCCACACACCAACAGCGCCCCACACACCAACCGCGCCCCACACACCAACAGCGCCCCACACACCAACAGCGCCCCACACACCAACAGCGCCCCACACACCAACAGCGCCCCACACACCAACAGCGCCCCACACGCAGAGCCACACACGCAGAGCCACCCCCACCCACCCAGAGCCGCCACACACCCACCCAGAGCGCCACACACCCACCCAGAGTCACACACACCCACCCAGAGTCACACACACCCACCCAGAGTCACACACACCCACCCAGGAGAGCAAGCACAGCAAGGGGGCACTCACATATTACACTTTGAGTACCTATTCCACCCGCCCACACTCACACAAATATTACACTTTGTAGGTATTTTTTCCAATCCACTTTGAGCGCACTGAAATATATTATTACATATATACCCTTCGACCCTCAGTGCGTAAATGAAAAAATCAGCAATATGTACACGCCAACCCACACAAACGCAGAGAAACGCACCAAACACAAAAAATAAATACTGGCATGGACACCTTACCACACAGATGCATATATACCCAAGCATACAGAAATACAAACGGAAAGAGAAACACGTGCGTAGAAATATACGTAGGTGAAGAGAACGCACAAAACGAGACACACAAATATAACACTGACTTCAAACGTAGGCTGACCGCGATAAAAAAATAAAGCAGAGAAGTACACACACGGGTCCATTTAACTTGCATGTCCAACTCTTTGCGTAGCCAACTTCCTGTGTCAGAACCTTCACCGGCGAGGAGAAGTGGGTTCCACCCCTACAGGACACTGGCTCTTCTCAAATGAGCCTAACTTTTATGGCGGATTAACAAAGGAAAACTGCATCTTGTATTGTTCTGTAGAGTCTTTTAAACATCCACATTTATACAGAAATAAAAGTGACAACCTTTTGGCATTAACTTGAAACTCCCCCTGGCCTGGGAGGGATGCAGCGCTCACCGCCACTAACTTCGTGGCTGTGAAATGTCTGGGTAAACACTGAAAACACTTCCTCGGGGTAGCGTCTCCCGCCACCAGTCCAAATCGAAACTAAAAGTGCAGAACGGGCTAATTTCAGTGTTTGAACTTGTAAATCTTCAGCGGAACGCGCTGGATGGGCTGGTTAGGCCCCGTTACCAGCTCACATAAAGATCACATCACACGCTGCTCGGTGAACACAACTAAGTAAGGAACGCGGCCATATTACAGCTGGTGCCATTTTCAGGCAGTATCTAATAACGGGTCGATATTGTTTCTGAAGCAGCAAAGGGGAGCGATTATCGATGAACTGACGGAGCGAGGCCCTCTGCTTTACACTACTAGCGGGAGGGGGACGGGCACACAGACAGCGGGAGGGGGGGGGAACGGGCACACGGGCAGCGGGAGGGGGATGGGCTCACGGACAGCGGGAGGGAGGATGGGCACACAGACAGGGAGGGGGGCGGGGAACGGGAGTAAAATATGCCGCTTAACTGCTAGCAACTCTTGGAAAGTGAAATCACGCAGCCCACCCCTGCAAGGCACACGTTGGTAATGAAACCAACATGCCGATACGAAAAAATAAAGCACCGCCCACCGCCGCATGACATGGGCAAAATGCGAAAAACTGTCTGGAACGCCCACGAATCTGGTCTGGCCATGACAGACAGATCTCTGTTCCAATGGCTAGCCTCCATTTATGGAGCTAGCCAATGGAACAGAGAGGCGGCACAAACATCCATACTGTAACTCATAAGATTTCGCCTGCGCGAAAGTCTGCTGCGCAGCTTTCGGCGAGGCGAAACCTAAACATAAAGCACCAGGAAGAAATAAAATTGGTTTATTTTTTTTTACTCAAACTTAAATGATGTGGTTTAATCAAATATCTCAGACAGTTTTGCTCCATCATATCCATGTTACAAAAATTCGATTGGCTGCTCGTGGTACAAAATATTTTTGTTTAAGAAAGCTAACTTGGTGCATAAGTGTTTATGAACTCAGCCCCACCTTCATTTGAAAATTCTTTTGAGATCATATGCACTGAATAGAATCCATTGCTTAGCATCAGAGAGCCTCCTGACTGTAAGTTCAGGAGAGAATGTAGATTAGTTGTGGTATGAGGGCAAAGTTGCAAACTAAACTGCTGCCTTAATTGATAATGTGGTGTAGCAAATTTAAATTTAAGTAGTGGAGAAGTGTGGCGCAGGGGTTAGAGGCGGCAGACCCGGAAGCTGAGATCTGTCCTGGACCAGGGTTCAATTCCCCGCCTCGGCGGGTCTTGGGCTCAAAAATTCCACGGACTGGATAATTCTCGTTCCGGTGCCTACTTGACTCACGGGTTCACACACTGCGACTCTGGGCAATAGCTTGCTTAATCTCCACTACGGCCCCACGCGGCGGGATGCCTGGCTTTCACCTTGTGGATACCCTGCTGGGGTTATCTCACAGGGGAATACCAGGACGGGTTCCCAAGGCAAGCGCCTTGATGCCTTCAGGTGATACGTGCGCTATATAAATCGCAATACATTTACATTTACAAGTAGCAATTGTCTGCTTTAATATCCCTATTTTGGAAACATTTTCTTCAATGTCTGTAAGGATTTTTGTAAGGATCATTTTACTATCTAAAAGTTGCTCTGTGGAAGATGGTGATCCGTATTTAAGAATGTTTAAACATTGGTCTATGGAGACAAATAGCTTCATGCAGTGAGCTTTAAATTGGCTCCAATCTGAATGGTGTTGCTTCTTGCATCATAACTCAATCTTATCTTAATATTAAAATTGAAGTGTTGGTGATTTGGACTCTGGTCACGTTTGCATACAATGGGCTATTGCCGTGGCACCGTAGATGAGCATAGTAAATATTTTCTATCATTTTGGTTAAGAAATAATACATTGGTTTTGCATGCAACAATTATAGCCTGTCATTTTTAAAAACACATTGTGTTGTTTTTATTGTCCTCTTTACTTCTACAACCCATTTCCACCTTGTAGCTGAACTATAATGTGCTCACAAACAAAGCTATTTTATTATATATATTATCTATGATTGTAACATCATTGGCTGTTCTCACTTAATCGTTCCGTCCCCTCTTATTCTTAATAACATACCCACCCACTCTGAGTGGATCTATGCACCTAATCTGCTAATATGTGTACTGTATTTGGTAGGTATTTTGTTACCTTAAATTATCTTGTGATTCGATTCATTGAATGGGATTTATCTGTAACTGTTGTAAGAATTTATGAAGCTATACCATAAACTTGATTAAAGTGGTTTTATTTCATGTTAGTTTGGTCTCTTTTAATTTGTTCACTTAAGTGTTCTCATCTTAAACAATGGAATCTGTTGTTCCATGGTCTGTCATAAAAAACATGCAGTTTGGCAAGCATTTTTAAAACCTACTATTCAAAGGTTAGGCAATATTTGTTGGTCTACGGATGGTTTCATATGAATAGTAACGACAGTTTGCATATTTGATCTCCTTATTTGTAGACATTTCAAACCAACGAGTTCCATTGTGCATTTATCTTTTTTACATTGGTGATTTCCATAGGTATTGTTATGTAAAATGTATTTAGAAATTGATTTTGTTGTTGTTTATTTAGGAGGCCGTCACACGTTTTATTCAGACCTTTTCTTCATTATCTTAGGGCTTCAGCAACTAACTTGTAACATCAGCTGCTTGAGGATTTAAGCTTTTTAAGTACAAAATAAACCAATCTCCACTGGTAAATATTTTTTCACAGGTATGTGTATTTTTATAAATTATTTACTGGTACATATGAACAAAATTTTAACAATGGGTTTATATAGATCTAGAATGCAAGAGAGCACGGATCAGTCTAAAACTCTGTAATACGTTTGAATCACTTTCCTAATTAATACATTGTCAAATTATCTCAAACATTGCAAACTGTTGGTAACTTTTTTCTTTCAAAGGGAAATTAATAGCATTGATAAGGTTTGATGAATATTAGAAAGTGTTATCTGTGAAACGTTTCAATAGGGTTTTTGGACAATTGTAGCATTTTTATTTTTAAAAGGTACTAATCAGACAAGTAATAGCTATAATGTGATGGAAATAGATGAACGATTATTGGCTGAGTCACAGCCTCTGTTAAAAATGAATGCACTGGTGTGTGTTTCTTGGGTACATCTATCATTCCCCGACAGCACACTTGACCTGAAACACTATGCTGGGGAAAGATGCAATGCAATTAAAGGAATACATTTCTGGTCCTTGCTGATCTGTGGAGGACAATGTGCTCGTACACCAGAATAGCTAATGAGAACAAATTAAACGCTCTGAATCTGGACCCTGCTCACAGGTTGAGTATTCATTGAGATATCCCGGATAAAGGTAGCGCACTGCTTGACTGACTCTCTCAGCATGCAGGTTCATTTTTGAACCGTGGCCTGTAGGGTCAAATAACGCAGCCACACATTTTCAAAGAGAATTTTGCTCTTCACATATGTTTCACTCATTTTATGTGTAGGTCTGCATATATGCCTGCAGGTGCTAGGCACTGTATGTATTATTAAAGGAATTTATAGGGTGCTCAAATACCCGGAGGTGTCTTGGCGCCAACTTTTCTCGAACACAAGGAAACAACCCTTAATTATTAAACAGCCATGTTTTTAGCTCCTTTCTGAAGTATAGCAATGAGGGCAAGGCCCCGATGCGAGGAGAGGAAAGATTCCAAATCTTGGTCGTGCCTGTAATGAAGTTTCTTCCTCCCCAATTTGTCCTCTTGTATCTGGGGACCATGGTGTTTTTGGCCCCAGAGAATCGCAGATTCCTGCTGGGTTAGTACTATTTCAATGCCTGCCTCAAAAACTCAGGGCCAATGCCATGCAGTGCCACATGGCCTAAGCAGAGAGCCTTAAATGTGATGTGGTACCGGACTGTCTGCCATTGTAGATTGCCAAGGAGACTGATTGAAGTTCGGAAATGCCCAAAAGCAACCTAGCTGCCGCATTTTACAAGGTCTGTAATTTATTCTGGTATTGTTCTTGCATATTTAAATGCAGACCATTCCAGTAGTCGTTTTGTTAAGACTACAGCTGTCATTCGTTTTTTTGTTGTTGCATTTGATGGGATGTACGGATAAATGTATTTAATCATCCTCCGGTTGTAGAATGAGGATGAAACAACTGAATTGATCTGATTTTCGAAGTTCAGTTTGTCATCAATGACAGCACCTAAGTTTGCCTTTTTCTAGGGAGATGGAAGCGGTCCCAGTTCCTCGGCCACTGGAATGGGGACCAAACCAAGGTATGATTTTCAAATAAGATGACCTCTGTCTTTCCTGAATTTAACTTTAGACCGTGTTTGCTTATCCATTCACTGATTGCTCAAATGCAACCGTGAAACGTATGCCAATGATGTTTCCGGTTTTAAATGCGAACATCCCAATTTGTGTGTTGTTGATCAGAACCTTCTGGTCTACTATATCAAAGGCCACCGACAAATCAAGGAAAATAAAGATGCAGTTCCTCCCTTATCCATTGCTGACTTTATCTCGTTTGTGGCCTTGATTAAGGCAGTTTCGGTGCTTGTCCAGGTCTGAACCCAAACTGCGTTGGGTCCAGAAGATGGTTGCACCTGGAATAACATTATCTACAATAGCATGGAAATTCACTGATGTTCAGAGTATCCACCATTGATGAATCCTCGTGAGGTGCGAACTGCTTTCCTTTGTATTGCATCTCAACTTAATACAGTTTTGTTCTTAGTGATTCCTGTAGTCCAACAACAAATGACTTGCTTTAAAACCAAGCTGTACAAAAACTTGATTGCTCCTCTTGTCACTCTTTGGTCCACTGACACTGGAACCTTTAGTAATTACAGTGCGACCGACTAATATTATAGGAGTTAAAATGGGTAAACATTTGCACACTTTTGATGTATATGGCCGATGACCTGGTGCTGACCAATAACGCCATGCAATCAATTCTGGCCTTGATACAGGATTTAGGAGTATTGTGAGAAACTCAAGGTTCAATATGAACATAGCCGAATTCCAGATCTTAAATCTGTCTATGCAGTGGGACCAGGTGGCTCTGCTTAAAGCGAAATTTCCCTTCTATTGCCTGAAGGAAGAGTCACCCACTTAGGGTTACAGCTCACCCACTCTCGACCAAACAAACCGGCAAAGCACACCTCTCCTGAGCAATATCAGATAGGACAGACGGTCATAGCACACTGAGGTCTGTCCTGATGTTGAAGAGTTGCTATGGTTATGATGACCACCTTGCCTATAGTTCGTACCTCTTTGAAGCACTCCCACTGTTGGTACCTGTGCTGACTCCGAGGAGGATCCAGGGATGATTGTTGAATTTATCCCGGATGGGAAAAAACAAGATTATCCAAAGACATTATGCATGGATCCCTTAAATTAGGGTGACCCGACTTTGGCAATATTAAACTACACTACCAGGCAGCCCAACACCGGTACCTTATGGAAAGCTAACCCCCAAAAACCGAGAAAAACTATTCAATTAGTGTCACAATGGTGTCTGGCAACACAATAAGGAAAACGAATTGACTAGAAACCCAGGGCGCTTTATTCCTAGTCTGTAGTCGGGGCAACGCTTTGGGACCTGGTGGCCAGAAAACGGGTTAAAAATGTTTCCCTCTCCCTGCACACCAGTGCTGGACAAATCTGTATTTCACCCCAGCTCAAGAGATTGGGGTCATTTTCTGGTTGGAGGGGTCAGGTTTGCAAGGGAGTGGGAGACCAATTTGACAAAGCAGGCATAAGAGCCTTTGAGTGCATAAAAACATGTCTCTGGCTTACTGAAACAAAGTGAATTTACTACTACCAGGTTGGCCACTGGGTAATGAGTTAGTCTAGTGTTGACCTCATTAGAAAAATGGCTCACTGCGAGACGATATGACAAGCGCCTTCTGGCTGGCTTTTATAAACACCTTACACATTCACTTGGACCAGAGAGAGTCCAGTGACATAAGAGATGGGAGGCTAAGCTAGGGCAGTCAGTGTCCACCAAGGACTGGGAGGAGATATACCATAGAACATAAGACTTCAAGATTCAGAAGACTACAGTAAAATGTGATGTACTAGTATTGCATACCTGTGAAACTACTTTCTTGGAATGGACACAAGACAACACATGTTGAGGGGTTGGGGCTTGCTATTTCATCTGATCTGGCAATGTCCAAAGCTAAACGCATATTCGTCATGCTGTCTACCAATTATTATTTTTTTTTTGCTCTGCGTCTGGGAGAGCGGATAGTCTCAAAATCAAGTGACGTCCGCACATGCAGTGGCACCTTTATAGGTCCCGTACTACAGTTCCGGAGCAGATCAGTCTCATTGCGGAGCCACATGGCACCACCTTCAGACAGTTACTTATGCAAAGTTTCCGGATTCAGTCTGACACCTCGGGCATATTCAGATGGTGAGCAATCTGTGGCTAGATAGTCTCGATCAGAAAGAGTGTTACTAAACGTAAGTTGTCCATTAGACCATGAAAAATGTTGATTAACATTAATATCCCAGAAATGATCCCTTTGTTTTGGATACATTGTGTTTTTCTACCTGCAATATTTAACATTGATTGATGCAAGTTTTGCTACTGCTACTTATGTAAGAATACCTTTAACCTGATAGTGGAGCCTCACAAAGCACGCTTTTCAGCTGGCTCAGGCATCAACACCCATGCAGCTTTTGCAATTTGTAAATAAACTAATCACGTGAAGCAGTATTAGAGTAGGATTCTGTCATTGAAGATGCAAGAATGCTGGTGCTCATTATCCTGCTTGGATGCATAATGATTCAATGTGAAATGCTAATCTCTTTGCACACCTTGAAGTACTCGTGGGCAGAACAATATATGGAAAGCGCCTTTTATTTTCTTCTTCCACTATACTGATCTAAGAGCATTGAGGAATGTTCTGTAATTGGACATTGCTCATATTTGAAAATCAAACATTGTAGCAATGTGGGGCAGGGCTAGTTTCAGTAGTTTTTTTGCGATTAACATGTGTGCCTCACTTTTTATGAGACTTACCAAATGGGCATAGACTTGTAACTGTGTTATTGACAGTGGTGTGTATTTGCCTGTCACATTGATTGTGAAGGGGTGAACTAATATTTGCAGTGTAGATCTAACCTTGGTAGACTCTGAAGGGAATGTTTATGAAAGGAAATATGGGATTTTAAGATGCACAGCTTAATCTGCCATGCAGGCCTTTAAGTCTCTCTAGGCTTTGATGAGCAACCAGTCAAGCGACAAGAGGACATCAATGATGTCACAGATGTGATCACATATAACATTAAAGACCTCTCTAAAGTGTGATTTGGTATGTGCGTCTTAAGCAAGCACAAGAAATAATTAAGTCTATTCTATATACATCTAAGAAAAGCAAAATGGCTAATCATTCTGCACAGTGAATGCGTCTTGCGAAGGGTTATCACCTCAACTATCCCTGAAGAAGGTAGTGCATGATAAACATATAAAAAGCACAAATGGACGCAGTATACCCATGATCGAGAGATGGCTGACCGCACATAATGGTTGAGTACGTAATTCCTGGATGAAGAGGTTAGACCTCACAGAGTTTCAGAAGAGCACGTGTTGTATCATATGCACCATACAGATAAGTCCTCTATGAGCACAACATACTGAACTGGTCATACTGATTGTGTTTGAACTTAACCGGTATTGTGCACCAGTAATAGCCACAACATGCGTACTGTTCATTAAATAATAAGGCTAAAGGTAGTTTATATGGTTTAGTCAGCTCAATTTATCTTGTATGGTTTACCTGTTAAGCCATGAATATTGTTTCAGGGTAGTGGTAACCAAATTGTAAACTAATGAGAAATTGGCACAATGAGTATGTCGACTTGTAGATCGGGGGGAAAAAAAAATCTAAAAAAGCCTGCACCTAGAGACAAGAGAGAATGTACTACCCGTGGCTCAGTGTTACACTTGGTGTACAGGCCACTGGAAGAGGTTTGTGAAAGGTAATGTCTAACCTCTTCGCGCTATTCTGAAAGTTGGGTGTGTGTGAAGATCTAAAGGATATTTACCTTTAATGTAGACCATATTATCTTTAAGAACATAGTTTGCACACATTATGGTGTTAGTACGTAGTGTGAGAGAATAAAGGGGATTTAAACTCTGCCTTAAAAAAAACTGCTTCTCATGTATATATTAATACTGTCGTAGAACCAATCAAGTGCTTTCAACTGCAGTGCCGTCAATGTCATCAGTAATGTGTCTGGCCCCGTCATACATGTGTGAGGTCACGAGCAGTGCAAGGCGGCAATGAGGTATGATTTATAATGTGGCTTCTGATAAGGTATCAAAGATTGTGAGAAAACATTGGAGGACCCTAAACAGCGGGGGCCTAGATCTGGCGTTACCTATGTTCAGCCACCGAAAAGGGAGAAACCTGAAAGACCTGTTGGTACATACCAGGCCAAGAGAAAAGGTGGGACAAGTACGTCTTTTACATCCGTTGCCACTTGGTAACTATCCATACACTGACTGCAGCGTTTGCCACTTAACAAAGAAAGTGACATTCAACAATGGGGTCACTTGGGACATAAGGTCATACTCCAATTGTAATACAAAAGGCATGGTTTACATGTTCACATGTGCGTGCAATCTGCACTATATTGATATGACGACAAGAAAGGTCTGCACACGCATGATAGAACATCGCAGCAGCTTTAGATGCAAACATTCGAACACCAAAATGACCTCACATTTCTTAGAAAAGGGACACACCACCACCAACTTCAACTGGGTGGTCCTTGAGACTCTACAGCCACAATATGACCTAGAAAAGAAACTACTGGAAAAAGAGCAACGCTGGGTCTTGAAGCTTAGGTCTCACGTCTTGGGTCTAAATGATGACATACCATGGGGGCAACCGGCATAGACAACCACTCAGACAGCAGGTTCCCTCAAATATGAAGTGAGAAAAGGATGCACAGACCCTTGTCTAGGTGTACTGGGAGACTGGCCCAATAAGAGGTGTTGTAACACTACTATATATTCACCCATCCCTTCAGATATGCATGAAGGGTAAAACAACAACTACTACCACTAGTGGCACCCAACTCAAGTATTTGAAAACACCATAGGGTCAGAATAACACTGTGTTAATACCCTAGTAATATACGACAAGAATAAAAAAAAAACGGGTCATAAATCGTTTTTTGAACCAAACAAAGGGGAGATACTCATAATATACCAACTGTTAACATGAGAATGAGTAATTTATCATTTTCAAAAACGAGACCCCTTTCATGTGAAAAAATAGTTTTTAATAGTGGAAGATCCTAGGGTACACACAAGATGGCGCCCGCTCCTATGGATAGTAGCTAGCACATATCAGGAATTAGGTCCGATTTTATACAATTGCCCAGAGACTTTTACTTTTTTGAGCCCATAGTGTGCGAATCCGAAAATACTTATTTCTTCAAAAACGAGGCCCCTATGAGTTAAATATTGTAAAAAAAAACTGTTCCAGAATCCCGGAATACACCCAAGATGGAGCCCGTTAAGCACGCGACCACCACATGTACACGCGCTAGTCTTTCTATTCTCACACCAGGAAGCAGGATACATGAGCAGGCACCGCCCTCGGTCCACTAACATTCGGACCGGAGAGGTTTGCCTAGGTGAGACCGATTGTGGTATCCCGGCAGCAAGTAAGTGTTTTTTGTAGCGTTTTTGGAGGCACCAACACTGGGATAATCTCCTAGTTCTTTTACCAGCCTTTGGAAACATTTATCAAGGGAGACAGCTAAGGCTAACAGACACCATTCTTCTATTTTTCCCAGATCTACCAGGATATTGTACCCCTACCAATTCCATGGGGCACAGTTAAGCCTCTTTTCATGTATGTAAAAATGTCTTTGTGTGAGCGTAGTCACAACAGTGTGGTTGTGTTGTGTGTGTTCACTGTGTGCTCACCAAGAGGTGCTTAACCACGTTTTCAAAAACGTCTTCACATCAATGGGCCACATGAAATACAGTCAATATTCTTAAAGGTCCATGCAATATGTGTGTCATGTGAAATTACAAGGGGAACTTGATACCCCTTAACTATCACTATTGTTTTCCTTTTATTTTACAGGACCACGTGATTAAGTTTGGTTGCGTAGGTACCAGATGCATGCCTCATTTATTTGCAGCATTAAATTAACTATTATTATTATTATTTCGTATTTAATAGCTTATTAGGCTTTGGATAAGGAGTGGCGAACACAGGGCTGGTCCCTGTGTAGCCCTGAGGAAGTGCTAGGGGGACGCACGAAACATGTTGGCAGACAGGAGTTGTTAGGTACACCTAAACCCATTACAATTTAGGTATCCTACCATTTCAACACCATTTTTAGCTTTACCACCTAGGAGCCAGAATAAAGTATTTGCAACTCACTAGGCAGGTAATTTTAACTAATCACATATACTCCCCTCCTTCACATCACATTCCTCGCACCACACATAGTCTTTTGTAAGTGCTCCTACGTAATTCTGCAAGTCGCAGCACGCCCCAGTCCGTAGAGTGCTGGGATGGCCCCTATGATGAAGCATGTCACCGTGGGGCAACCCTGGTGAGTGAGGGGACACCTAAAAAAAGGAATATTTTTCATTTTTTTCCCTTTTTTCTTTCTTGGAACTATTGACACTATTCCAACACCATTGTGTGCTTTGGGAATAGAGTCATAGACTACGGCTGGGTTCTTGATCTCTGTCCCCAGAGATCTTGTGTGACGTATGATTTTTGTAGCCATCCGTGGCGGCTTCCTCCGCCAAGGCGGAGAACGTTGCCGCACTGCTCAAAAGGCAAAATAAAATTATTATACGGTAACGCTATTATTATTTTATTTTTTCTGTGTCAGTCCCTGGTGGGCGGTGCTGGCCAGAGCAGGGGGGGGAGTGGTTTGCGCTCTTAGTGCTCATGACTGTTTAGCCAGCCCTCTTGTGCCGGCCATACAGTTATGTGCACTTTGCATGTTCCCCACCAGGCTGCATTACACAGCTTGGAAAAGAACATGCACAGCCTCCCTCTCCCCGTCTGAGCGCCGAACAGGAAGAACAAAAAGGATTAAGGAGAGGCGGCTGCTGACCATTCCAGGGAAGGTCTCTTTTTTTTCATTCCCTGGACAAGCCCCGTCTGACAGTAGTCGCTACTGGTAGCCATCCATAAGTTTTTAGATTTTCTTTCATAACCTTGGCATCGCTTTAACTTTTTTTTTCTTCAGGGAAGTGCTGAAGTTTGTTATTTATATATTTTTTTGTTTTCTGTATTTATTACATGCACAAGTCCTCTCAGCAAAAGAAAGCATAACTTCCCCTTTAACCGCGGTGGCAATTCTGCCACGGTGGGGCCGCGGTGGCCAGCGGACGAACGGAGCACTACAGAAGTAGTGCGCGCGACGCCCGTTGGCCGACAGAAGCACGCAATGGATTAAGTTAAAAAAATATATATATTATTTCTCATGCCACAGAATGCTGTTACTTGTGGCGTTCAGCTGTGTGCAAAAGGGTTGGGCAGAGGGTTTCGGCTTCAGCTGTGCAAGGTTGAAGCACATGCGATCTGGGCACATTGAAGGAATTAGCTTTACTCTGCCTACCTTGCAACCAACATTGATCACTCGCTGTGCATGTCCTTCACTGATGCATACCGATTTTTGGATGCAAGGAGAGGTGTCCAACACTCGCTACATGTGCCTTTTGGCCATTGGTGGGTGCCAGGATGCAAACCGGACTTGTGGCTGCCCAACCCCCAGTTCGCACATCCGTTGGCCTTTTACAGTAAGGCAGTGGATGTATTAGTGGATGGCAAACCCCAGTTATTCATACTCGGTGGAATTGGCCTTGGAGCATGGTCTGTTGGGAAGGCGCTGACCCAAACATCTGTGCCCTTCCTCCTCTAGGCGCAGTCTGGATTAGCGCCAGACCTTGATTTTGTGAAAGATGTACAACCCGGTGTCCAGGATCCTTCACCCATTATGATTGTGCTTCAATAAATGTCACAAATAGGATAATATGTATACCATGATTTTTATAGAAAGTCCTGAAATTAGCGAGAATCAAGGAGTTTTTTTTTGTGGCAAAAATAGATATTTCTTATAAAAACGTATTCTTTGTGGTTTTATGTTTTTGAGGGTTTTTTCTTTTTTCTTTTTTTTTATTTTCCCTAGATTTGACATACACGTTACTGAACAACAGTACTTTAAATACTTTAAACCTAGGATTAAAGTATTTATATTTCGTCAATATTATTGGGGGAATTTCCTTTGATGTATTTTCCATCATTTGTGAGTCAATTCTCAGATTTTTCTATTCGTACCACACATTTGTTTCACCCTGCTGTATCATGCAAGGTGTGGAAGCAAACCGCATTCCCATACCTTATTTTCTGCATTGCTTTACAAACAAATTATGTCCTTGCCTCTTTTGGGGTTATTTTTTTGCTCTAGCTTTTCAGGGTCTTATACTCTTTAGTAAGTTAACGTATTGGTAACTCATTTTGTTGCTCAGCTGTTAAGTTTCTCTTCATTGTTGGGATTCCAAAGAAATACATACCTGTGTGTCGCCGACTCAGAATCCGAAATCATCTCATAAACGTGCGCAATCAGTTCTGTTCCCTTCGTTTAATGTCAACATTATTCCTTACATCTTTGCAGTCATGAAGAGTTACAACCTTCCTCCTATTTTCTGGACGAAAATACAAATTAGGCACTCCCATCCCTAAAGCAATCATGCCCTCTTGTGGCATCTTCACTTCATTTCATATCACTATTTCTCTTTATTTATCTTATGAAATGTGTGTTCCATTTTTTTCTTGATTAACGGGTCTATATACTCCTTATACCAGTGATATTCAAGATATCCTCCTTTTCTTTAGAGTGAGGTTATTTTTTCAGTATGGACTTTTCCTTTTTGTATGAAAAAAGATATACGCATGCAATAAGTCTTATTGTTCGATTATTCTTGAGCAAAAATATTCTGCCTTGGAATCACCTTAAAAATCAAACTCTAATCAAATACTCTCCATTTGAAGCAAACGAATCCAACACGCAGCTTCTTTCCCTTTCTTTCTGTCTGCACCTTTTTTGTATAACAGTCTGGCACTTTCCTGTTCTTCTATCTAGACTTCTGCTCCAGATAGACTTTTTTTTAATCCTTTAGGTGTTACATAGTCATTTCTTCATTTGATAGTGTGACTCTTCTGCCTTTATTGAAATGGATAAATTAGCCTATATAATGCAATCCTAATCTAATATTTTTCAACTCATCAGATGTCGCACAGCCTTTATTTATTTAATGTCCTTTAGTTATCTTTCTCCACGAAAAAAGCTAACTTCATATTGTTAAGACTTCGCGGACCAAAGTTTCAAAATGTTCTATGAAAATCTTTCCTCGACTGTTAATGTTTCTTTCTCTGACATTACTCTTTGATAATTCCAACCAGTGCTCCCTCTACTTATTTTCATCTGCCTGGCAATAGAGTGCTTGTGGGTATACTTTTCTTTTTTTTTTTTTTATGTGAGAGCCATTGAGAATAGTCACACGAGTCACAGAGCGTGAACTATCAGATTTGAGGGGTTGGTGGTGGTGGTAAAGCTGTAGGAGGAGTCCGAGGTAAGGGGCTTAGCTAAGATCTGTTCGAAAAATTTCCACAAAAGAGAAGTGCACTACTCGATCTACCAAAGATCCAGTTGTGGACTTTGGACCCGAGTTTGGGTAAAATTACATTACTGTAAAAGAGGGCGCCTCGGATGCTTACACGCGATCTGTCTAGTCAAATTATTTGCAAATATGCTGGCAAAATTCTATATAAAAGTGAGATCTGGTAGTATGTAGCTGGTTCAGTTCCCAAATGGAGCACACTCAAATGGGTATTAGCTAAGAATATTGTACAAATATAAACAAGATTATAAATATAAAATAGTAATAAATAGGTTCACTTGTAGATATATTTTTTGGTCTGTACTCTCACTGTATTTCCTGCAGGGCAGCAGAAGGTTTACCAAGGAAGATTCTGGATTATTCCCCATTATGAAAAATGTCAAACATAGTTAATCTGTTTTAAGGCTCAATATTTTAAATCCTACAATAAACATGAAGCACCATACACTGTCCTGCAGACTTTTTTTTAACGGATCATAGTCTTTCCAGAAGTCTTACACCGTGTGCCTGGATACAAGTCCAAGTGCAGACACATTTTAAAATGCACAGGTATATGCTCTAAATAAAAAAGAAGTGCGTTTAGGTGTGCATGTTTTACCCACACAGCAGAAGGATGACCTAAACGAAAGAGACTGCAGTATCACCCAGTGATAAAAGTAAAAAATAAATAAAAATACTCTTTTGAAGAACCAGTGTCTTGAATTCTAAACTGCTTCGTAGACACTTCAAAAATAAGGATAAAGTGTACTGCAAGTCCTTCTTAATGGTTGTGCAGAGCTCTCTATTAATTGGCAGAGATTCTTCGAGAGAATTGTAGAGTGGGCACAGGTAAACATGAAACCGAAGAAGACTTGCCCAAAACAAATACTGGAATGTACTGAATAAATGAAGCTCACCTTTTATAATAAGTGTGTACATGAGTGCATGTTTTCTGCAGAGTGCAACGCCCTATGTGTTACACAATCCATTGTACTCTGGACAGGAGAAAGGAGAGATTGCCTGAATAAGAAAAAAATTGCTAAGGAATTTGGGTATACAAATATACTTGAGACTTATTAGGAAACATTTTTAAATGGTTTCCCCTTCTGCTGTGCGCACGGAAGCCATACACTCTATTCAATAGCTTTGTGCACAAAAACTCTATATTCTTAAGATCTTTGTGTACATAAGCAATACTATTCAGTAAAGGGTGAGAGGGTAACTGGTAAAGCCGTAGCTCTCAATGGTGTAGCACTGTGAAAAACGTTTGTAAAGATGCCCATTGCTGACTTATGTTCAATAGTTTAAAAAGACTGTACACAAACTCCACTTCTCCCAAGGCATGCCTTTTGGACCTGTAATGGTAATGATGTACATTTGTTGAAGTATCGACACTGAAGTGTCGCCGGGATACTCTTGCAGGTAGTGCGCTGTAGAGATACACATAACATAAAAAGATTGTATTTGACCCTGTGCTGTCAAAAGGAAAAGAGAAAATGGAACTTTAAGAAATGTAAAGATTTATAAGTTGCACTTGGTAAACAAGCAAGCTGTAGTGCTTATAGAAAGATATATTTTAAGTGGCCTATTGTTTGCATTGATGTAGAAGCTGCTGGAGGAAGGAGTAATGCATTTTTTTTAGCAACAAGTTTTGGGTTGAGATATGTTCACGAGAAATGTGAACGAGTTCCGTAGGACAGCCCTACACCAACTAGAGACCTGCGCCTAGGCTTTAATGTAAGGCCCTGTGAGCGTTAGCCCAATAGTAATCCCCACACCCCTCAGCCCTCCCACTATCTCCCTAGGAGGCTAGTAATTGCTGTATTTGTTCCGTCAGGTTTGTGTCTGCGAGCGGTCTGCTTCTCTGTGGGAGATATGGCGACAGTGGTTGTGTGGGCATCCAGACCCACAACTTGAAGGGAACCCATATTCCAACATTTGAAATCTTAAAATGTGATAGTTAATGTTACTTTTGAACAAAGTTCTTTGCCAGCGGTGATTTTGTGTTTTTTAAACTTAAGTTTGATCCCTGTTCATTCAATCAGGACTAGGCTTTTATTTCAGTGATCTCTAGTAAAGTCTCTATGGACATTTATTATCATAGATTTGTTTTTTGCTCTCATGTTGCATAATGTACATGTTTTTATCTTTTTTCCTGTAAATGGGTGGCACACCAACCCTTCTCAATGCATAGGTACAGTTTGTACAATTTAGGCAGCACATGTTTCCTATTAGTGGATTTAGCAATCTTTGTTGTCATCAATCGTTGATTTACATTTGAATCCTAGATCCCTCCCATTTCCAAAATCTATCGTGGTTATTTTACTTATGTTTGTGTTGTCTTCAGTTCATTTCTAATATCTGTTTATTCTGATCTGATTGGTCTCAGAGTTTTATCACATATATTGGACATCATTTTTTTCTTTTTTTGATATGGGTTTAGGCAATACCTCCTTGATTTTACTACCACTATACGTATAATATTCGTACTTATAGGGGCGGTTGCCACCTCTCTTAATCCATTGGTCTGTTACTGTGTAATTCAATCTTTTTTCTTCACCTACTACAGGATACAGGATGGGGCAGTTGACCAGTCCACTGATCTATTAGCTAACTTCACATTGGGTGACTGGATTCACTCATTTCTCAAGAAGAACATCCACACACAAAGTAGTTCCCTTAAGTGACAGGGACGTCTATGGCAATGTGTGCTTTTTCGGACCCAAAAATATTTTGGCTTGTAGCATATCCTCTTCCCTAGCTATAAAGATTTGCAAAAACCATGACAAACTGTGACAGAAGAAAACGAGCATTGTTAAAGTCAAAAGGGCTGTGACGAATCCCCTTTTCTGATCCATTAGTCTCATACAACCTTCCATACTTGCCAGTATTTCTTCTAGACCTGGTAGTTAAATTAAAGCTCGATCTCAGAAGGGGTGACCACTGTTAAGCTGCAATTAAGTATGTCTCATGTTGAAGTCTGCGATCAGCATTATATTTCTAGTTTTTGTTGAGAAAACTTTGCATACCCTTGAAGTTAAAAGTACTGTTTGAAAACCACAAATGAATTCACTCACTTTGGAGTGCATGCTCAAAATATGTCTAGATAGCTACAACTGGATTGTTTCAATTGTATGTATTTTTTAGTTTTCTGTAGCTAATTAGGTCATTGACGAGTCACTTCAGAGCGTATCTGCCCTACAATGATATCTCAACATGTGCGGGGGAATTAGTTTGAAGCCCCTTATTAATGTCTTTAGAGAACCCTTGGTGCTCATTGTAATCATCTTAGGGTACCTTTGAGATCTGGCCAATATAGCAGTGTATTGGTACTTTTTGGGATGTGAGAATTTGGAGGTTGACTCCTCGTATATTTATGGTGTGTTCAACATCTATGGGCAATGGACTTAGACACTTTCTTCCATGTTTTAATTGCCTACTGCTGTTTTTTCGTGAGCTAAAGTTGGGATCTAGAGGTCTGGGCCATGGATGCCTTTCTCTCAGACTTTAAGATTTCTGTGCTCATGCCTTCCTCCCTTTTCCCCTCTGATTCTACAAGGCTCTTCAGTTGTGCTCTTTTCCTATTTATCCCATCTTGTTTTCAAAAGCTTGGTTCTTTCATCTTCTGGAGTTGGCAGTGGATTTCTGTCTATTCTTCCTAAGTTTAATGTTCTTCTTTAAAAGTCTGGATGGTCCTTACCATGAAGTGGTCTTTGAAGTTTAGTGGTAGTTCTTCACTTGGAGAATCTTTTGGGATCCTTGCAATAAGTGGAGCTTCTGAGACTTGCTGCTGACTTGGTCACCAGGTAATGATTCACAGGAACTAGACATGCCTAGGAGTCTTCACATTCTATACAGGGAGCAAGAGTAATAAATAAGACAACCAGCACACCTTCCCATTCTACCATAATGTTAATTCAAAATAATGTTCATTAAACGGATCATTCAATTGTAGAGCCTAAATTATTAAGTTCAGTGGTGTGAGTGTTGATGAGGTAAAGTTTGCATCCCCTTACTGCTTTCCCTACTTCCCTTGCAAATTTTCTTTCAGATCGGCTTGTTTAAGGTTTGTGCTAAAGGACCAGCCTTATTTATTCCTTGGTGATTGCGGCCCCTCTGTACTCTACCATGTTGTTTCTGTTGGTAAAGACCCATTGATATGCATCATAAAACGGTCAATTTCTCCAAGAAACCTCCTTCTCCCTATTGTCTTTCACTTGGTGTGCATCTCTGTTGTGTAATCTCGTAAATCTGCTCTTTTTTATCTTGCAGAAGATTCTCAGATGTTCGTGCTCTTTCTGACTTAGACCTTCAATTTGGTCCAATGTGGCTTCTGTTTGATCTTGTACCTCTACCTTCCATTGGGTCATCACTTTAACATTGCCCCCTGTCTGAAGTAATATGCATCTGGGACAATCCCCCTTAGATAACATACCCCTGACCACCTCCATGATATCCTTCAGGAATCCTGATAAGCAAATCTCACTGGGGACTTGTTACCTGAATCCAGTGGACTACATGGCTGGCAGATTCCTGCAAGGGCTCCAAACTTGTTTACTGTACCATCTCATTGTCTTGATCTAGACATGAGATTTTCCTAGCTTTAGCAAAAAGGAAACCTAAAAGTTTAGTAAAGACTATGAAAGAAGTGTATTTTAATTAACCAAGGAATCTAAACTATTTACATTAGAATGAAACCAGAAGAAAAAAACCAATGAGCATAACATTAGAAGATTTGGGATGGCCAAAGCATGGAATAGTAAACCATATTCTTTAGTATATGGTAAAAAAAAAACTCTTAATGGAACCTTCCAATAAAGAACAGCTCTGCAGTTCTTATGTGAAGAACCTTGGATTGGTGGGTGAGAGATTCATCCAGAAAAGGTGAGTTTTCTCAAAAAAAAGACTGAGTTTGGTGCGAATAGGAAGGACGTTTCACACTTATAGCTACTCCTGAGATGGATCGCCTCATTGCTTGTAGTGTTTTGGGGTCTCCAGGTGGATTCTTTGCTTTTCAAATTCGGTTTTGCTTTAGATGTAGTCTATAGATTGAACAAAACAGGAAGGATATTCAGATGTAAATATGTACAACAAAGAAGGGAGAGGAGAGATGAAGTGGATTCGGTCTCCCCGGACACAATTATTTAAACAAAAAAAATCTACACAAGGATATTGTTGGGGTGAACTCTACAATGGTGGGGAGCACACAGTGTTCTTTAAATACCAGTCGCACACCAAAAGGATCCTTGGTGTCATGCTTCATCATTGGGGTCTTCGCACCCCTCTACGGAATGCGGCGTGCTACTAACCGACGATTACGTGGGAGCACTTTATATTTAGGCTATGTGTGGTGTGTCAAGGGGTTTGGATGTTAAGTGAGTGGTGGGTTCGAAAAAAGTGAATATTAAAGTACCTGGCATGTAATGTCTAAACGTTTTAATGGGCCTCCGTGCTGATACTGTTAAAAAGGGTGAAGTCTAGGTATTTTGTATATTAATTTACAACACCTCATGTGTGCGTCGACCTGTTTCGAAGCTAGGCTTCTTCAGGACGGGGTGCACAGATCCCCACCTTACTCACGTTGTGGTGTCACTAGGCGTAACTATAAAACCCAGTTCTGATTAATTCAGGCTAATATGTGCCTACTTCTTTATTTACAGATATCTGCAATGTATACCTGAAAGAAATGTGGGAAACTGAAGAACACAAAAAGAAGCATATGGCATTACAATAGTGAAATATCCAACATGCTGGTTCAGTGACCTAGAAAAAAGTGAGGGCAGCACTGTCTAGACAAAATGTCATTCTATTCCTGAGGTGCCCTGTAAAAAAAGAGACTAACACAAGACACACACACACACACACATGTAACATGAAACACACGCTCTATTTGAATATCCTTTTAGATGATGATATGCTGTGGGATATAAATATATCAATGTGGTTCAAAGTCAAAAGATCAATTTATAGTGCATACTTGCTGCCAAACTAATGGTTAGCATCATGAGCCTTCAGGACGGGGGGTTGTAGTGTTTAATAGCATCCTGGAAAGAAGCAGGTGAAATCATAGTCCAGCTTGCCCTTGTATTAGTCACGTAGCGAAAGATGACCCTGTGATCTATCTCGGCTAAGCCGTACTCACTAAATCAGGAGAATCCCTGTGCTTGACTGCCCCATACCGATGCTCCGTCGATAATGTGAGTGGCCTGGTTGTGTACCTTTAAGTACACCCTTCAGTTACCGTTAATTGGTGAAAACCGGGAAAACCGGGGGGCCATACAAGGTATTTCCGGGTTTGGATCGCCCTCGCTCTGCTCGATAGTACGCATTGCACGTCTGAGCTTTGGGAAACTCAGTAGTGGACCGTGGTCGCGCATGCTCAGAATGAGCTGCGGCGCGTAAGTTACCGACAGATCTTCTTCTTTCTCCTGCCTTTCTCCTTAGTCCTGTATTTTTATGGTAAATAAACTGTGTGAACAGCATGCCGTTAGTCAGTACAGCTTGTAGATATTGCTCATTAACAACGGGTAGCGCAAGGGTAAAGGGGCGGTTGTTTGCACATATCGGACCTTTTACAGGTAATCCTTCGTGACACCAGTTTTTCAAGTTATAAGACATAGTTTAGGCCACAAACCCATTGAGTTAGGGCAGTGATAAATACACATGTACCAATTATCCGCTCCTCAGTATGACACGCAAATATATGGGTTCTGCTCCCATTTTTTGGGCAGGGGTGGTACATCCTTCATTTATCTATAGGGTGTCAAAAAACCATGCATCAAGGCCACTCAGTCCAACCTGAATTCCCTATGGGCACTGTATACAGTCACAATGTGCTTTGTAAACTTTCTTTCTTTTCTTTTATCCTCTTTATTTCGACATGAATGTCATAAAAGAGGTCACAATGCATCGACAATAAAATTTCTACTGGAATCATTACAATTTTGCATAAAAAAGACCAGAAATACATCGTGCCAATAAAACTATTTCATCAAACTAAAATAGAAAAGCATTATAAACAGTTAAAAAGAAAGTCTACTCAAATTCCCTACCCTCGCTAATAACCTTCCGGGACCCTGAAGCTATACAACTGGATCTCATTTTACCATAAATTTCCTTCTCATGTTCCACATATTAGCTAAAAATGTGGTTACAGCAAAAACAATTACTGGAGATAAATCAGTTTTTAATATTCGGTACGGCTGGAAACACTGCCTAATCCCCAAGTTTTTGCAAATTGGAACAATCCAGTTCTTCCTGGGTGTCCGATATGCCGGGCAGAAGAACAATACATGCAGTTCATTTTCTAGCTTTGCAGTGCAGGCTGCACAATTTTTAGAAGTAGGTGGGGACCAACGGCTAGTAAGGGCTCTAATTGGCAGAGAGTCGTGTCTCCATTGGAGATACAACTTCCTTAAACCAGTAGGACTGATATCATCAAGAACGGTCTCAATTTTGTAATAGTCTTTCCTTGCTAAGAATGTGTTCGACAGTGTCCCTGTTTGGGCATTCAATAAGCAGTCAGCCAGATTGTGATCATAGTACAAGTTAACCAGCTCTTTACGGGATATGCTTCTACAAGCTTGTTCCGGGTTAATCCACAGTAGGGGGCAGCCTAGCCTCTCAAATTCCTGCCTTATATATTTTAACCAGGGAAGTTTCCATGCATTCGGGAGATTTAACAGCTCCGCCAGTTGTTGCCTGTAAGTGGCGAGTTCTGGGGTTACCCAGAGTCGCCTCCAAAAAGTTAAAGGCTTAAGGCCCAATTCCTCTTTTAATGATCTCAGTCCCAGATCAAGCCTTAGGGGGAGCAGAGGTGTACTTATAGACCAAGATACCAAGTGCCTAAGGAACTTGTTTTCCGTGACGGTAATTACAGGGGCACACTGGTGACCCCACAGCTCGCCACCATAAATTACCGCTCCACGGGCCTGCATTTTATAAATTTCAAGAGGTGGGCCAATAGGTTTTAGCGTGGATTTATTTAGCAATTTAAGAATGCCCCCCGCCTTTTGAGAGCGCTTTAGTTGAGATTTAATCTGGTGTTGAACCCAGGTAATGTTTTCATTGAGAGTCAGACCCAGATACTCGAACGTCTGCACTCTTTCAAGCCGAACACCTCCTATAGCAGGGTTTGGGCGTGATGTTTTCGGAGGATTAAAAATCATGAATTTCTTTTTAAATGTATTTATTTCCAGCCCCTG
The DNA here is from genome assembly GCF_964263255.1 of Lissotriton vulgaris. Classification (NCBI taxonomy): domain Eukaryota; kingdom Metazoa; phylum Chordata; class Amphibia; order Caudata; family Salamandridae; genus Lissotriton; species Lissotriton vulgaris. The sequence continues at coordinate 910,205 of NW_028246456.1, read as the reverse complement.
GTCGTGGCAAAAGGTGACAAAGCCATCCAAGACTCGCTGAATACCCATTGGATTCTTAAAGAGTAACAGGGTATCATCTGCGAACATAATCGCAGAGATCCCCGACCTAGCGAGCCTTGGGGCATCTCTATTGGGGACCGCGTTCAGATGGGGGATTACTTCGTTGACGTAGAGGCAAAACAGGGTAGGCGCCAGGACGCAACCCTGCCTTACCCCCCTGCCAACGGAGAAGCTAGATGACAAATTGCCTTCTCTCCCGCACCTGACCCTCGCGAAATTCTGGGTATGAAGTCTTATTATGTTTAAAAGGGGGGCCGGTATGCCTAAGTCCCCTAGAACGCTCCAGAGTTTCCGACGTGGGACCGGATCGAAGCCCGCACGAAGGTCTACGAAAACAGTGTATAATGACCCGCCATCTACCTTAACCGTTTTCCAGAAGAGCGTAGTTAGTCTGAAAATCTGGTCTGTGGTGGATACGTTCTTCCTAAAGCCCGCCTGATACAGGCTTAAAATTTCAGAGTCCTCTATCCAGTCCAAGAGGCGGTCCAAAATCAGCCTTGCAAAAAGTTTCTGAGATACATCTATTAGGCTGATTGGCCTGTAGTTGGCTGGGACCAGAGGCGACCCCTTCTTAAATATAGGGACCAACTCTGCTCCCAGCCAAGTACTTCGGACCATCATACCGCCAAGGATTGCGTTAAAAATTGTTAATAGATAGGGAGCCCAGATCCCGGGTTCATGTTTATAAAGGTCGCACAGAACCTTATCCAACCCGGGGGGCTTTACCCCCAGGGAGCTTAGATATAGCAGCCCGGACCTCGCCTAAAGTGAACCTAATCTCTGGTGAGCCAGGGACAAAACTGTTCAATATATCACCTGGAAGGGGCTCCATATGGGGATTGTCCCCCTTGTAGAGTGTACTAAAGTGTTCCTCCCATACCTCAGCTGCAATGTTCGGCCCTACTGCCAGCTCTGGTTGCACCAAACCAGTGCTCACAATCTGTCAGAACTTCCGTGCATCTTTAACCGCTAAGGCTGATGTTAACTTCGCCCAGTTTTCATTCCCCCACTCGATCTTAGCATTGTGGATTAACTGCCGGTGTTCTTGTCTCCTGCGCTTTATAAGTTCCCTGTTATTCTGTTTCAATGCGCCAAGGAGTTCTCTTTTCGCCAATCTGCAGGCCCTGTTATACCAGGTTGGCTTCCTTCCAACCTATACCAATTATCCGCTCCTCAGTACGACACACGAATATATGGGTTCTGCTCCCATTATTTGGTCAGGGGTGGTACATCCTTCATTTATCTATAGGGTGTCAAAAAACCATGCATCAAGGCCACTCAGCCCAACCTGAATTCCCCATGGGCACTGTATAGAGTCACAATGTGCTTTGTAAACACCTTTCCACATAGGAAGATGCAATACCATTTTGCCACTAAAGTGCCACTTTTGGTACGATTAGTATATGTGTATTTATCACTGCCCTAACTCAATGGGTTTGTGGCCTAAATGTGGTCTTATACCTTGAAAAACTAGCGTCACAAAGGATTACCTGTAAAAGGTCCGATATGTGCAAACCACCGCCCCTTTACCCTTGTGCTCCGCGTTGAGCAATATCCATTAGCTGTACTCACTAACGGCATGCTGTTCACTCAGTTTATTTACCATAACAATACCGTACTAAGGTGAAAAGCAGGCAAGAGAAGAATATCTGTGGGTAACTAACGCGCCGCAGCTCATTCTGCGCATGCGCAACCACGGTCCACTACTGTTTTTCCCAAAGCTCAGGCGCGTGATGCATCTTTTCTTTTGCGCATGTGCCAAATGTCAATACTATCCCTTGTATGGCTCCCCGGTTTTCACTAGTTAACGGTAATTGAAGGTTGTACCTAAAGGTTGACAACCAGGCCACTCACATGATCGACGGAGCAGCGGTCGGGGGCAGTCAAGCACAGGGATTCTCCTGCTTTAGTGAGAACGGCATAGCCGAGATTGATCACAGGGTCATCTTTCGCTACGTGAGTAATACAAGGGCAAGCTGGACTATGATTTTGATTGTTTTTGCCTGCTTCTTTCCAGGATGCTATTAAGCACTACAACCCCCCGTCCTGAAGGCTCATGATGTTAACCATTAGTTTGGCAGCAAGAATGCACTATAAATTGATCTTTTGACGTTGAACCACATTGATTTATTTATATCCCAGAGCATATCATCATGTGTAAATGTAAATGTACAGGAATTTATATAGCGCAAATCACCGAGCGGTTTCTAAGCGCTTGCTTAGGGAACCCGTCCTGGTATTCCCCTGTGAGATAACCCCGGCAGGGTATCCGTAAGGTGAAAGCCAGGCATCCCGCCACGAGGGGCCGTAGTGGAGATTAAGCAAGCTATTGCCCAGAGTCGCAGAGTGTGAACCCGTGAATCGAGTAGGCACTGGAGCGAGAATTGTCTAGTCCATGGACATTTTAGGACTCAAGACCCCGCCGAGCCGGGAATTGAACTCTGGTCCCGGGCTGACCTCTGCTTCCAGGTCTGCCTCCTTTAACCAGTGAGCCACACTTCTCCATCTAAAAAGATATTCAAATAGAGCGTGTGTTTTATGTTAGATGTGTGTGCGTGTCTTGTGTTCGTCTCTTTTTTTACAGGGACCTCACAGGAATAGGATGACATATTTTGTCTAGACAGTGCTGCTCTCACTTTTTTCTAGGTCACTGAACCAGCATGTTGGATATTTCACTATTGTATGCCATATGCTCCTTTTTGTGTTCTGTTTCCCACATTTCTTTCAGGTATACATTGCAGATATCTGTAAATAAAGAAGTAGGCACATATTAGCCTGAATTAAACAGAACTGAGTTTTATATTTGCGCCTAGTGACAGCACGACGTGAGTAAGGTGGGGATCTGTGCACCCCGTTCTGAAGAAGAAGCCTAGCTTCGATACATGTTGAGGCACACATGAGGTGTTGTACATTGACATACAAAATACCTCGACTTCACCTTTTTTAACAGTTTTGGCATGGAGGCCCATTAAAACGTTTAGACCTCACATGCCAGGTAATTTTTAATGTTCACTTTTTTTACTTTTTCGAACCCACTACTCACTTAACATTCAAACCCATTCACACACCACACATAGCCTAAATTTAAACTGCTCCCACGTAATCGTCGGTTAGTAGCACGCCGCATTCCGTAGAGGGATGCGAAGACCCGAATGATGAAGCATGACACCAAGGGTCCTTTGGTGTGTGAGGGTTATTTAAAGAACACTGTGTGTTCCCCACCATTGTAGGGACAACCCCAATAACATACATGTGTGGATTCTTTTTGTTTTATTCAGATGCAATGCCTTGTGTGCAAAGTAGTCTTTCTTATATTTGGCCATTGCTTCTAGGGGCAACTCTGAAAGTCGCTGATCTCTGGACTGAATGATGACTGGAGAATGCCTGCCAAAATAAAATTTCTAAAGGCATATCCTGAAATAATTTGGGTATGACCATCAGTTTTTACTCTGCTTGAGGTAATATGGTACTTAAATTCTTTTTAGTTAGTTTAGCTAGAAGGTAGTCTTATTTAATGTGTTTGTGTGAGAATAGAAACGCGGCATTGTCAAGTGTGAGTATTGTATATCTCCCACCTTCCCAACCTCTGAAGAAGTTTGTTCCACACACACCATTGTAGTTTATTTTCCAAGAAATTACATTTTAAAAATACAAATTTGAGAATATTTTTAAACTTTTTTTTTTTTAAAGACAATTTGTACCAGTTTGTATACTAAAAATGAGAACCAATCAGTGGTTATAGTTGCCCAATGCCAAATTGGTCCTCTTACGTGCAAAAAACTTGTTGCAAAAGAAATTAATTTAAAATTTCTTTGAAAGAAACTTATCTTACCAATTCATGTAAAAAAGAAACTAGAACAAGTAAGTGATTGCAAATGCTTAACAGAAAACTTAGCCCAGTAACAAATCCCAGCATCATCTTTGCCCAAGTTATTGATATTTGACGAATCAACACCCCTCAGACCACTTCTTCATTCATATTGTGGGCACTTCCTCTGAAATTAACTGAAGAATCTTATACTAGCAATTGCTATGTAAAAATATTTCATTGAAAATAAAATAGCAAATGCTTCTCAACAAGATCAACTTCATGGTTCTTAAAAATTGGGCGACTTATTTTTTCCTTTTTCTCAAAAAGAATAGACAGTCTTGAGGAGGGCAAGTTGTGCCTTATTTTACTCTTAGTGCAACATGAAAAACAACTTAATGGATGGAATGCTTAAATTATTCTCAGCCACTGGCAGTAGCTCGGGTCACATACCAGTCCATGGAGGATTCCTAAGCCTGCTGAAGGACTTGCAATTTTGTTTTAATATCGCCTCATTTTTATGGGGGGGGGCAGCCTGTACTAGGAAAGTCCCATTCTCTAAGTCACTATGTGGCCTATATGCAGGTTATTGATCTTATTGTATTGTTTTTAAGTCTTTAAGTGTGCTTATTTCCCTTTTTATTGAAACATACTTAGAATTATAGCAGGCCTAGCTATGCGCTGCACTCCTTGCTTACAACTGTTGACTAACTGCCATTTTATGTTTTCATTACTCTGAAGTGATTTTAATTACATTTTTACTGTTGTATCTTTTATGATCAATTGTGTTGAACTGAATAAAGATTTTACTTCAAATCGACTGATTTGCCTATGGCTTGTTCAAATCTGAGGTGGCATGGTGGACAAAAGAACGATGGGTTGGAATGCTACCCCAAGCGATTGGCAGTGGTTAGACTTATTTCAAGCATTCTCTATCACCTTTTGTGTGTTTGTTGTCTACTGCCAGGCCGCAAATGCAGCAGCCATTCTCCATGTTGGGTCAATTCCTATGCAACTTAAAAAAATGATGTTCCAGACACCCCTCCAAATAGGGGAAAACCCCTTCTTACCCCCAAAAATCAATAGTGTGGCACTTTTTGTATTTTTTCATTTTTTTTACTTTCGAGAACACCACAGTACCGAAAACTTTCTGAAATTAACCCAATCCATTCTAAACTGGTCTTTCAGGTTGCTCACATACATCGATAGCTGTGTGTTGACCACACACCAGAATTGTTTAGTTCATGTATGATATTGTCCCTGCAATAGGGCCCTGTTTTAACTAAATGAAAATTGTTTTCGCAATATTAATGGCTAGAATTTTTTATCCCATTTGTAAACTCTTGTGTAACTATTGCACTCTTATTATTCATTAGTTTCTTATGTACCATGTTTAGCATTCTTGTGTGTGAAGGGCAGTCCCTGTCGGACCACCCTGTGGAGTGTCTTATTTTGTGGTCAGATTAAGCTGTCTATGACAGTTATACAGCCTTTAGATAAGACAGTACTTTTTTTGGAAGTTGGTAATTTTTGTGAGTTGGTCAGTGGAAGAGTTTGCTCATTAAGGTTGTTGCTTTGTTTGTGGTATTACAATTTAACGTGCCTCTTTCAGTGAATCTTTGGACTTTAAATAATTGTTACATTTTGATTTATCAGTGTCTTTTATTGCAGATAGTGGTGCACACAAAACTTCGGGACTGGCTTTAGGTGAGCTTTTCAACGCACGTTAAAATTGTCTAGAAATGAACTGTTAATATGTGCATGTCATGCAGAATGTCTAAAATCAATGCAGTGTAATTTTCAGTTACAAATTGCATCTTCAAATGAAGTGGGTAATTTGAAATAAGGTTTTCATCTAATGCTGTTGTCCACTTGCCCTGTATCGTGAAACTGCCTAAAGTGCTCTTGCCAGTGCCTTGTTTTTTTTTTACCTGGCAGAAAGTTTATTTAATGATCTCCAACATCATCCTAATATTTCATCCCACCCCCCTACCCACTGTGATTTACTTTTGCTTAACTAATGCTTTGAAATGTTCCATTGATGAATACTCGACCTGTTGCCAACATCCCTGCTGCTTACCTAGGAGGAAGCAAGTATATGTATGACAACTGGACACTGATTACCCCAATGTTTTGGGAGACTGTTATCCATATATTCAAAAGTATGACCACACCCCAGCAATCTTCCCTCTATTGTTATTGGCATAGAAAAGAGAAAATCTGACGCACACTGAAGGTGTATATTTAGAGTTCGAGGCATGTGGGCTGCTGAATTCATATCTGTGCATAGATCGCCGCCTAGTGTTGGGTCCGGATGATTGCACATTGTTGTCCTGGAAGAGTCTTCGAAGTATCACGAGATAGGTGGCTCCTCCCCTGGACTACAGTGCGCATGGGCATCGCCTCCATCCCCAGATTGTTTTTTTCCGCCATTGGGTTCGGATGTGTTTCGGTTCCCTCTGTCGGAACCGATAGTTGTTCAACTTCTACTCGAGACCAGAAGGTCTTTAGGCTGAGCGTCGATATTGTTGCGTTCGGGTTTCTTATCTGACTCTCAGCTCCGAACTCTTGCTACCCTTCCGCGTGCTTTCGGCGCGGACGGGCCTACACTACACTACACTTCTGCTATGGAGCGAACACCGTTTAAGAAGTGCCCGGTGTGTAACTCCAAATATTCACACCTCGACGTGCACCCCGTGTGCAATACCTGCTTGTCACCGGATCATAACGAAGACAGCTGCATGGCGTGTTAGAAATTCCGGTGCAAGAAAACTCTCAAGATTCGTCGGGCCAATAGGCTCCAGGCCAAGTTCTCGGCTACCGCGGCGCCCCCACCAGACGACATATTCCAAGAATCTGTTGGAGACGAAGACGACGTACAAGGTTCGGAATCTAGTCCCGCGTCCGAAGGGGATGCCTACGACGCGGGTGATGAGGACTTTGACGAAGTCGCCGACGAGGTAGGGGACGACGATCGGGCTATTGCCACCGTAGGGGATAGCTCGGAGGAGGAGCATCCCCAACCAGACTCGGGGGTCAATCCCCTTCATACGGCCCAGGTCGAGGGATCGCCTTCGGGCCTTACCCAAGATCTACTTATAAGTCCTACGTCCCCGCCTCCGGGCCCGGTCACGGACATTTCTGAGGCGCCACTCCCGTTGAAGAAAACGAAAGTGAAGCCATCTGGTCACGCTTCCTCGGTTTCGAAACCGAAAGTGAAAGTTGCGCTAGGGCAGAAGGTTCTGGAGGCGTCAACTTCCAAAAAATTCAAGATGGCCGACTTGAAGAGCCACGCCAAGATGGCCGACCCGAAGCCCTCGGGGTCGGCGTCGAAGGCGACCGACGCGGCAGCGTCGGCGCGAAGGGGGTCGAGGACCCGAAGACGGCTCCGAAGAAGCGTCAGGGCGACGACGCGACCCGGGCACGGCCGGCGCCGGGCCTTTGGGACAAGGCGCGTGAGGTGTCGGCCCCGAAGAAGGTGCCTGCCATCGATCCGACTCCCGACTCGGGGAGATCGCTCGAGCCGGTCAAGCCCTCTCCTGCCTTGACAAAGAAGGTGGCGGAATCCCTGCAGCGAATACGGAAGGACAATGTGGTTCCTGATCAGGACACTGTGGCGCCTAAGCACACGCCGAAGCCTGCGAAGGCGCAAACGCCTATCCGTTTTACCCTGCCGCCAAAGTCGACGCCGAAGGCTTTCGCGCCGAAACATGGCGGGCCCTCGAAGGAGGTATTGACACCGAAAACAGCCTTGGTGGTGTCGAAGCTTCGGCTCCAGCCGCTTGCTGAGGAGGAGCGTCGAGAGGTCATCATCAACGCCAATACTGGGAAACTATCTCTCCTCAAGAGAAAAATCACCACTGAGCCGGTGTTGGAACATTTTCGGATCCCTCTCAAAAATAAGAGGGACTCTGCGGAAACTTCGGCCCCGACAGAACCTATGTCTCCACAAGCCCTAGAACACTTGCCGACGCATTCCGCCGCAGGCGATGCTGACGAGGAAGATGCCGAGTACAACTATCCGGCGTACTCGGACCCGGAGGAGGAGCACGAACCTTGGTCGGCCGGAGGCGACGCGGAGGACCCGCAGTCGGGCCAGGACACGCAGCTTTTTGCGGCCAAAACGTCACCGACGGAGGACTCAGCGGCCTTCAACGCTCTGATCGAGAGAGCTGCGGCTAACCACGATGTCGAGCTGCACTCGGACCCTGTGGATGTGGACTTTTTATTTGACACTTTCTCAGTGGCGGAAAAGTCAGTCAAAACACTGCCAATGCTTAAGGGGGTGCTTAAACACGCAACGGAGGTCTTCAAGGAGCCCACCCGGGCGCGTGTCGTCACCCCTCGCATTGACAAAAAATATAAGGCAGCGCCCTCGGATCCTACATACATCAAGGGACACTTGCCACTGGACTCGTTGGTTGTATCCAACGCTCGGAAGAGGGCGAACTCGCAGACCACTGGTGACGCTCCTCCCCCAGACAAAGAGTCCAAAATCTTCGAGGCCTCAGGGAAACGAATTGCTGCACAGGCAGCTAATATTTGGAGAATCTCAAACACACAGGCCCTACTTGCACGCTATGATAGGGCTCATTACGACACCTTAGAATCACTACTGCAACACTTGCCTGACCAGTACAAGGAGGCAGGGGAAATGCTGATTCAGGAAGGAAAGCTCATCACAAACGCATCCATAAAATGTGCGCTGCATGTGGCCGATACAGCCTCCAGGGCAGTCAACACCAGTGTGTTGCTTAGGCGGCATGCTTGGCTTAGAATTTCAGGGTTCAAGCCCGATATTCAAACGACAATACTGAACCAAACAGTTAATCCTGACCACCTGTTTGGCCCTGAGGTGGATGCGACGCTGGAAAAAATGAAAAAAGATACGGACACTTCCAAGTCTATGGGGGCCCTCCAGTCTCAGCAGTTTCGGAGTGGTTCCTTTCGCCGCTCCAATTCCAGAGGCACCTCAAGGGGTCAGGCATCGCAGTCCACACAGTATTACAAAAGTAACACCCAGACCTCGTACAACAACAAGGGTAGAGGTGGCTACAGAGGCAATAACGTCAAGGGCAGGGGACGTGGAAACAACAGCTCCAGGTCCACCACCGCCAACAAGCAGTGACGCCTTGTCACTGCCCCCCGACCATACAACACCGGTCGGGGGGAGACTCCAGCAGTTCCTGCCCGCGTGGAGATCCATCACCACGGACAGGTGGGTCAAGTCTCTTATCCAGTACGGTTACTGTCTGGAACTTACTTCCATTCCACCAAACATACCCCCAAGGAGCCGTCCTATGTCCGGCGAGCACTTGACCTGGTTGCAGCAGGAAGTTCTAGTCATGCTGCAAAAAGGGGCAATGGAGCTCGTTCCATTGCAGGAAAGGGGAACAGGGGTTTACTCCCTGTATTTCCTAATTCCCAAAAAGGACGGATCCCTCAGGCCCATCCTGGACCTCAGGCCCCTCAACTGGTACATTCTCTCGGAGCACTTCCATATGCTCACGTTGCAGCAAGTTCTCCCTCTGCTTCAGCAGGGGGACTTCCTGGCTACGCTGGATCTGAAAGATGCATATTTTCATATCCCCCTGCATCCTTCCCACAGGAAGTATCTCAGATTCACGATTCAAGACCAGCATTACCAGTTCAGGGTTCTGCCGTTCGGGGTCACCATGGCGCCAAGGGTATTTACAAAGTGCCTAGCGACTGTGGCGGCGCATCTCCGTCGCCAGAACGTCCACGTCTACCCCTAATTGGACGACTGGCTCATTCAAGCAAAGACAGAACAGCAGTGAGTCGACCACGTGTCACGCACCATTCATCTCCTGCACGATCTGGGATTCTCTCTGAACTATCCAAAGTCCCATCTCCAGCCCGCCCACGTGCGACAGTATCTGGGCGCGACAATCAATACTCTGGCTGCCACTGCGCAGCCAATTTCAGTGAGAATCGCCAGTATCCAGACGCTGATCCAACGATTCAGACCTCAGCACTCGCTTCCAGCGAAGGTGTTCATGCAGTTGATAGGCATGATGGCCTCCTGCATCTCCATTGTCCCGCACGCGAGACTACATATGCGTCCGCTTCAGGAGTGCCTTGCACGTCAGTGGACTCAGGCTCATGGGCAACTGACAGACCTAGTGTTGGTGAGCGGTCGGGCATACAACTCTCTGCATTGGTGGAATCCACAAAACCTTTGCAAGGGCCGACCATTCCAAGAGCCTGTGCCACAGATTATCCTGACAACGGACGCCTCTCTCCAGGAATGGGGAGCGCATGTACTCCAGTACACAGTGCAGGGACTCTGGACACTACAGCAAAGGAAGATGCACATCAATGTGTTGGAACTGATGGCAATCTTCATGGCCTTAAAGGCGTTCACAGTACATCTGTGCAACAAAGTCGTGTTGATCCGGACGGACAACATGACGGCCATGTACTACATTCAGAAGCAGGGAGGCACACACTCTCCGCAGCTGTCTCATCTGGCTCAGAGCATGTGGAAGTGGGCCATTCAGAGTAACATCTTCCTCATGGCAGAGCATCTCCCGGGAAAGGACAATCAGATGGCGGATCTGCTCAGCAGGCACAGCCATCAAATGCACGAGTGGGAGATACATCCATCAGTACTCCAACCGTACTTCCAAAAGTGGGGTCATCCAGAGATAGACCTGTTCGCCACAAGGGAGAACGCAAAATGCCAAAGCTTCGCCGCCAGATTCCCACACCCGCAATCACAGGGCAATGCGATGTGGATGAACTGGTCAGGCAGATTTGCGTACGCTTTTCCCCCAGCACCTCTGATACCGCTGGTGGCACGCAAGCTCAGGCAGCACTCGATGACTCTCATCCTGGTTGCTCCAACGTGGGCTCGCCAACCATGGTACACCACGTTTCTGGAACTCTCCGTGGTACCGCATCAAAGGCTTCATCTCACCCCCAGCCTTCTGACGCAGAATCATGGCGACATTCAGCACCCAGACCCGCAGCAGCTCAACCTGGCGATCTGGCTCCTGAAGTCCTAGAGTTTGGCTACCTCAATCTTCCTCCCGATTGCATGAACATCATTTGGGAGGCAAGGAAGCCCACTACTAGAGCTTGTTATGCAGCTAAATGGAAGAGGTTTGTCATCTACTGTGTTAACCACAATATTGACCCGCTAGATGCTTCCATTCAAAACATCATTTGTTACCTGTTTCACCTGTATCAATGCAATTTAGCATACTCTTCCATCCGCATTCACCTGTCTGCTATGGCGGCATACCTCCAGAATAGGCAACACCTGTCACTCTTTAAGGTCCCTGCTATCAAGGCCTTTCTGGAAGGACTCAAAAGGGTCATTCCACCACGGACACCACCAGCTCCGGAATGGAACCTCAATGTGGTTCTTACAAGGCTGATGGGTCCTCCCTTCGAGCCACTGCACTCTTGTGAGCTTCAGTTTCTAACTTGGAAGGTTGCGTTCTTCGTAGCAATTACATCGCTACGGAGGGTTAGCGAGCTGCAGGCGCTCACCATTCAAGAACCTTTCTTCCAGGTGCATGCTAACAGGGTTGTGCTCCGCACTAACCCTAAATTCTTACCCAAGGTTGTATCTCAATTCCACATAAACCAGACAATTGAGTTGCCGGTGTTTTTCCAAAACCCAGAGACTCTGGCGGAGCGGATGCTCCACACCCTTGACGTTAAGAGAGCCTTGATGTACTATGTAGACAGGACAAAAGATTTTCGCAAAACCAAGCAGCTTTTTGTTGCTTTTGCCACACACCACAAGGGAAACGCTATCTCCAAAGCGGGGATCGCTAGGTGGATCGTGAAATGCATTCAGATCTGTTACGCTAAAGCTAAGCGCACTCTCACTATCCCACCGAGGGCCCATTCCACCAGGAAGTTGGGGGCCTCTATGGCTTTCCTAGGTAACATTCCCTTAGAAGATATCTGTAGAGCAGCCACATGGTCTACCACACATACTTTCACTAAACACTACTGTGTAGACGTGCATTCCAAACAGCAGGCAGCTGTTGTTCAGGCTGTTCTCAAAACACTTTTCCAGACTGCTGCAGCTGGCACGGGCGGCCGCCGCTAATGGAGGGACTGCTATGTATTCTATGCACAGATATGAATTCAGCAGCCCACATGCCTCGAACTGCAAATGCTACTTACCAGTATGCATCTGTTCTTGGCATGTAGGGCTGCTGACATTCATATCGCCCGCCCTCCTCCCCGGCGCCTGTAGCAGCTGCAGTATCATTCATATGTATATATATATATATATATATATATATATATATATATATATATATATATATATATATATATATATATATATATATATATATATATATATTCATCACTCACATACTTCACTCCATCTCTGCCAATGGCTAAAAACAATCTGGGGATGGAGGCGATGCCTATGCGCACTGTAGTCCAGGGGAGGAGACACCTATCTCATGATACTTCGAAGACTCTTCCAGGACAACAATGTGCAATCATCCGGACCCAACACTAGGCGGCGATCTATGCACAGATATGAATGTCAGCAGCCCTACATGCCAAGAACAGATGCATACTGGTAAGTAGCATTTGCAATCGAAGACGACATGGTAAAGGTGTAAGGCTGCAAGAAAGGAAGATCGCTGCGGTTTTCAGGTTGTTAGAAGAGGACACTAAAGTGATCAATTAGACCTTAAAAGGTAGTGGCAATGTGGGAAATGATTGAAAAATCCTTGGCATGCCCAGGAATTAACCATGAGCACCTGTTCAGTAGATGGGTGGAATAGAAAAGCATGATTTTCAATGAGAAAGGCATAAAACCGATGTGTAGGCAATTGTGTAGCTTATCATTTAAGGAAATCTTAACTATAAGTTGTAGTTAAACAACTTTTTTTTAACTTATTTTTTTTGGGGGATACACCTAGCAGCAGTAAACAGTACGAGCATATACGTCATATATACAGTATATCATTATGGTTGAAAACCTGTAGGAGGTGCATGCCAGAGCATGTATTATAGTCAAAATGCTATAAGAGCTGCACATCCCTATATTTAGGTAAATAAGCTACAGCGATATGGTGATCAATAAACACGTAACCATTAACAGGAGGAATGAAAAAATTAGGCAGCGGTTGGCAGAGCAGCACTTCTCATATATCTTCTAACAGGGACCTATGTGATTTTACGGCTATATCCATCCCAACTTCTCCTCTGATGGATCTTTAGTGTATTTGATAGCAAAGTACTGAAGACTTGCCCCTATGTATCTCCTGCAGCTTGGCATCCTAGGCCGTAGGGGCGGCTTGCTCATCATCAAAGTATGACCATAGATCTCATCTTCCTGCAGTAAACGATCAGGCTCCCTTGTCACCAAATAAAACCCCTAAAACTCCCATGTCAGCCGGTATTATCCGGGATGTTTGAGTTCCCCCACCACCCCCGTCTGAAGTTAAACAACAAAATATAGTAGTACACCGATTTAGAACCATTACCTTAAGGTTGTACATCCAGTGGCATGGTTTCTGAAAACTAAGCAAGCAAGCAAGCTTGCTGGATGAATATGGAATGATCTGTAATAGTTAGTCAACACTTTTAAAGTCCGGTGACTCTATTAGCCAAAGTCTGAAATGTGGTGTTAGCTGCATGTGTGTTGTAGATGCATACCCTGTACACTTCGCAACGTAAAACAAATCCATGTTGGGTATGTTTAGGAGGCTGGCTTAGTATATGGTGCACGTTTATTAAAGTGAATCAGCTTGCACTAATCCAGACCACCTGTATGTTGATTTTAGGGGTCTTAGACAACCTTAGAAAGTTCTCGAAGTGGTAGTGGTTGAGAGCAACCTTCAGGCTTGGTTCCAGAGAGTGTTAAGCAACTTGTTTTACCAGATTTAATCATGTATTGTAGGTTAAATGAAAGAACCACACAGGGTACTTATAAAAATTTCCATTCATTCTACAACACTCACTAACACATTGGTATATCTCCTACACGTAGATATCAACACAAATACACACAATGCTTCAATTGTAAATAGGTAAGTAAGCACAATGCACAGTGATCTCCTGGGGGAGACCAAACCAGTCCCAATTCGCATTCCCCTTTCTTAGCATATGAAGTCGGGACTTGGACAGGGAGAATCAGAAGAGCTGTAGTCCCGAGGAACCATCCAAGGTAAGTACCCAGGAACTCCACTGAGTCTGTGTGCAGAGTGGAAACACAGCTGCATACTCAATAGAAGTCAACAAGAAAGTCGTGGTTTCAGTTTTGTAGAAGGACCCTTACCAGTGGACTCAGATGAAACTCTGTGGAACCCAGAAGGTTGGAGAGTCACCCCACCCGTGGATACCCCAGGAACCAGGATACCTACACCAGGGAAACCAGGTGCATTGGTGCAAAGTGATGTCTGAAACCGCCATAGACCACAATGGTCGACTTTAGAAAAGATGCTTCTGGTGAAGACTGTGCAAGAGTCCGATGGAATCCAGGGAAGGATTCTTTAAGAGAAAAACCTGCAAGCAGAGGGGACAGAGTCTATACCACTTAGGAGTTGACCAGAAGGCACGGAAGGGCAATGACCACTGATGACGAAATTTGCAGGAGTGATGACGGTGACCTTGTCACTGCAACTGTGAGAACCAGGCGACGCTGAGGAAGACCAGGAGATGTTCTCGAGCCTTCCCACGTTGCGTTGGCAGTTGAGAACCAGGGGGGGTCGGTGTCCGGCAGGAGCACCAACAAGCTTTGGCAGCAGCAACCGATGTGGAAAACGATGAAGGAGCAATGTTGGGGCCAGCAAGGACCAAGGGACTCACCAAGTGCAGGAGAGTCAAAGCAGGCCCTGAGCAGGCAGGGGAGCCCACTGAAGCAAGAGAAGACCCTTGAGAGGACCCACAGGCAAAATGCATCAGACTCGCAAGAGGACCTCTAGCAGCTCACCAAAGAAGGTGGCCCACAGTGCAGAGGATGCAGTGAGGACGAGTTTCTTGGCAGGAAGAGATACTGGAGAATGGAGCTTCTTGCAGCCCAAAGATCTTTGGAATGCAGAGCCAACAATCCGTGGCAATGGTAAGTTGACGCAGTGCAGTGGGGTTTGGTCAGGTCAGGCCTCGAGGGTGTTACAGAACCACCACTTGTGAGGCTGGGCCTTTCGAAGTCCATGTGACGTTAGGAGCAGCAGACCGGTCAGCTTTGTCACAGTGCCTGCAGATGCAGGGGAGTGACTCCTTCGCTCCGAGAGAGATTACATCTGGTGTCCTTGATGCCCACAGGTCTGTTAAAGATTATGGAAAAAGCACAGACACAGACCATGAAGACGACTTGCAGAATAGCTAGACCAGTATCAGCAGGAGTCGTCGGTGATGCAGTCTCGATTCCAGGCGAAGTCCAAGTGTCTAGACAGTCGTAGAGTGATGTGGTTTCAGGCTTGAGTCTTGTCCCCCGATGAATCTGAGGACCCACCCACAGATAAGCCCTTTTATACCCTAAGAAAGAGGTTAGGATGACTCAGCGGTCCCTCCCAGAGGAGGGGCTGGATAGACGGGAGGAGACTTCCATGTCCTTTGTCCAGGTTGGCGCCATAGTGGGCCCCTTTTTCTTCTGTTACCTTCGTTGTCCCTCACTGCCCTTGCCCCTGCGGCCCCGCCCCCTTGACTGTCAACTGCTCATTTGCTGCCCCCCCCCCCCAGCTGTTCCTCCCTCCCACCTCCCCATATATGCCGGCTGCTCCGCTGGCGCGCCAAAGGCGTGCCTAAGGCAAGCTCGTCTGTGCCTGGAACGGCGCCCAGCGCCAGAACCCCTGGCTCCCGCACCCACCACAACAACTGCCGCCACTACGACGTCATCACTCTGCACTCTCTCAACTCCAGACGGAGCCACACCTGCTTCAAGGCCACCCCGAAACGCACACACGGGCCCCTTCACCTGCCGGAACTGCAGCTACACCAGCCTCCGAGCCGATGAACCACCCGCCAAGAAAGACCCCAACCACCTCCGATGCATACTACTGAACACCTGCTCCGCACGCAAGCATGCCGTCGAGCTCTGGGACCTGCTCGACACAACATTCTCGGACATCGCCTTCCAGGCAAAGACCTGGTTTAACGACTCCTCCGCACCTGACCTCGCCAAAGCCATCCCAGATGGCTACAAGATCACCTGCAGAGACTGCACCAACATAGTTGGAGGAGGAATCTCCATCGTCCACAAGAACAGCATCAGGGTCTCGACTAGCACCGACGACGCGCTCAGCACAGCCGAACACATGCATTTCCAGATCCACACAGACCCTAACTCCACCCTCAGAGGCACCCTAGTCTGCCGCCCCCCCCCCGGACCCCGCCCCTAGATCAGCGACTCCATTGACGACTTGATCAGCACGCACGCCCTGACCTCCACCAACTACATCCTCCTTGGAGACCTGAACTTTCACCTTGAGAACAACAACAATTCCACAACCCTGATCAATAACCTCACCAACCTCTGACTGAAGCAACTCGTCGCAACGCCCACCCACTCCGCCGACCACACACTCTACCCCTTCTTCTCCTCAAGCCTGCACGTCTCCGTCAGCAACACCACGGAACTCCTCTGGACCGACCACCGCTGCATCCACTTTGCCTTCCAGAAACCCATCACACACCACCGCACCCAAAAGATCCCCCGCCGCTGCTTGAGCAAAATCACCAAAGACCAACTACACGCAAACCTCACTCTCAGCCCACCCACCGAACCCTCCAACACCGACGACGCTGTCCACCGCCTCAGATGCTGGATCGAGGACTGCACCAACACCCTCGCCCCGCTGAAGAAACCCCCCCACAGAGACATCAGCAAGAGGGCCAGCTGGTTCACCGCAGAACTCCTAGCCTCCAAGCAAGCCTGCCGGAAACTAGAGAAGAAATGGCACAGTGAACCAACTCCCGACAGCCACGCAGCACACAAGGACGCCATCCGCATCCACCTCCACCACCTCATCAGGGCGGCGAAGAGGACCTCCTTCAAAGACCGCCTCGACAACAATGCACACAATAGCAAGGAGCTCTTAAACATCGTGAAGGAACTCTCCAACCCCAGCTCCAACACCAACGACATCCCGCCGTTGCAAGCCCTGTGCGACTCCCTCGCCACCTTCTTCCACCACAAGATAGCAGCCATCCACAACCGCTTCAACACCTAGACATCCCCAACAGACAGCAACACAACAGACTCTGTGCACACCATCGACCACGACCCCCTGCTAGCCTGGGCCAGCGTGAGTATCGATGACACCAAGACCATGCGCACAATCCACTCCGGCTCTCCGTCAGACCCATTCCCGCACCACGTCTTCAACAGAGCAAGCAGCTCCATCACACCCTACCTGTGCAACGTCCTCCATCGAGACTGCGACCTTCCTAGAGATCTGGAAACATGCCGAGATTAACGCCCTACTCAAAAAACCTAAGGCAGACCCAAGAGACCTCAAGAACTCCCGCCCCATCTCTCTGCTCCCCTTCCCGGCCAAGGTCATTGAGAAAACAGTCAACAGACAGCTAACCCGATACCTCGAAGAAAATAGAATCCTGGACCCTTCCCAGTCAGGGTTTCGCAGCAACCACAGCACTGAGACTGCCCTTATCGCCGCCACCGACGACATCAGGACCCTGCTGGACAACGGCAAGACCGCAGCACTCATCCTCCTAAACCTCTTTGCGGCCTTCGACACCATCGGCCACTGCACACTACGCGCACGTCTCCGCACCGCAGGGATCCGAGACAAGGTTCTGGATTGGACCACCTCCTTTCTCCCCGGCAGAACCCAGAGCGTCCGCCAACCCCCATTCCGTTACAAAGCCTCCAAGATTATCTGCGGCGTTCCCCAGGGATCCTCCCTCAGCCCGACGCTGTTTCAATATTTACATGGCCCCGCTCGCACACATAGCCCGACAGCATGACATCAACATAATCTCCTACGCCGACGACACTCAGCGGATCCTCTCGCTCACCAAGTACCCCATCACCGCCAAAGCCAACCTCCACGAAGGGTTGAAGGCCGTCGCCGACTGGATGAAGACCAGCCGTTTGAAGCTGAACTCGGTCAAGACCGACGTCCTCATCCTCTTCTCCAACCCTTCAGCCTGGGACGACTCCTGGTAGCCGACGGCACTGGGGGCAGCCCCAACACCCACTGACCACGCACGCAACCTGGGAATCTTCCTCGACCAACGCTCTCAATGACCAAGCAAGTCAACGCCGTCTCCTCCTCCTGCTTCAACCCCCTCCGATTGCTCCACAAGATCTACAGATTGATCCCGACAGATGCAAGAAAGACAGTCAACCAGGCCCTCGTCAGCAGCAGACTAGACTACGGAAACGCCCTCTACGTGGGAGCCCCAACCAAGCTCCTCAAACGACAACGCATCCAAAACGCCTCGGCATGACCGATCCTCAACGTACCTCGCCACGGCCACATCACCCCCCACCTGGGAAACTTGCACTGGCTCCCCGTCAACAAGAGGATATCCTTCAAGCTCCTCACCCACACAAACAAGGCACACCACGTGACCGGCCTAGCCTACCTCAACAGACTGCTCTCCTTCTACATCCCCAACCGCCACCTACGCTCCACCGACCTCTTACTAGCCACCGTCCCGCGCATCCGAAGAACAACCACCGGTGGGAGATCTTTCTCTCACCTCGCCGCCAAGACATGGAACACCCTCCCACTGAGCCTACGACAGACCCACAAACTGCTGACCTTCAGGAGGATACTCAAGACCTGGCTGTTCAATCAGTAGCGCACTCCCCACCCCACGATATGACACACCAATCCACTGTATAACAATTTACTCCTATGTACGCAATGACAGTCCACTCTAAAATACTCCACTCGATTGTTCAACACTCTGCTTCACTGTACTACACTACCCTCCACTTTGACACTCCAATCTATGACAATCCACAATGCAATTTAAAACGCATTTCTTTTTTTTTAAACAAATTTTTATTGAGTGCATAATAAGCATATATTCTGTAATGCTCGGTCACCCAGAGTCAATCACCATCATCATTAAACAAAGCACAAATGCACTCATTTTCTTTTTTGTTGCAGTAAGGAAGAGGAAAAAATGCAAACCAATTGTGCATCAAACTGGTCCCCCCCCTCCCCGATCCCACCCACAACACCCACCCCCCCTATGCGCTGCTGCCTGCTCTGTTCAAGTAAAGCACCTTCAGTGCACAATACATCTCATGCACCGATAAATACACAGTGTTGCCAAGATTGTCCGGCTAAATCCGAGGCTGGTCTGTAGTGTCCTCTGGTGGTGGGTCTAGCTCCAGTCCGCGATAGTCCGCCCACCTCTTCCAAATCCTATAATGTTTGCGCGGGCATCCCCTGGCCACAAAGACAGGCTGCTCCATCCCCATGCAGAAGTCCATACCCTTTTTCCATGCCACTAGTGAGGGAGCCTGGGGCGCCTTCCACGAGCTCGCAATATCCCTCTTCGCTAATGTTAATCCCAGTAGAAGTAAATGGCGCTTGTACCCATTACCTCCCACCCCAGCCATAACATGTAGCAGAGCCAATTTAGGGTCTCTTTGAAGTACCCAGGCCAGGACTTCGTCCAAACACCGGAGCACCCCTGTCCAGAATCTCTGCAACGCCCTGCATTCCCACACTGTATGTAGTAACGTTCCAACCTCCGTCCCACACCTAAGGCAATCTGGGGACGCAATCAGACCCGCCTTCCACAAGCGCCGCCTAGTATAATATGTGCGGTGTAGGTACCTAAATTGTATGAGTCGCAGGCGCGTTGATATTGCAGCTCCCCTATGGCTCTCCAGTGCCTCCACCCAGTCCTCCTCGTCCAAGTCCCTAACATCTTGTTCCCATGCTGTTCTAAGGTGCTGCAGATCGGTGGAGCAGTGTCTTACTACGGTTTGGTAGATTCGGGACAGTTTCTTGTCGGGTAGCTCCCCCATAAAAACTTTGGCCTTTAACGGGCTAAATTATGGGAGGTCATCCAACCCCGCTATATATGGCGTCGGAGCATGACGGAATTGAAGATATTTATAGAACTGAGTTCTCAGCATCTCTAATTCTACTCGCAGATCGTCAAAGGACTTAAGCACGCCCCCGACATAATGTGTCCTAAGGTAGAGATGCCGATCGCGTCCCATCCCCGGAAGCCCATCAGTGTGTCCAACTGAGGTAGTCGGCCATTGTGCCACAGTGGGGTCTCCTGGGTTAGCATGTTCCACCAACCCATCCTACGTAGTGCCTGCTTCCAAACCTGAAAAACCACCTGTGTGATGGATGGTAGAGATTTCCTGAGAGGCGCCGAGTAAAGTATTGTGTGGACGGACGCTGTGCCCATCAAAGCCCTCTCCACTGGGTAGGCGGGGTCATTTCTGTCTGCATACCACCAGTCGTTCAGAACCAATAGGTGGGATGCCTGGTAATACGATAGGACGCCTGGTAATACGATAGGACATCTGAGGTGGCCAGGCCCCCAGTGTAGGTTGACCGGAAGCAGGTCCTCAGGGCAGCCCGTGCCGTGGCCCCCTCACACAGGAACCGGCTGAGCGCCGAGTTAAGGCGCCTGAACCATTAAAACACATTTCTATTAAAAAATAAAAAACATTAACATACAATGAAAAAAACAAAGGTTAAGGATCATTTATAGTAAGAATTGCCTTGCGTATTCTTTCTATACCAAACCAACTTGATATTTACAAACATAAAAAATGATAATTATAACTTCAATTTATAATTTACCCACCACCTTCAAATTACTATAGGTTGTGCACCTCCAAACAGTCTGGTCACCTCACTCTTCATACTACATTACCTATTACTCATGCCTTTTTCGTGCAACGGTCATACCCTTGCATCCTACCGCCTGTGAAATCATAGCATTGATAACATTTATAACTCTCAAATTACATTATTTGTCACAACACTGTGCATGATAGTGGTGAGCTATAGTTATTGTTGTCTGGCTATCAAGCTGAAAAGAGTGTGTTACGAGGACTGCTACTTACAAGAATTTGAAGGTGGTGGATACATTGTAAATGAAAGTTCTAACTATAACTTTTAATTTTTATAGTTTGTGTAGTCTAAACTTGGTTTGTATAGGGGAAAAACTTTTTCCTGACTATAACTAAGCTTTAACCTTCGTGTTTTTTCTTTGATATATATTGCTTTATAATGTTCAAACCCTGGGTGGTGATGGAATAGTTTTCTACGCTGGTGATCAGCCACTGCAGGCCATGAGCGTTCCGGGAGGGGGTCTTAATGACACTTTGCAAATACTGTATAAGGGCACCTTTTTATAGCTGAAGAATCTATGTAGATGCTCTTACAGCATCCAGCCCCTTATCAATAACCAACTGGCCTGCCTAGTCTCCTTCTGGCTATACAGTTAAAGGCTAAAGGACACACAACTCTGTGATCTCTGCATAAGAAAATGTTACAAGTAAGTATCTTGTCTATTTTTAGCGTATAAAAAAAAAAGTATAATGTGGTCAGTGCAAGGTTATATGTTGCTTAGTCATTCCTTAGGCATTATCTACCAGAATATTTCTCCCTACAAGGAATAC
The DNA here is from genome assembly GCF_964263255.1 of Lissotriton vulgaris. NCBI lineage: Eukaryota > Metazoa > Chordata > Amphibia > Caudata > Salamandridae > Lissotriton > Lissotriton vulgaris. Next base: position 888,753 of record NW_028246456.1, on the reverse strand, counting down.
ATTTCTGGTTTAATTGTGATTGTCTCAACTCATCCAAAGTAATATTATTAAATCTCCTGTGCACCGGGTGACAATGCCCGTTCCATCCATTCACTATTATATGGTGGTTTGCTAATCTAACACGTGTTGTTGTACCCTAGAGAAGCCACCACTGATTAAACCCATCCTCCGGCAGAAAAGAATCACCAGTACTAAACAACTTTGCCATTTTTATTTGTAGGTTTGCTGGCATGGGTAATCTCATTAAGGTCCTAACCAGAGACATAGACCACAATGCAGCACATTTTTTCTTGGATTTTGAAAGTAAGTCTATTCAGACCTTCACAGCAAGTCCACTTCAAACCGTGACTGTGAGCTATCTCTGCAGCAGTTAAGGCAAATGGACAAATCTATTTAGAACCCACTGTTGGACATGGGTGCCATAATTATTATTTTATATTATTTTAAACGGTGGATAACACATTCGTTTAACAATTGTATTTTCTTTTTAAAGTCTGGAAGGTCATTGGTTGCTCAATCATATGGATACTTATTAATGTAGGAAAAAGGTGGCATTTTTGGGCATTAAAGCTCTGTCACTAAAGATTTCAGTGTGGAGGATTTGTTTGGATCTCCAGAGCTGATTGGATGACCATGAAAGAAAACGCTAGTTACACCATTTACAGTGTAATGATGTTTTCTTTTAAATGGTTGCAGGTAAGGCTTTTGATAAATTTTGAGGAAAGATTAGATTCATTGAAGAGATAAATTTGTGCAATTGAATGGTTTGCTTTAATAACCCTAATCCCATTGTTGTAATGGAGGTGGATTTATTTTATGTTAACCCTTCCAACAAATGCTCTCCACTGAAGCTTGAGTGCCGGGCTGCAACTAATTTATCTAAATAATCCATCTGTGTTGCGCGTCGTGTATCACAGAAGGATTAGGATTTTGGGCCTTCTTTAAACAATTTTGCATAGCATGACCAGGTTCAGTGTTGGTTTTTGACAGTGATATAGATCAATCAGACTGTCACAGATAATAAGCTTACCTTTCTCTCCACAAACCACACGTTGTGCTACTGCTTTTGGGCTGCTCTTACTCACAAAGGGAAATGTTCTTTCTTTTTCTTGTCTTAACAGGTACCTTAACATGGGGAACCTTCTAAAAGTTTTGACTTGCACAGACCTTGAACAGGGGCCAAATTTTTTCCTTGATTTTGAAAGTGAGATGATTTTCCTATATCTTCTTGTCTGCAGTAGACTGCAATTTTGTCTTGTTCTTAACGTGCTTGCACATTGCCATCTATTTACTGACTTTTATATTCGGAAATGTGATTAGTTCCATGGAATACCTACTACGAAGTAATAAAGAACTCTGTACAGTATACCTTGACATATCTGCAGTGTACCTGGATAGATGTGAAATGATACATTTGTGTTTTACATTACATTTGTGGGTTGAGGCTACTTATTATCAGAAAATCAAGCTAGAGTTGTTGATATAGCAGAGGCACTGTTGACCGCTACAAATACCCTCTTCCTTTTGTGACATCCACAAGTTCTGATAACACATCACTGTGTACATGTATAATCAACACTTGTGTACAAATACCATTTCAGGCTTCTCCGTGGTCCTTTTGGAGGGAGTCACAATGACCTACAGATGACATTCCTTTGTTTTGACTTGAGTGTATGTTCCGAGCGTAGAGGTGTTGCCAAAACTGATTTACATCCCCCAAATACATGTACTGACAGATGGAAGCCACACCTGCTGATCATGATCATTTATTGGTAACCACTCTGAGGAAGGCTAAAGTTTTTTCTTTTGGCAAGAGTACATGCAAAATGATTTCTTTCCCTCCTAGAAGTACAGCTACAAAATGAAAAATATATTTTTCAATGTATATGTTTGTACTATGAACAGTCCTAAATAAATTACATTTCAGATCTTATTGTAAATATATCTGGTACTTTTACCTTTTATCAGATATCATTAAAGACTACCCAACCCCACAAAATGGTGGATAAATAATTCTGTTTCTCGGTTAGGTTTACCTTTTGAACCTTGTAGGCAGTGCGTACACAGGAGCAGGAATAGGCTGACTATGCAAAGTAGTACAAATTAGCTGTGTGTTTTACATTCATTGAACTCCTTGATCAGATATATATATTACTTAGCGGAGCAAGCTGTGCTTGACCTCTTCCTTAGATAATGCAGGTAATAGATGACAGCTCATCCATGCGATTAGCTATGCAGTGTTCAAATACACTTTTGTGGGATATATGTAAACTTAAGGAGTCCACACATACAAAATACCAAGATCATTCACAGTGTATTGTTAAGTTATAGAGATGAATCCAGTCAATGTTCCTATCTTACCAGCCTTAGAGGAAAGGTCTTGAATGGTCTCTGATATAAAAGAAAAAAGTCTGAGCGACTGCTCTGACCAAAATGAGGTGAATTACTGGTCATCATGCAGGAAACTGTTTGCATCTGGATTTCCAGCACTGACTTACAAGTGAACTACAACAGGGAGGCATAGTTGAGGCAGATATGTTGATGTCTACCATACAGAGCCTCTATACTATTCATGGAGACTATTCACAGAAAAGTAAAGCGAAGTGCCATGATGCAAACCTTTAACATTATTTGACATTGCACATGGTGATGAGCACAGTTTTCCTCAAACTGCTACTAAAGACAATACGCCAAGTCATTTCAAGATGGTGATGGTTGGGCAGTCTGTATAAATATGTGCCTTGCTGTAGATCGAAGTGCTAAATGTAAATTGATAAAGATCGGCTTCCCTTTTTCATGTCATATGAGATTTTGCATGGCACAATGTACAACAGGTAAGGGAACTTGATTGCTGTGAATGCTTAATTGCTGTGCATGCTTCTTTGCTGTACTTTGTCTTATCAAGTTTTTTATATGCTTTAAATCACCTACATTCTTTACTGTTTTGATTATCAAATGTTTCACTTTGTCAGTTGAAGTGTCTGAATACATATAAATCAGTGCATTTATAGGGGTTTGGGTGTGGGCAGGAATGTACAAATGCTGAAACGCACGCAGCATGTCACAAATCTGTTATTCTAGAGATTAGCATTTAAAAATATCCCCAGAAAATCCACCATCAGTACAAATCCTTAATGAACATTACTGACACAACTAACCTGTTGCAAATATTTCTCTATAGGACAAATATTGTTACTAGGTGCCTCACTATAACTAAAGTTAAACTTTGACCTAAGCCTCATCCTAACTCCAACTATAAATTGAGACCAAGCTCTACGCTTAACCTTAACCCAAACCGTAACAGTTTTTCTCATTCTAATTGTAGCCCTAAATTGAATTGTAGCCCTAAACCTAACCTGATCCTTGACCCAGTCTCAAGCCTGTACTAAAAATCTAATCAAAATGATTCTTTTTTTCGACAGAAATATCCCTTTGAATTCAGTGCTCAAAAATCATAAAAATCATGTTCTCACTTACCTGAACTTTCCTTTGAAATTACTTTTCTTTCTGGAGCGATTATATTTAACCCCTTCCTTGCTGATGACGAACCCCAGCCGTCATGCACTACGGTGCTCGTGTGCTGATGACGGCTGGGGTTCGTCACGGCCCGCCCCTGTTCGTGCTGTTTACAGCACACCAGGGGAATCGCGGCCGCATGGAAAGGGTTAATAGTTTTCTCTATCAATATTTTGTTGTAACATTGTCTTGCATGCCAGCCAACAGACCTTCCCATAAACTTGGTCTTTTGTCTGTCTATTCCAGCATGGAATAGATCCCTCACTCTTTCGACAAAGAATGCAGAGTCTGAACAGTAGACACATCATGTTTGGCTGAAGATACTGAGGGAATAGGCAAGGTGTCTACTGCTATCCTGCAGTGCCACCACCATATCTGGCCAGCGTTGACATGTTCAGCTAGCCTAATCTTCTTGCATTATCCTTTGAGGAGCACCTTAACCCAGCTTTTGCATCAGTTAATGTGCCCTTCCCTGGGCTACACTTCCTTTCGAGCACCTGTTTTGACTCTTTCCTCCATCTCTCCTAATTTGTATTACTTGTCTTGATCCTTCTTTGCTTCTGGCCACACCTTCAACTTTCAGTATGACCATTTAATTTCAGTAATTTCTACATCTCCTAATCTTTCTTCTGTAACAGTGTCATTATTTATCTAGGCATTTTTTTGCAATTGGCCAAGTCACCTTGAAGTCCAGAGACTACCTTTTTTTCACTGACGTTCTGAAAGCCCCATTATTTTCGTAGTTCTTTTGGAGAGAGATTTTTTAGTGTTCGCAAATCAGATTGCACTGAGCCCAAATGTGATCAGAGCTCCATCCATTGCTGATTAGTGGCAGTTTTGTGAAGTAGTGCCTTTTGTGTGTCAGATGCTTCTTCATCTTTTTAACTGTTGGCTGTAATCATTGTGCATGGCCTGATTTTGGGGAACGGTCGCTTACACGTTTTCTTTCTGTGAATTTGTCCCATGGTGATGATTCTGTATATGGCAGTCTATCGCAGCTTTCAGAATTCTTATTTGCTAACTGGGAATTGTTGCTATTTCCTGCGCTTTGGTGCTAAATGAACTTGACATTTTAAATTGAAAAGCCAGCATCTCTGTTTCAATTGCATAATCATTTTACAAACAATGAAAAGGATTTTTGGTCTTTTTGAGAAAATAGTTTAGAAAATCCCTGGTGTGTTCAGAGTAAATGCCTTGTGGAAGAGAAATTAATAAAATAATGCTTTGCAAGTGCATTGTTCATCTACTCTAGAATTTGTATTAATTTCTGAATGTGTATCTGATGTTTTGTATAGAGTTGATGTATGTTGCAAAAAGAAAAAACTCAACTTCCATTTGCAAGAAAATAAAATGCACTTTTTTTCTTGGCAAATCAGGCTTTGACACATAGAAGTACACAATAGTGTCATCGGAGACCTAAATAATTATTTTTGATCATCTGTTTACGTGATTTGCAAGTGTTTCAGAATAGGAGCCTCCTGATCAATAATATTATTGAAAAGATGTTGGTTTTGTAATTCGAATGTGGTTTGAACCCCTAGGACTTTCCCATAAATGACCCTTGGCACTGCTAAATGCAAGTTATAATTGGTCCCTTACAGTATGGTTTATCTGTCTGAGGATGTCCAATTATTCAAAGGTAGTTAAACATTGAGTAATTGAGGTGTGAGTAAGACCTACAGCTGTACTCTGCACTCCTTTTTCTACCCTAAACTAGACTTTTATGTTGCTTTGATCACTGAATAAGACCTTACCAACTTTCAGTTTATGCCAGAACTGCTTATACCCGTAGACTGAAGGACCACACGTTTCTGATGAATACTGCTACTGGCAGATTCTTCACCTCTCGAATCCTGCCAGGGGCCGGAGTGCATCTTGAATCTGTTACACCTCTCCAGTGCCAGTAGGTCACACAACAGCAAAAGGAACAAATGATGGACGGAATGCTGAACAATGCAAACATTCACCCCCAGTCACAGTGATCTGGGTTTAATCCCCTTGTTCTTTTGCTCACCACGCCATCCCAGTTTGGACCCAGCTACATGCAAATCAGTTGTGTCCCTTCCCCTTATGGGAACAGTACAACCCAAACTGCCTAGCCAGGTCCTCCCTGGACTGGAAACAAGCATCCTAGGACCGATTTCTGGGTGTCACCCCTTATCAGCAAGGCAAGCTTGTTTCCAGTAGCGTATTGAGCACAGGACCCACGTCTGGGCATTCCCTTCCCACTTATGACAACAAAACCCAAATAAACAATGATCGACAGAATGCTGAACAATTCAAGCATTCTCCATAAGGCACGGAGATCTGGATTTAATCCATTGTTCTTTGGCTCACAACGCCACCCCAGTTTGGACCCAGCTGTATGCAAAACATTTTTGACACTGCTCCTTATGGGAATAGTCCAGCCCGAACTGCCAAGCCAGGTCCTCCCTTGACCAGAAATAAGCATCCTGGCACCGGTTTCTGGGTATCACCCCTCATCAGCCAGGCTATCTTAATTCCAGGGGCGCAGTGAGCACGAAACCCACGTCTGGGCATACTCATAGGGCGACAAAAGCAAATGGAACGAATGATGGCCGGAATGCTGAACAATGCAAACATTCACCGTGTGTGAAGTTTATTGAACCTTTACTGGGTGGACAAAAACATTTAAGCACTCTAGTTTCCTTATCATATTAACTGGTGGCTGCAGAAAAGTATCCTACAGGACTAGCAGCCTCACTGACCCTTAGTCCTGTTCAGACCTGGGTGGGCCCAGATGAGCGTGCCTTGGGTGTGACTGTGGTACAAAAGGGGGTGGTGATGGACGGAGAATCTGAACCAATCAAACACTCGCACCCAGTCAACCGATCTGGGTTTAATCCATCACCTTTCTTTAGCCCACTCTGCCACCCCAGTTCAGACATGGCCATATGCAAATCAGTCTGACCCTGTGCCTCATGGGAACAGTCCAGCCCGAACTGCCAAGCCATGCCTTTCCTGGACCGGGAACAAGCTTCCGAGGACCGGTTTCTGGCACTTTAGCCGTGTCCAGCCCGGCTTGCTTGAATCCAGTGGCAAAGTGAGCAAGGGACTCTCGTCTGCGCATACCCTGCCAACTTATGGCGAACAAAGCAGTACAAAAGGGGGTGGTGATGGACGGAGCATCTGAACCAATCGAACACTCACACCCAGTCAACAGATCTGGGTTTATTCCATCACCGTTCTTTAGCCCACTCTGCTGATACCAGTCCTAGGATGCTTGGTTCCGGTCCCAGAAAGACATGGCTCTGCAGTTCGGGCTGGACTGTTCCCATGAGGCATAGGGTCAAAGCTGATTTGCATATGGCCATGTCTGGACTGGGGTGGTGTGGAGTGCAAAACAACGATGGATTTAGACCCAGATCTCTGTACTGGGGTGAATGTATGACATTGTTCTGCATTCTGTCCATCAACTGTTATTTTTGCATTTGTCACCCGAGTGGGGTGGGTATGCTCAGTCGTGAGTCCCATGCTCTCCACACCACTGGAGTCAAGCTATCCTGGCTGAAGACGGCTGATAGCCAGAAACCGGTCCTAGGATGCTTGATTCCGGTCCAGGAAAGACATGGCTTGGCAGTTCGGGCTGGACTGTTCCCATGAGGCACAGGGTCAAGGCTGATTTGCATATGGCCATGTCTGAACTGGGGTGGTGTGGAGTGCAAAAAAACGATGGATTTAGACCCAGATCTTTGTAGTGGGGTGAAGGTATGACATTGTTCTGCATTCTGTCAATCAACTGTTATTTTTGCAGTGGGTGTGACTGTGGCACATGCAATTGTTCAGTGTACTGACATGCCATTTACCACCCTGAATAGCCCTAATTGCGTGTTGATGAAGTTGGCATTGTTGAGCGAGAGGCGCATGTTCAGATGAACATCCCTCTGCTCAACTGGGGAAGAATCCTGCCTTACACCTGAAAGAACAGGATAGGAAAAAAGGGAAAAAAACCTGCCAAATTAAGCTAATTAACTGAAATAAAAAGTTCAGTCTCGAACATACACCCCTTAACTTTAAAAAAAGGGAAATTTTTAAAATGTGCATGCTTTACTAATGTACAAGCTGGAAGCAAGATTCTTTCCGCCAGGTACAAGGATATCGGAAGACTGTGGTAAATAAATGAACCAATCATAGGTTAAAGAAATAAATGGCTTCTTCTGTGGCTTCACATAGAGAATTAATAGGTGTCTATCAAGCAGCAGGAGCCAGTAACGTCATGGAGGTACTTAAGGCGCCACTTAGGTGCCCAAAAGTCAGTCCCTTTTTTCCCCCAAGCCCTGGGATGTGATTCCAGAATTGCTTACCTGTGAACTTTGCAGTTAAAAGCTTTAATAATGCAGAATTTTGGTTACAGTCTAACCTCTATAGCTTACAGGCATAAAACATTGACACTCTTGCGGCAAACAAATGTTGATATAGAACCCCCACGATGTCTGCCGGCTGTGTCTCAGACTGTGGTATGATTCCATATATTGTGAGAAGTGTGAGCTCATGCATGCTAAGACCATAAAGGAGAGCGGATGCTAAAAAGCTTCATGATCCAGGATCGGCATCTGGTAAGCAGCGCTGCTTTGCTATCTTGTGCCATTACATATTCTACTGTAGTTTGCCTTTAATCAATAAATCCCCCAAGAGTGCGCCCTCCACTAGCAGGCCTCTAGGAGACCACACAACTGGCGCTTGAGAGATTCTTTAGTATGTCGATGTTTGTGTTCCAGGGATAGATCGTTCAGCTACTGGTTCTGCATCTCGACCATGGCTTTTGAGTCTGCTTCAGTTGAAATTTTTAAGTGTGAAACCGGCTTTACAGATCGAGCTAAATGATGTGCTTTTGGTTTTTCCAGCCCCTGGCGTGGATGCAATAAACCCAGTGGACTTCACGCAGGCGTTCCTAGCCGCCTCTTGCAAAAGTTCTTCCTAGCTACCTCTGGTGTGTCTTACTTATCAGCCATCCACCCCTCATTCTTCACCACAGACATTGTCAGCTGTTCTGCCTTTAAAGCTGGAATTGACTCTGCCTTTGGCACCATCTGCACAGCATTAGGTTACCTTTTATTATTGGAGGGATTTTCAGAAAGCTGAGTATTTTCCTGTCTAATCAAAAATCACAGCATTTATTGGGAGATATAGCATACAGGACCATGCCTTGTGATGAGTACTTTAACTGTATGGGAAAATGTTATAGATTCAACATGGATCCAATTTGGATACCCTCTATGATTTATCATGATAACAACAAGGTTGGACACCTTCGTCCTCCTGTGAGAACAGGGGCTAGGGACTACTTTTGCCTTCAAAATGCTTTTGGATTGGGCACGTTGCCTGATGTTGACCTAGATGGTCATTGGGTCTGCTTCAGAGGATATAGCTTCAGTTACAGCCTTCTGCATTAGGTGACAAAGGGCCTCAAATTGCACTTTGCCTGTAGAAGAAGCCATGTGGAATCTTCTCATCAAGATTCTGCTGTCTGTCATTGACCCTTTCCTGCTGTTTGAAGATGTCTTGAAGGACCACTTGGAAGAAGCTGGCTTCCGCTCCACTGTGCTTGACGGACAGGATGGCAAAACACATACTCTGCTCTGGTTGCGACACTGTCGACTCAATATATGGTTTCCTCAGTTGCTATCTGCCACAATGCCTTTATGCGCTCCATGTGAGTTTTCAAAGATAACCAACATCTTTAACTGATATGCACTTCTTTGCTCTCTGCTCTTTGGCAATGAGAACATTTCAGCTCTGAAGACCTTTAAACAAGGATGGGTCTCAGCTTCGTTTTTGTGTTTCACACTCTCCAAGGGAGCTGCCACTTCTAATCGCGGTCTTATGCTTTTGTTATATATTGGTTCCGTTGTGTATTTTTTTTTTGTTAGCCTCTGCATGTGTATCAGCACAGCGCCCGCTTCATGTTTTACGTCGGCATTTGCATCGCTCGTTTATTGTTCTACTTTGGAGGGCGGTGTGCCTTTTAACAATGTACACACTTTCATTTTCACCATTGCGTCTGGTTTCCTGCTCGTCCGGTGCAGTCTCTCCCTTCATTACTAAATCCTTACAAGGTCCCAAAGGAAAGACCTATTGCATTGTAAAGGCTTATTAGGGAAGGGCAACAGTTCAAGAAAAGCAATGTCATGTTGTTAGTTCAGCTTTTATACCCGTCACTCTTTGCAGCTTCCGTACTATTTCCTCCTAAAACGGTCCAATAACCTGGCATGTTCACGGGCCGTGCAAAGGCAGCTGGGGACGCCTGCATCTTTGCGAGTTGGGTTCACCCTATGCAACTACTGCGGTGTCGGGTACGCTCTATGTAAGTAATAAAATGGTGTCAATTTAAACATGGCTTTGCTGGCCACCTCCTACACTTGCTCCCCGTTACGCCTCCACTCTCCACCTGAGAGAGCTCTCTAAGCTCCAGTCCAATTTATCATGCGTGGATGTGAAATCCGTCTACCTATCACTTTCTAGAACAGCTTATAGTCTGGAGAGTATAGCCTTGGTGGATCCGGGGTCCAACATCACCCTCAGAGTGTTTAATTCACTAACCCAGGGAATGCTGTCTACAGCTCCCTGGTCGTGCGGGACACTGGCGTATTGCAAAAAGTGTCCAGGAACTATTCCGTAATGTACTCCTGCTTCCTCCATTGTCATGAAGGTACCAAATGGGTAGCATCTTAGCATAGGGTACCCTCTTTAGTACTTGGGTGACTGCTCTTTCCCAGGTTTGCGCGACCTATCTGACTGTAAAAGAGGTAGCTGCTGGTGATCTGTGGCACTGCAGAGGTAACTCTGCAGCAGTCAATCTCTCCGGTAACAAGTATTCCCATTTGGAGTCTTCATGCTGCGTATTGAAGTAACCCTGCCAAGTAGTGTAACTTAAGGTTTGGGAGACCCAGTCTTCTTCAGCCATGTCTAGCTTTAGGTTCTCTAGCTAAACTCTGTTATTTTTCCCTGACCACACCTGTGAGACCAGTAATCTGTCAAGCCTCTTAAATAAGGAGTTTGGTAGGATGCAGAAGGAGTGCTACATAGCGTATAGGCATTGGGGTAGTAATACCATATTGTTTAGTGACACCCTACTCATAACCAACGGCGATGGCGTGTTCCAGAACTTTAGCCTGTGAGGCCTTCCAACACTCTACTCCTATTCATTTCATATTGTTGGTGTGAGTCCTGCATTATCTGCATTCCCATATTATGAAACTGTGGCATCCCACGGCAACCGACAGCAGGGAGACCAGCCTCCGAACTGTCTGCTAGGGACACTAGGGGGAAAAGTATGGTCTTGTCGCGGTTGATGTGAAGACCCGACACTCTCCCAAAGGTAGTCTTAAGCCGCAGGAGGTTGGGCACTGAGATTCCTGGATCCGACACATATATGAGGGTGTCACCCGAATACATTGACACAAAATGTCATGGCGCCCGCTCGCATACCCCAGTCACCCAGTTCTACCCTCAGGTGTATAGCTAATGGCTCCATGGCGAGCACAAAAAGGAGCAGGAACATTGGGCATCCCTGCCAGTTCCTCTCTCAATATTGAAGGCATCGTACACAGTCTGTCGGGTGCACACCCTCGCTCTAGGCTTTTGATACAGAAGGCAGACATGTCAAAAAGCCTAGAACCATACCCATCTGCCTCAACATCTCCCACAGATATTCCCAGGAAATGGTATCAAATGCCTTTACAATATCTAAGGCAACTAGTGCTGCCTCCACCGCTTTGTCTTGGGTCGAATGCATCACATGTGAGAGCCTTCTCAGATTCATGTAGGTGCCTCTTCTTGGCATAAAGCTGCACTGATCCCTGTGTACCAGGTGTGTAACCACACAGCTCAAACTCAGTGCCAGTACTTTCGTGAGAAGCTTGACATCCACATTAAGCACGAACAGTGGCTGGTATGAACTGGGATCCGTGGGGTCCTTGTCATGTTTTAAGAGTATAATTATCGAGAACTTCCGCATGTGGGTTGGTAAGGCCTCGTAGGTTTGAGCCTCACAAAGTGTCTCTACCAGGGCAGAAAGTAGGACAGCAGAGTATGCTTGGAAATACTCAACTGGGAGACCATCGGGTCCCGGGCATTTACCGTGGGCCTTGTCCCGAAAAGCCTGTACATTTAATGTTGATGCTTTCGCCTTTTTTTCGGCTGATTTACTATAACATGAAATAACATACAATTGAATGTTTACTAATATATTTTCCTGCTGTTTAGATGCCAGACCAACAGAATTTGAAAAGGAGATCTACAATCAGGTGAATGTAGTGTTAAAAGATGCAGAGGGAATATTGGACGATTTACAGTCATACAGAGGTGCAGGCCATGAAATTCGACAGGTAAAACTTTCAAAATGTCTACGATGACTTTTATTCTGGCAGAGATTGTTTTGCTGCCAGTTTATGCCATCCATAGGATTTTTACAGTGGTGGGTGATTAACATATTCATTCCATTGTAATGTTTAGTTTTCTCTTCCTTAACAGCCAAATATTAAGTGACCATATATGCGTGTTATGTAAATGGACTTTCCAATTAAGTATAATAGCTGCAGAAATCGCCATAAATGGCGGCCGACACAATGGAATGGCGACTGAGGCCATGATCCATAGAGATGGCCTTTAAAAGCTATGCAGAACTGTTAAGTCAAATAATGTGATGCAAGTGTTCATTGGGAGTGTATATGAATTTACTGCAGGTTGGTAAGAGATGTTTGTGTGGTGACGCTGGACGAGAGAGGTCTTTAGACTCTGGGCATAGGGGTGTGAGAGGTAGTTGTATGTAGTGCATATGATTATGCTTTTTTGCACACATCTACTCAAGTGGAGAGCTTCACAAAAACAAAAGCAGTGATCCTCAGTTCAGCAATTCCAAAACCACTAGGTAGAGATTAGAAAAGTGAAGGAGTCTATAAAGCTTTGCTCAGTGGAGGCAATATTTGCATCTCCTCCAGTAAATAGTAAGAGTCTGACTTGCTCCTGACAGCCACACTAATGTGCCACCAAGTCCCCCCCACACTGGTATCCACAACTAAATTGTTTGTTCGTCCTTGGTATATCGTTTTCTGCCAATAAGTGACTCTGACCAAGCAGGGAGAAAAGGAGGACAGGGCACCTTAGCGGTGAGGAATACCAGTGGTAGAATTTACAGAGTTGGGAACATTCTGCGCTAGGTGAATAAAAAGCATACCTGTTTTTTTTTTTTAAGATCTTTTTATTGCAAGTAAAGCAAACAAAAGAAGACTAACAGTAAGCATTACACAAGACACACTTCGACGAATTCTGAACCCCATCTTTCTTCAAAGCCCTCAAACCCCCCTGCCATCAAATCACAAGGCAGCATTTGAGTCTGGACGCTCCAGATCTACTGGATTAAAACCAGTATTTGCAATAGAGGCACATATACCTCCTCTGTAATCATTCCATTTCTCCCATATCTTTGGCCCAATTTTGGGGACAGCCTCTTCTTTCATACCCCACTCTCTCCACCAACATGCACCAGTCCATGTCCTCTTTCCACTCACTCTGTTGCGGAGCTGGTTCATACTTCTGTTTTTTTAATAAACAAATTAATAACGGTCTAGGCATTTTTCGTAATCTGGGCCTCTAGTTTTTCTATTACATTTGCAAAATGCCACCTCACAATGTGTAAGCTATAAATATTGTGGGAGATTAGCCTCAAAGGTTGTTCTGTGTCTTGCAGTAACAAGCGGTGGTAGCGCTTCTTGAAATTGGTCTCTAAGCCCTTGAAAAAGGGTGAAGGTGGAAATAAGACATTGTGATAAATTAATTTAGATATAAAGAGGATGCCCAATAAAAGGATCCAAATGTACAGACCGATCAGGCTCACATAATTAAACAAGCAGACAAGGCAGCAATCCTGGTTGTCGCAATCAATCAAGCAGGCGTTTGTTAAGCGCGACTACTCACCCATATGGGTCTCAAGGCGCTGGGGGCTGCAGGTTTCAGTCCATCAAGGAGCGGGTCCGCCGAAGAGCCTGGTTTTGAGGGTTCTTACGAAGATGGGAAGCGATGTTGTCTGGGACCACAGCGTGGGAGAGCTGGGCTGATAGTAGGGTCCTTTGGGGTGCGTGGAATTTGAGTTGGCTGTTCAGGTATGCTGGTCCGGTGTCATGGAGGGCTCTGTGTGCGTGGGGAAGCATCTTGAAAGTGACTCTTGCCTCGATGGGGAGCCAGTGGAGTATGCGCAGGTGCTGGGATATGTGGCAGTGTTTTGCCAGGTTGAGGACCAGTCTTGCCGCAGCGTTCTGGATGTTCTGTAGCTTGCGGTTGAGTTTTTTGTTTATTCCGGCGTAGAGTGCGTTGCCGTAGTTGAGTCTGCTGGTGACCTGGGCGTGAGTGACTGTCTTTCTGTGTTCAAGGGGGACCCATTTGAAGGTCTTACGTAGGAGGCGGCAGGTGAGGAAGCAGGAGACTGAGGCTGAGACTGAGTTGATCTGGCGGACAATTTTTAGCTCGGAGTCCAGGATGATTCCCAGGTTGTGTGCGTGGTCCGTGGGGGTGGGCAGGTTTCCGAGGGCGTGGGGACCACCCAAATCCCAAATCCAGGTGTCTGGGTGTGGGCCCATGATGAGTACTTCTGTGTCTTTGTTGGCTTTTAGTTGTAGGCAGCTGTTCTTCATCCATTTGGCGATGGCTTCCATGCCTTCTCGAAAGTTGTGTCTGGTGATGTTGGGTTCATTGGATAGGGAGACGATGAGTTGGATGTCTGCGTATGACACAATGTTGAGTGCGTAGGTTCTGACGATGGGGGCGAGCGGAGCCATGTAGACGTTGAAGAGGGTCGGGCTGAGGGAGGAGTCTTGGGGACTGCGCAGGTGGTTTGTGTAGGGTCAGAGAGGAGGGTGGGGTGGGGGACTCACCCGCTGCGTTCTGCCGGAGAGGAAGAAGCTGATCCAGTAGAGCGCCTTGTCCTTGATCCCTGCGTCGTGAAGTCTGCATATCCGGGTGCGGTGGGAGACTGGGTCAAATGCCGCTGAGTGGTCTAGGAGGATGAGGGCTACTGTTTCCCTTTGTCCAGTAGGGTGCGGATGTAGTCTGTTGCGGAAAGGAGGTGGTTTCCGTACTGTGGGTTTTCCTGAAGCCGGATTGGGAGGAGTCGAGGATGTTGTGCTCTTCGATGAAAGTGGCGAGTTGGCTGTTGATGGCTTTCTCTATGAACGGGAGCAGGGAGATGAGTCTGTAGTTTTTGAGGTCGGTGGGGTCCGCCGAGTGTTTCTTCAGGAGGGGGTTGATCTCTGCGTGTTTCCAGTCGTCTGGGAACGAGGCGGCCACCTGGGAGCGGTTGATGGTGTGGCGGAGCAGGGGTGCGATGGTGCCGGCAGCTCTGTTGAAGATGTGGTGGGGGCAGGGGTTTGTGGGGGCCCAGAGTGGATTGACTTGTCTTCAGTGCGTCTTTTGTGGTGAGGGCTGTCCAACTGTCTATCGTTGGCTTAGGGTGTCTGAGTGCTTGGTGTGGGTTCAGTGTGTGGGCTGTCTTCGTCAAAGTTGTTGTAGATGCTTTTGATTTTGTGGTGAAAGAAGGTGCAGAGTTTGTCGCAGAGGTCTTGTGAGTCAGGGATGTAGGTCGATTCGCTGGTGGGTTGGGCGAACTTCTTGATGATGTTGAAGAGTTCTTTGCTGTTGTGTGCGTGGATGGAGATTCTGTCTTCAATCGCTTTTTTCCCCGTTTTTCTGATGAGGTGGTGGTGGGCCTTGTTAGCGGCACTGAAGTTGTGGGATTTGGTGTTCCTCCAGGCCTTTTCGAGGCAGGTGTGTCTGGACTCTGAATGCTTGAGTCTGTTTCGATAATTGGTTAAGAATTTGAGGGTTATCTGACTATCTACATCGTAGAAACATGGCCACAGTTGGTGACCATCAATTTGTCAGTCTTGAAAGGTAAACATTATACTGCAATGCGGGGAATAGCTTTTCTGTTGCTATGTTTATAATTATATCCACTCATGGATTTATTTTCTGAAGTGTTTATAACAAACCTCTAGGGCACATGTAAGAGTAAACCTCTTAAGGTTTCTTTTTCAGTAAACAATGTGTATTTCACTAAACGTGCAGTTTGTTAAAGCAATATTCTCCAGGGCCTTCCCAATTGAAGGTGGATCAATCTTTTTAATACATACTGCCTACTAATAGGAACCAAAATATTACCATTTGCCACTAGAAAAGTTGTGACACTGTTTGATTTTAAGAGTTGTTTAGAGTATATTTGACCATTTTCTTTTAACTCTCCCCTCTATGACTACCTATGAAAGTCTTCACTAGATGAGGATATAGGATCAAGATCTAGAGTGAGTGTGGCAAAAAGGAGCATATCCAGCTGGATTTAAAGGCTAAACAAAGTTGCCTTCTTATTTAGTTCCACAACGATGAGACTCCTGGATGGGTTTTAAGAAGGTGTCATTTTTGAGTTAGTGGGTTTTCTTGGGAATTGGTTGGAAGCATGGATGAGCATTGGAGTGACAACTAGTGTTGAAGATGTTTAACAGAGATGCCATATCCTTTCCTAAGCTTCACCAGGATTTTCTGACAGCTTCTACATTCAGGTTTAAGGGGAATAGATTTTTCTCTCTTTGGCATCTAATTTCTGAGTTTAAGATTTGCTTTATACACTGTGCCCATACAATAAAGATGTTATCAAACCCTGAATAAATGGTCAAATGTTTTCGGAGTATGTCTTCAATCTGAGGACCGGTCGTAAGGAGTGGTCAATGCAAATAGCATTTTATTCAAACTTTCATGTCTCAACCTCCACAACAACCACTACATGATCACTGCCTGTACCGGTCTCTGGGCCCTCCATGCTGGGATGCCCATTAATAATCCTTTGCTTGCAGGTTTTGCAACAAAATTGTAAACTCTAGAACTAGTGTAGTCTTTTAGAGAACTGTTGCCAGAAGTGGTTTCCATGCAATACTTTTTAACAAAATGTGCAAACTATTGGTCCCAGATTTGAGGAACAGCAGACATGGTCGTCCTGAGATGATTTACAAATCAGGCTTGTGTTAATTTTTTTACCCACATGCCATAAAGGTTCAGCTAATCAAAGTGACCTTTACAGTAAGTGATTGCTCTTAGTAAATTGAGCGATCAAAGTAGACCCCGACATCAGCGACTCTGCATTTTGGTTGCAATATTTTTGACCCAGCCTGGAGTTCAGCTGCTTTTATCCTGGAATCTTCTAAGATCTAGAAGGGTTGCAGTTAGGCTTTTGTGAAGTAAAGATTCTAAAATGATTCTGTTTCATTCCGATTCATGTTTCATGAGCATCCAGACTTGAACATTTTTCTACATTAATGGGCATTGCGATTAGTGGCAGTGTCCAACCTTTCAAGGAGCCTGTCAAACTATCCCTGATTTGAACAGACAGGTTGATTAAAGAATTGTAAAGCACATGGTTACCAAATGTATCCTGGTGCTAGATTTTAAATGATTAGTGGCGGGGAGAACAGTTATGAGGGATATAGGTATGTTAGTAGTCTGTGGAATGATAGGTAAGGAGATGTATAAGGCGGAAGCATACAAGATCTTAGACATAGTCTTAAACGGAGTGGCCTACTACCTGAGCAGAGCATATCCACTGAATATTGGCAAGTGCCAAAGAGGCAGGTCAAAGAGTGTTTAGGTACATAATGACTGATCTTTCTTTGAAAGTCTGTAGGATCAAAGATATTTAAAGGCAAGTGAACCAAATATAGCGCATTTGAAATTCCTTCGTTTTTTAACAAGAAGCTATTAAAGGTTGCATAGATGAGTGGAGATTTATTTGCGTTACTTTGGTCCCGAAGGAGAACAGCTGCAGTTTTCTGAATAATCTGCAGTCTACTGGCTTGGAACTTGGGCAGCCCTTGCTAGAACGTGTTTTAGGTCAGATGTGAGGATATCACAGACTAACGTGTGAGGCACCAGTAGTATGAATGCAGGTAGTAGGATAATTTTGTACAAGAACATAAGATGAGGAACACACCAGAGGCCACGTTGATGATTTGGTAAATGAAATATAAAGCAGTGTGAAAAAAGACACCAAAATTGTGACTTTTTGAGGTAGCTGTTGGCCATCGGGTTGTGTTCCAGATGGAATGTGGGAGGGATTTAGGGTGAGAACCTCTGTTTAAATGAAGCTAAGATTTGAAGAACTAAGTCTTTCAGAAACCTCTAGCAAGCAGAACCAAAGATTCTAATATTCATTCCTTTGCGGGCCATCAATATGGACCAGCTGATTGGGGTTATCTGTACAAGCATGAAATCAGATACCCAAAAGTGTGAATCCGTGCCGCAAAAAGGGCTACAAGTGTACCTAAGAGCATTAGAATATAAGATCTGTGACCTGGGTCAGTCAACAAGCAAGTGTTTTATATTCATGTACAAAAGGAAGTAGAGACAGCCTTATTCTGACAGCCAAATAGGAATGCATCACAATCAGGGAGAGGTGCCTTATTTCTTGCATACTTTGAATGCTGGACAAGGCACTCTTAGTAGTATGTGCCTCTCATTCTTTCTCTCCTAATAGAGAATACAAAAAATGACATGCTAAGCACCCTCCTGCCATACTTTGTTTGGATTATTGGCCCTTTCATTATTGTGGTCTGAACACATTTACTGGTTTCGGTACAGTTGTAGAGGTTCATATTTTATTAGAAATCACATTTATCACAACATACAATAATTAATCTAATTTTGCGGTCTATAATTCAACATTCCTTGGCCTACTTAAATGTATGTTAGTTTCTCAGTTTGGTTACAGTGAATGAGGCCTGGTACATGCATTGCACATGAAGAGAGCAGGGTGTGGCTAAGAGCCTACAACCTCCACATTGGCCAACTTAAGTGTCCAAACTCTCTTCTTGGGCTTTTTGCTGATTTGGCTTTTCCAATGTGTTGACTGTTGCCTTCAGAATACAACTAAGCAACCCTGCCCATCGCTTGCCCAACATTGTGGGACACATCATAGCCCTAGAGCAATAAGTCATCTACTTCATTGCAATATTGTGGGTGTTTAAAGTGTACCGACCTTGGAGATATCAGGGATGGGTTTAGACCCTCCTTTGTCAAAGATGGTACAATTAAAGTTTGGTAACTTGTATTTTCCACGAAGCACTGTGAGCCTTATTTAAAGATAAAGGCTTTTGTATTGTATGTGTAGAACCAGAATGCATTGGCAGAACATGCTTTTATGGCAGCTCTGCAAAATGCCAAGTAGTCTGTATTTCAAAATATTTTTCCGTGTTTGATAATTCACTGTGTAACCGCTGTAGCTAGCTCACAAAGTGTAATAGTGAAAATTGCTGTCTTAGTCTACTTGTTAGAATGCAGTTCTGTTTGTCCTCTTGTCTAACATGTCGCTTTTCAATCTGCGCATTTCGAAGTTAAGTCCTCTTATGAATGTTTTGAGTTTGTGTTATCCATAGTCTGATGTTTTTTACTTTGATTTTAAAGGCAATTCAGCATGCTACTGATGAAAAGTTGCAGGAGAAAGCATGGGGTGCTGTTATTCCCTTAGTTGGAAAACTAAAGAAATTCTATGAATTTTCACAAAGACTTGGTAAGTGGCACCAAAATGAGGTAAACATTTGTTACAAGTTAGTTTCTGTTAAGTCATTACTCAAGCTTTGGTATGGAGATATGGTAACATCATGAAAGGGCATTGAAGTCTTTGGTCCTATTAAGGTATTCGAAATACTGCTGAACTCTGTTTACTAGGACATTGTGGATTAGAACCATGTGTTCTGGCAAACACAATGCCCGAAATCCCTGTGGTTAATGATTTCTTTCTCCTAGAGATCAAACAAACTGCATGATTAATGAGACATGATCCATTGGACAGAAAAGTCAACCTCTGCACATCTGTCTGTCAGTGCAAGGCATCCATGTAGTCACAAACATTTAATTTAAGGAACACACATGTATAGGCCAACGAAATTAGCCAGATTTCTTTTTTTTTATCTGCTCTGTACCCCGCAGAATCTGTTGGCCTTTTTGGAATATGCAGAATTCTGTAATAATACCTGTGGAGATTAAAATGCACATTTCTGTTGGGCACTTCTACCGACTGATAACTCCAGGTGCTTGAATGGATCTGTTAACATTTTCACATACCAGTAGCTCTTCAGGGATACTGATGGTGAAATGAGAGTCCAGTTGCGGCCCCACTGATCTATTACACTTTTTGGCACGTTTATATCAGTTCTTTATTTTGTGCGCCTCACCAAAGTAAGTCCATTCTCTCCTTCATTGTTGTGGAATTCCTCTAAATTATATCAACCCTTAATCACCAGAAAAGGTCAAATATGAACTACTGATGTGTTGAGATTCAAATCATGTTGACTTTGATATAAATAAGACACTGTCCAACCCCCCTCCCCCCCATGACATCTGTCTGTGCCCTCAGTGGATGACACCTGCTCCTCTATGCCCTGCCAGAGACTCCTTAATTGGTCCCTTTTTCCTCCCTCAGGTTAATCTCCTGACAGTGGTCCTCCAAAATGTTCTCTCGCGTAAAACACAGCAAACACCATAGAAAACAAAAGTCCTCCTTCAGCCTTGAAGAAAATGTCACACTCTTTGATCATTTGGAACGCGTGATGGCCTTCTGCAACACTTCCTTCTTCCTCTGAGCGAATTCTGGCTCTGTTGGAGCTTTGGTTGGTGTTCCTATCATCATCAGCTCTGCTTCAAGTTGCGGCTTTACGGCAAGCCCTGTTGGACTTTATCAGCCCTGCTCCTTCTCCCTCTGGACCCTTGGTGTCTCCAAGGAGCAGACACAACTATTTGGGACTGCCTCCTGCACCGTTTTCACAGAAGCTGCCCCTCTAAACTCCTGGGACACTGACATTAACACACCTTTTGACACCTATTCTCAAGGGAGGGTTAGTGGCATAGCATATTTTAGGCACTTTTGGCTATACGTTACGTCTGCACAAAATAAAAATATAGTTATACGTCTATATATAAAAAGTCAACGGGCAAGCAAAATATTGGAACATGGGAAAAGGTTCTATGTCAGGTTAAAAGTACACATTACTGAAAACAACTAAAATCCATAATTGCCAACATAATTCAGGTCATATTGTTGGGCTGAGACCACGGAGGAGTAGCACTGGTTTGAAGACAAGCAAACGCACACCTTGGTAGAGAAGGTCAAGATGGATTTATTTGGTCCAGCTTTACAGCCCCTTTTAGATTCCAACATTGATTAGTAGACTCCTGGGTTGGCCTGCTTTTGTAAATTGTAGCTTTTGCAGTCCAACTGTTAATGTGGATGGCAGTGAAATTAAAGAGATGTTTTATACTCCTTAGGCGTCTTCCATACACTGAGCCTGGCATGCTCCCTGACTGAAAAGCCAGTTATGCCACTGTACAATTTCACTTCAGTTTTTAGGTCTCGGCCTGATCCTGCGCATGCGCTGGTCTCTGCCGTGATAATTTCTGGCTCTGAGAAATGCTACTTTGCCGGTGATCAGCTTGCTAGAACGCGCACAAGAGCGCGCACATGCGCGTCATAGCAAGCTGATTGCCGGCAAAGTAGCATTTGCGGTGATGCGGATGCGTCACCACATGCGTTTTATTTTTGTTATTTAATTTCGCGGCCACCAATGCTTGTTTCCAGAGCTGCCCACAACTCCCGGTCCCAGCCGAACTTCTCACGTGCACCATTTGCTTGTTCTTCTGATGGATGCTCTGCTTCAGCACACTCACAATCATCCTTTCCTTCTGTCCCTCGGATGTTGCTTTCCGGTAACATATTCACTCTGAATTTTTATGTCTTGCTCCGTATGTAACAGAACCTACTAATACGGTCTGAACTTTGACTAACAAAGGAGTGCACTACGGGGTTGCAGGCGAAGGAATGGAGTCAATTGACCCATCAAAGAAGAATGGAATAGTGTCTGCCTACCTAGAATTTGAACTCCTGAATTACAGGCTGCAGCATTGGTCACCGGCGAGTGTTCAACACACAGGGCCCCCAACCACGAAGCAGAAAAAATGGGATTAGAAATCCATTCAATTAGGCTAAAACTGCATTAGCCGCTTACTGACAAGTAAGAATCCGAGTGGACTGCTGGCTTAATGCAGGCTTCTAGTTAACTGCGGCAGAGCTTGCTGGCTAGCACTGCGAGCTGCTTCAAGATTAGAGCTTCGAGCGGAGGCCGCATGCTTGGCGCTCATTCAAGAAAATTTAAACAGTAATGAAACAGTTGCGAGCCGCCCATCTTTAAGCCCCGCCAGCTGATCAACTACAGACCCTCTCCGAGCTTCAAGAGACTGGATAATTGCAGCTTTGCCACTTGTCCCCAGCGTCCTGTCTTCGGCGCATGTGCTGGGCAGCTCGTGCCCTAGACTCTGACACTCCTCTGCAAACTTACTCTGGACGACCACCCCTTAGGCTCCGCAGGTAGAAGAGAGTAGCAGCTTCTAGCAAATATCGACAGCGTAAGATACTCAATGCGTACCTATTATATTCTGATAACATCACTAACATTCCAAACGTTAAACACCATTCTGCCTGCTTACTGGCTCAGTACTCTAGCCAAGTGTTGGTGATTTCCAGAGCACACTGGCATGGCTCTAGTTCCATGTAAAAATGTCGTCTGAACACACACACTGCAAATCTATATTTTTTTTAACAACCCTTAATTGTCGAACTGGACCCATGCGGATCATACCAGTTTTTTGGGGTGATGGTGGTGTTAAAACGAAGAATGCTATTTTTTGAAGGAGATATTTTCACATGTCTTGATTTTCGAGTTTTCTTTTTTCTGTGTTTCGGTATACTACCAGGGAAGAGCCTCAGCCTCTCCACCTGAATGACCTGAATGACCTTGCCCCAACACCCCTTTCATAGCATGCACGTGGTACTGTCCAATACATTATTAACTCAATGGCGCATTGATCCTTCTCAATATTTGGAATAACTGTGCAGCGATACTGTGTTTTTTTTTTTTGCTTGTTGTTTTGGTCAAGAGATGCAATAACCTCTCGTCGAAATGCCCGCAATGCGACCCCTCCCCCCGCTCCAGGACGGAATGTAGTTAAACATACTGCCCCAGCTGCTGGAGTGATCTTTGACCCCTCTGTAGACATACTTGGTGTGATAATGGCCCCTCGACTCCCTCCACCCTTGAACTCGGCCATTAATCACATCCTAGACACAAAGCATCTCTCACTACTTCCTGTTTAAGTCCCGCAGACCCCTGCGGGGAATGGGCCTACCCTGACTCCCCCTCCCCCGCCCCCCAGCCTACACAGAGCCCTCTACCTGCCTGTGGCCGGTAAAACAACAGCGCCGCCTTCCTAACGGTCAATACGATAGCAATACGACCAACGCCACAGGTCCCCATTAACATACCAAATAATATTCAGTGGATCGCTCCGGTTAGGGCAAGATGATTTTCGGTCTTCATTTTGAATAACAAAAAATGCTCAACAAATGCTTTAAAGAGCTTTAGATAGGTCGATAGATTACTACCCCAGCTGCAAATTACTACCCCAGCTGCAAAGGCTATTGCGCACAGCACAGGCCACTAAATATTCCAATACGATCTGTATTTCCACAACCAACCAAAAAGTCAGTATTAAAGTTTGGGTTACAGAAACAGGTGCACAAATAATACTAATTTTGCAGTTTTCTTTCCAACGGGCACAACTCGGCCGTTTATCCTTCGGAGGTCAATACGATGAATAGCGTTCAGACAGACAAGGACGATGGAGCTCATCAGCATTTCGAGAGGTAACACCACTTTACATAGATAGCGTACACCACTAAAGCTCACACGCAACTCCTACTAATTTACTTCATCACAAAGATACTGAAGTAAACGCATAGAATGCACTTCAATAGGTCTCTCAATATTAAAGTTTGAGCTATTGGTGTTGCATTACTATTAGCAATGCCAGTAGCTCAAACTTTAATAATGCAAGACCTATTGCATTGCAAATGCATGTTTACTTTTGCTGTAATTTTCATTTGTGTTTGCCAAGACTAAAGCAAGTGGTTTTTCCCCCCCATGAAACACGCTTTTGCTTAATACCAGTAGAAACTTCTGCAAACTGTAATACGATCATCTTCGTGTACCTATGTACAGTCAGGCACATTTGGTCTGTTTTCTCTTTACCCTCCTCTTCCCCTGATGTTCAGTGGTAGATTACCCGTTAGCAGTCCCAACTACTTTGTGTTTAGTGTATTCTACCCTATTCAAAGGGATTCACTGCCGAGAATTTCTGTTAGCTTGGGAGAACCTTCATCTAATCAAGAAAGTACAGGTGATTTAGAAGAACTAGAGGCAAAATCTGATTTTCGAGGCATGTGTGTAGGAGAGTAGGGTCTGCAATCCTATGATCACCCCAGATTTTTGCTTCTTGCTTCACTGGTTTACGACTTCCCTGGCTGTGGGCCTGCTAATCAGACCCACAGCCTAGCTGCTCTCTCTCTAAATTGACACGTGTACCGTAGGTGCATTTACCAATTGGTACTGGGCCACCTTATCAGTCCCTGTACACAGGGCATAGGTGTACCCAGGGCCTACCAGGGGCTGCAGCATGTATTGTGCCACCCCTGGCTGGCCATCTAAATCTGACACAACTGGCTGCACGACAGCTGGGGCAAGGTGGTGTAATCACCCTTTGCTTTAGATATAGTATACCTATATCTAACCCTAAAATGGACACATATATTCCTATCAGTCACTCCTATGGCAGGCCTTAACAATCCTGAAGGCAGAGTGCTTGGAATTATGTGAGATGGTGCTCTGGCATGAGCTGAGCCCGTCTGCAGCTTGCGGAACCAAGATCTAATAGCTGTTCTTTGATAATGCGTACCATATACTCTTAAGTGCATTATAATCCTCGCGGTTATTTGCTATCGCTTTATCAAAACATGTCGAGTAAGGTGTCATACGAATTGGAATACTAACCCCTCGCCAATTCTGGCAACGGGGTTAGCATTCCACCCTTCTAGAGGGACACGACATGTATGTAACTGTGAACCCCGGTTAAAGTTAACTCGAGCCTCAGCATCACAAAATGGATGCTGCCACCACAGACACAAGTCTGACCTCCTGCTGCTGGGAGTCCTTCCAGCGAGGAGAGCTTGGACAAAGGGTTTCCTGTCAGGGGCGGTGCTAGCACCATCCCAGACAGGGTTTTGTGTATCCTAGGTAGGCAGGGCTGAATAGGAAGGTGACTGCAAGGGGCACCCCGGTGCTCACTATGCATCTGCCGGCTTGAACCAGTTCCAGGGGCACACCAGCCCCTGAGCTGGGCAAAGTTTGGACAGGGGAGAGGGGTGTAACCACCCCCCTTCCTGGTCCCACCCATGGGCAGGACCTAGTCGCGTACCAGCCCCTTTCTTTAGAATAAAGGTAGGAGCGGGGACCCTTCCAAATTAGATCATCTTTGAATCCTGAAACTACTTTCTACGAAAGGAACTCAGACTTCTTCTCAAGATTTCTCCCTTGTGACTAAGGAGTAGTCACCCTGCCGCAGCAGGCACCAACTAAGTATCTTGTGGTTTGCTGAACGTCCTTCCTCCGGAACCAGACCGACCAGCACGACGAGATCCGGACTCCCTGCCCTCTCTGACCTCTACCTGCCTCTACAGCACAGCTGAGAACCGTGGGTGCGACGAGACCAGAGGACCCGGCGACCATCAGAACCAGCACGACACTGACCCAGCACGACCGCCGAGGGACCCTCGAGTGGGTGCACTGGGGTAAGAGAAGCCCCAACCCCAAGCAGCACGAGCACCGAAGACAGCCCCCCAGCATCCACCAGATCTGCGTGGGGCCCTTTTGCGTCTGTGTCGCTTGCCACGTTGTCCGGTCACTAGCCCGTTGGCTAGTGACCCTCCAGACGACGACCTACGTTTGTTTTACCGCTGGTCTAGCTCCTCTAGACTGGCCCTAGTCTCCTCCTGAAGGGGACCTTCCTCTGACCCTCCTGGTCCACTCCAGACGCCATTTTGTGTCGCACGTGGGCTTGCCGTAGCCAAGGCTTGTTGCCTCCTTCACCGGATCCAGCATCGCCAGCAGCAGACATCCGACGTGGGACAGCTCGCAGACCACCAGCCTGATCGACATCAGCGCCCCCTGGCCCGTGCAGCAGCAGAATCCAGTGTCACCTCTTCACCTGGCTGAGTGACCTCGTCCGGTGCCATCCTGGTGCCCACCTAATCACTGGCTAGTGATTCAGAACTCGGTCCCCTCTGCTTAAATGTAAATGTATTTGAGCTTATATAGCGCACAGCTACCCACAAAGGGTTTCCCGGCGCTTGCTTGGGGAACCCGTCCTGGTATTCCCCTGTGAGATAACCCCGGCAGGGTATCCACAAGGTGAAAGCCAGGCATCCCGCCGCGAGGGGCCGTTGTGGAGATTAAGCAAGCTATTGCCCAGAGTCGCAGAGTGTGAACCCGTGAGTTGAGAAGGCACCGGAGCGAGAATTATCGAGTCCGTGGAATTTTTGAGCCCAAGACCCGCCGAGGCGGGGAATTGAACCCTGGTCCAGGGCCGATCTCACAGGTGCTTACAGGTACTCTTCTTCACTGATCCGTCCCTGGATCAGCCCGGAACATCTTCACTGGTGGCCTGCCAGCAACTTCCACTTCAGGCTCCTGGTTCGTCAACGAGGATTCCCGACGACACTTGAACCCTATGCAGCCCCTGGGCTAGGTAAACAGAGTACCACGGTGCTCCAGCGTAGAACAACTCTCTAAGTGTCTAGATCCACTTTCGTTTTTGACCTACCTAGTCTGGTTCGCCCGAGAACACTAACTTTGCATTTACTAGCCTCCATAGACTTTGTCCCGCAGTACGCGTGAGAGTTTCCACTCTGCACACGACGTCCCTAGGCCTCCTGCTTCTAATCTAAGGGTTCAGCATTGTAGGCCTAGCGATTCTAAAGTCTCTGAGAATAGTTACTTACCTGCTAGTAATTCGCATTCCACTTCCATAGTATATGGTTTTTCGTGCCCCTCAGGCATTTGTGTAAATTGTGCGACTTTCAGTATTTCTTTAAGAGTTTTGTATTGTGCTTAGCACCCTGTCCTCATAAAGAGTCCAGGGTTGTTGTGTTATAAATAAATATCCTTTTATTTTCATAACAACTTGTGTGGTGTCCTTTCACTTGGTGTTCAAGGGGTGTATGTGATGGTATAACAGCTGGCTTAACACGCCCTCTAGAGTTTAGCCTAAAGACTGCTCTTGTCCATGCTACTAGGATAGCTGGTCTATAAGGTTGACTTACAACCAATCATCAATAAGGGTTGTTTGGACTGATACATAGTGATCACTAGAATAGTGAGCACTGCATATCAGGCCAACTTCTCACATTGGTGAGCAGCGGTTGGGATTTGAGCTTGCTGTTGTTTTACTACATGTATCCTAAGAATATCATTTGAAAGATCACATAAGTACCAAGGTACATATAACTTAGCTTAGAATACTCTGAGTTCTACTGAACCAGCTGTTGTAGTTCAACAGGGCCTAGCACACCCTGACTACAACTCTTAGCAAGGGATCAGTAGGCAAACAAATAGTGTAGGTAAGTGCACCACTTACACCTCACTAGAAAAGCATGTCAGACAAAGGAGGGAACTCAGAGGCCCCCCTTGTGTCAGTTGGCCCTCCACAGGTCATTTCAAGATATGCAGCTCTTAGCTTCCAGGAGATGAGACAAGTGTGTACCTCCAGGAAGCTAAAACAGGGTTCTAATCCTATAATCCCATTCCTGATTGGTCTCTTAGAGACTTATGATGCCAGGAGGGCTTCTAACACAGGCCCTCCTAATCCAGATGGGAGCATGCCCCCCTTAGAGGGAACCCTTGGGGACCCTGACCTTAACCTCAATGAAGCAGTTAGTGGTGGTGAGGAAGAGGATCAGGAGTTGTCGGGGGATGAGGCAGACAAAGGTCAGGTAGAAGTCAGTAGACTCACCAGACCAACTTAAGCAGGCATGGGAATGGATTTGGGGGACCCCCAGGCCCACTCTCAGGCAGGCTTAACATTGGGAATGGACGAGTTAGGTCTCTATCCAGAGGCTCTAACAGATCCATTCGAACCAATGGCTCTCAGACCTCTTCTCACAGAGGGATGACATCCCCTCAGAGAAGAGAGCATGAAGCTAAGATGAGGGAAGTCAATCTGAGGATTGAAAGGGAAGAACTTGCCCTGGCCAAAGAGAGACTTGCCTTTGCTAGAGAGCAGAAATTGAGTGGGGCAGACCCCACTGGTGACAGCATTTTACCTAGAGAAAAGGACAGGAGTTTAGACACTAGACAACTGAGTAAGATAGTGCCCCCCTTTAAACAAGGGGATGATATCCACAAATGGATAACTGCTTTGGAGAGGGCCTGCACTGTCCAGTGCGTCCCCCAGAGTCACTGGGCAGCTGTCTTGTGGCTCTCCTTTGAAGGCAAAGGTAGAGATAAGCTCCTCACTACTAGAGCGGAGGATGCTAACAATTACCAAGTCCTGAAAAATACACTGATTGATGGGTTTGGCCTAACCACTGAGCAGTACAGGTTGCTGTTCGGGGACACCCAGAAAACTCAGTCTCAGGATTGGTCTGACTTTGTGGATTGTGCCACTAAGGCTTTGGAGGGCTGGTTGCTGGGCAGTAAGGTTACTGATTACACAGGATTGTACAATCTGATCATGAGGGAACAGATTTTAAATAATTGTCAGAACCAGTTGTTGCATCAGCACCTTGTTGACTCAGATCTGACCTCTCCCCAAGAATTGGGAAAGAAGGCAGACAGATGGTCCAGAACAAGGGTTAAGCAGAACCAGACTGGTCAGAAGAAAGAAGACCAAAAGGGTAGTAATAAGAATCAACAAAGTGACCAGAAGTCTTC
The DNA here is from genome assembly GCF_964263255.1 of Lissotriton vulgaris. Lineage (NCBI taxonomy): Eukaryota > Metazoa > Chordata > Amphibia > Caudata > Salamandridae > Lissotriton > Lissotriton vulgaris. The sequence continues at coordinate 860,371 of NW_028246456.1, read as the reverse complement.
GACAGGCCCCCAACAAACCAAAGAGGGTGGGGGTCAGGCTTCACAGCAGAAAAAGAAGACTCAAGAAGGCCAGTCTAAAAGGTGGTGCCAATACTGTAAAAGTAAAACTCACTGGTTTAGTGAGTGCACCAAGAAAGGAGGGCAAACTCCTACCACTACAGCCCCTAAGGCACCTGCACCCCCTAGTACAGTCAGTAGTGGTAGTGCACCTCCCAAGGGATTAGTTGGGCTAACCTTGGGATCTGAGGGGTATGACAACTTAGTTGGCACACTCACTCAGGCTGTCCTTGTCTGTACAGGGGATGTGGATGTATCCCCTGATGCAAGTCCCAATACTTTGGGCAAATACAGGCAGACAACTTTTATAAATGGAAAAATGGCTCAGGCCTACAGGGACACTTGTGCCAGTGTCACAATGGTGACACCTAACTTTGTGGACCCTGGACAGATCATGCTAGGTACAGACTACCTAGTGACCAATGCCAGCAATGTCACTACCCACCATAGTATGGCAATTGTTGATTACTCCTGGGGAGGGGTAAGTGGCCAAAAGAAGGTTGTGGTTAGTTCAGACCTCCCAGTTGAATGTTTGTTGGGCAATGATTTGGAAACATCACTATGGTCAGAAGTAGAGCAGAGGACTCACATGGAAATGTTAGGCTTGCCAGCACATGTGCTTGCTGTGACTAGGTCACAGGCCAGAAGATGCCCCACTGAACAGGTGCTGGATCCTGGAACAATGGACCAGAGACCTTCCAAGAAGAAGAGCAGTAGGGTTAAGGCATTGCCTTCCCCCTTGCCCCAGGTTGTGGATCAAGTCTCAGAGGAGGCTGACCTCAAAGAGCTGAGGGAAACTGAGCCTAAAGAACTTGAACCTGATCAGGATGAGTTTCTGGGTTCAGGGGGACCCTCCAGAGAAGACCTGGGGAAGGCACAGTTAGACTGCCCTTTTCTTGAACCCCTCAGACAGCAGGCTGCTGCTGAGGCTGCAGGGAACGCCATAGGTACCCACAACGTATACTGGGATGATGGACTCCTGTACTCTGAAGCAAGAGACCCCAAACCTGGTGCAACCAGGAGGCTGGTCATCCCCTTGTCACAGAGAGGTTTCCTTCTTACCTTGGCCCATGAGATTCCCCTTGCAGGACACTTAGGCCAGACAAAGACTTGGGACAGGCTTGTCTCACACTTTCACTGGCCTCACATGAATGAAGATACCAAGGAGTTTTGTCGCTCCGGTGTCACTTGCCAAGCCAGTGGTAAGTCAGGTGGCACAACAAAGGCCCCCCTTATACCACTACCTGTGGTGGGGGTACCCTTTGAAAGAGTTGGGATTGACCTTGTTGGTCCAATGGAACCCCAGACAGCATCAGGGCACAAGTTTATACTGGTGGTGGTGGACCATGCCACCAGGTATCCTGAAGCTAATCCCCTTAGGACCACTACAGCACCTGTTGTGGCAAGAGCCCTAGTTGGAGTATTCTCCAGAGTGGGCTTCCCTAAGGAGGTCGTCTCCGACAGAGGTGCAAACTTTATGTCGAGCTACTTAACTGCTATGTGGAAGGAATGTGGTGTCAACTACAAGTTCACCACACCCTATCATCCACAGTGCAATGGGCTTGTTGAAAGGTTCAACAGGACCCTAAAAGGGATGATTCATGGACTACCTGAAAAGCTCAGGCGTAGATGGGATGTCCTGATACCCTGCCTTTTGTTTGCTTATAGAGAAGTCCCACAGAAGGGGGTTGGCTACAGCCCTTTTGAACTTTTGTATGGACATCCTGGAAGAGGACCCCTGTTTTTAGTAAAGGAAGGATGGGAGAGACCTCTCAAAAAGCCTGCAACCAACATAGTGGACTATGTACTTGGTCTCCGCTCCAGGGTGGCTGAGTATATGGAAAAGGCTTCTAAAAACCTTGAGGCAAGCCAAGAACTCCAAAAAGCTTGGCATGACCAAAAGGCTGTCCTGACTGTGTACAAGCCTGGACAGAAGGTGTGGGTGTTGGAGCCAGTGGCCCCAGCAGCACTCAAAGACAAATGGTCTGGGCCCCACACAATCATTGAGCAAAAGGGAGAGGCCACCTACCTGGTGGACCTTGGAACTCCCAGGAGCCCCCTCAGGGTGCTCCATGTGAATAGGCTCAAGGCATATGTTGACAGGAAGGACATGAGCTTGCTCATGGCCACAGATGAGGGACAGGAGGAGGAGAGTGACCCTCTCCCAGACCTGCTCACTCAGAACCCTGATGATGGGTCAGTTGATGGTGTTGTCTTTTGTGGCAGCCTCTCTGAGCATCAGCAAAAGGATTGCAAACAAGTTCTTCAATCCTTTAGACATATGTTCTCTCTGACACCCAGTCAGACCAATTGGTGTACCCATGAGGTTGACACTGGGGACAGTCTGCCAGTTAAGAGTAAAATCTACAGGCAGCCTGATTATGTCAGAGACTGCATTAAATCAGAAGTGCAGAAAATGTTGGAGCTGGCAGTCATTGAGCCCTCAGATAGCCCTTGGGCTAGTCCAGTAGTTCTAGTGCCAAAGCCTCACACCCAGGGTGGTAAGAAAGAGATGAGGTTTTGCGTAGACTACAGAGGCCTCAATGCAGTCACTAAGACTGATGCCCACCCAATACCAAGGGCAGATGAACTTATAGATAGGCTTCTGCCAACTACTTAAGCACATTTGACCTGACAGCTGGGTATTGGCAAATCAGGTTAGCTGAGGAAGCCAAGCCCAAGACCGCATTTTCTACCCCTGGTGGGCATTATCAATTTGTGGTAATGCCCTTTGGTTTGAAAAATGCACCTGCCACCTTCCAAAGGCTGGTGAATCAAGTTCTCACTAGGCTGGATGACTTCTGTTCAGCATATCTTGATGATATAGCTGTCTTTAGTTCCACCTGGGAGGATCACCTGGTCCACCAGAGGAAAGTGTTAGAGGCACTGCAAACAGCAGGTCTCACTATCAAGGCCACAAAGTGCCAGATAGGGCAGACACAGGTTGTATACCTGGGCCACCTTGTAGGTGGAGGCCAGGTTCAGCCACTGGAGAGCAAGATACAGTCCATCAAGGACTGGGCTCCTCCAACAACCCAGACTCGGGTTCAAGCTTTCTTGGGCCTGACTGGTTATTACAGGAAATTTGTCAGAAATTATGGATCAATTGTGACTCCACTTAATGACCTGACGAGTAAAAGGATGCTAAAGAAAGTTCAGTGGACAGCAGGCTGTCAAAAAGCATTCGATGACCTAAAACAGGCCATGTGCACAGCACCTATCCTAAAGACCCAGACTACTCCAAACCATTCATTGTCCAAACAGATGCTTCTGAGTTTGGTGTGGGAGCTGTTCTATCTCAGCTGAATTTTGATGGTCATGACCAGCCCATTGCTTTTATTAGCAGAAGGCTGACCCCCAGAGAGAAAAATTGGTCAGCTATTGAGAGGGAGGCCTTTGCTGTGGTTTGGGCCCTGAAGAAACTGAGGCCATACTTGTTTGGCACGCATTTCAAGATTCAGACCGACTATAAGCCCCTCTTGTGGCTAAATCAGATGAAGGGTGAAAACCCCAAACTACTTAGGTGGTCCATTTCCCTACAGGGGATGGATTTTACAGTGGAGCATAGACCTGGCACTGATCATGGCAATGCAGATGGGCTCTCCAGGTATTTCCACTTAGAGCACGAAGACTCACCTGGTCAAGGTTAGCTTATTGTCCCAAAGTTTGGGGGTGCGGGGGGGTCATGTAGGAGAGTAGGGTCTGCAATCCTATGATCACCCCAGATTTTTGCTTTTTGCTTCACTGGTTTACGACTTCCCTGGCTGTGGGCCTGCTAATCAGACCCACAGCCTAGCTGTTCTCTCTCTAAATTGACACGTGTACCTTAGGTGCATTTACCAATTGGTACTGGGCCACCTTATCAGTCCCTGTACACAGGGCATAGGTGTACCCAGGGCCTACCAGGGGCTGCAGCATGTATTGTGCCACCCCTGGCTGGCCATCTAAATCTGACACAACTGGCTGCACGACAGCTGGGGCAAGGTGGTGTAATCACCCTTTGCTTTAGATATAGTATACCTATATCTAACCCTAAAATGGACACATATATTCCTATCAGTCACTCCTATGGCAGGCCTGAACAATCCTGAAGGCAGAGTGCTTGGAATTATGTGAGATGGTGCTCTGGCATGAGCTGAGCCCGTCTGCAGCTTGCGGAACCAAGTCCTAATAGCTGTTCTATGATAATGCGTACCATATACTCTTAAGTGCATTATAATCCTCGCGGTTATTTGCTATCTTTGGTATCGCTTTATCAAAACATGTTGAGTAAGGTGTCATACGAATTGGAATACTAACCCCTCGCCAATTCTGGCGACGGGGTTAGCATTCCACCCTTCTAGAGGGACACGACATGTATGTAACTGTGAACCCCGGTTAAAGTTAACTCGAGCCTCAGCATCACAAAATGGATGCTGCCACCACAGACACAAGACTGACCTCCTGCTGCTGGGAGTCCTTCCAGCGAGGAGAGCTTGGACAAAGGGTTTCCTGTCAGGGGCGGTGCTAGCACCATCCCAGACAGGGTTTTGTGTATCCTAGGTAGGCAGGGCTGAATAGGAAGGTGACTGCAAGTGGCACCCCGGTGCTCACTATGCATCTGCCGGCTTGAACCAGTTCCAGGGACACACCAGCCCCTGAGCTGGGGAAAGTCCGGACAGGTGAGAGGGGTGTAACCACCCCCCTTCCTGGTCCCACCCATGGGCAGGACCTAGTCTCGTACCAGCCCCTTTCTTTAGAATAAAGGTGGGTGCGGGGACCCTTCCAAATTAGATCATCTTTGAATCCTGAATCTACTTTCTACGAAAGGAACTCAGACTTCTTCTCAAGATTTCTCCCTTGTGACTAAGGAGTAGTCACCCTGCAGCAGCAGGCACCAACTAAATATCTTGCGGTTTGCTGAACGTCCTTCCTCCGGAACCAGACCGACCAGCACGACGAGACCCGGACTCCCTGCCCTCTCTGACCTCTACCTGCCTCTACAGTACAGCTGAGAACCGTGGGTGCGACGAGACCAGAGGACCCGGCGACCATCAGAACCAGCACGACACTGACCCACCACGACCGCCGAGGGACCCTCGAGTGGGTGCACTGGGGTAAGAGAAGCCCCAACCCCAAGCAGCACGATCACCGAAGACCGCCCCCCAGCATCCACCAGATCTGCGTTGGGCCCTTTTGCTTCTGTGTCGCTTGCCACGTTGTCCGGTCACTTGCCCGTTGGCTAGTGACCCTCCAGACGACGACCTACGTTTGTTTTACCGCTGGTCAGGCTCCTCTAGACTGGCCCTAGTCTCCTCATATCTGTGCATAGATCGCCACCTAGTGTTGGGTCTGGATGATTGCACATTGTTGTCCTGGAAGAGTCTTCGAAGTATCACGAGATAGGTGACTCCTCCCCTGGACTACAGTGCGCATGGGCATCCCCTCCATCCTCAGATTGTTTTTTTCCGCCATTGTTGGGTTCGGATGTTACTATCTTAGCTCAAGTTAGGAAAACTTTCTACAAAGCCAAAAGGCTTTCGAAAGTGTCGGTATCGTTTCGTTCGGTACCGATAACTTTGCTTTGAGAGGACATCGAGGAATCAGACTTTTTTTTTTTCCACGCTCGACCCGATCTTCGATCTACGATGGAAAGAAGCCCATTCAAGAGGTGTCCACTTTGCAATGCAAAATACCCGCACATCGATGTCCACCCGGTGTGCAACAAGTGCCTGTCCCCGGATCACAACGAAGCCAACTGTATGGCCTGTGCCCGGTTCAGGTTGAAGAAAACTCTTCAGATTCGACGCGCGGCTCGATTTAGAGTCTCAGAGATCAGCGCCTAATCCAGAAAACATCTTCGGGACCGAAGACGAAGAGGTCATTGATCTGGAGGATCCGGAAGAACACTCGGATCCTGTTTCAGAGCATGACTCCGAGTATGACGATGAAGAGATATTGGAAGAAGAAGAAAACGTCGTCGAAGAGGTAGGAGACGACGCAGAGGCCCTTGGGGCCGTAGAAGATAGCTCAGGCGAGGAGCTAGGCCCAACAGCGCTGGGATGCTCATTGGGTTACTATGCGCTTTACAAAACCTTTAAATAAATAAATAAATAAATAACAGTCTATACGGGGGCCGACGATGAAGCACTCGAGAAGGCTCGGGTCGAGGGATCGCCACAAGGCCTTTCCCAAGATCTATTGAATCGTTCTACAGCCCCGCATAAAGGCCCGGCTACGAACATATATAAAGAGCCATCGGTATCGAAAATGCCATCGGTAGATCCAAAGAAATCGAAACCGAAAGCATCACTACCAAAAACGAAACCAAAAGTGCAGCTGACTCTGGTCGGTTCCAAGGCCTCAAACCCCTCGGAGCCCAAGAAACAGAAGGCCATCGATACCGAGAAGTTCAAAAAGGTCATCGAGCCGAAGGTTGGGGCACCGAAGACCAAGGTCAAGGCTGTCGAACCGACGAAGTCGGCGCCAAAGAGAGTCGACAGACAAGAGGCTCGAACCGAGAGAGGGGGTCGATCCTCGGACAAGGCCTGAGACCAAGACAAAGACTGGCTCCAATGACCCTGTCGAGTCGACACAGCCGACCCCATTCGTATCCAAACAGGTGTCGGAGTCACTCCAACGCATCAAAGAAAAGGCTAAGACGGTCGGACCAAAGAAGGCCCCAACCCCGAAGTTGGTCGGAAAAATTCAGACCGCATCGACACCAATCAAATTTGGGTTGCCACCGATGGTGTGACTGAAGATGTTCGAACCGAAAAAGGGTATCTGAGCCATTAAAGGAGTGTCGATGGGACTAGGGGCTACAGAGGAGCCTGAAGAACAGGAGTTGAGGCAGTTCATCGACTCTGACACTGGTAGACTATCCATGTATAAGAGGAAAATAATACCAGAAACACCCATGGAGTCATATAAGATTCCATTAAAGAAGAGGGATTCAACCACATCACCAGTTTTTGTGGAACCTCTGCAATCCTATGGACAAGAACCTCAGTCTTTTTCACCCACATACTCAGATGTGGATGCAGGCGATGACGATAATGAGGAGATACCCTTTCGGGGGTGGACTTCCTGCGCTATACAAGCACATAAATAAATAAATGCCACTTATCATGTGGACACTGATCCAGACGATCAGAACCAACCATGGGCAGACCCAGCTGACACAGGGGATCCACAGAATGCCCCTGACACACATACATACAATGTAAAAACATCTCCTACTGAGGACACTACAGCCTTTAACGCCCTTATTGAAAGAGCGGCGGGTAACCATGATGTGCAACTACATGGTGACCCTGTGGAAGATTTTCTGGTCGACACCTTTTCCACTTCGGAAAGAACCGTCAAGACTCTGCCCATGCTAAGAGGGGTCCTTAAGCATGCTGATGACATTTTTAAGGAGACCACCAGAGCAAGGGTATTAAACCCTAGAATTGAAAAGAAATATAGACCGGCACCTGTGGATCCTACTTATATAAGAGGACAGTTGCCATTGGACTCATTAGTTGTTTCTAATGCACGTAAGAGAGCATACTCCCAAACTACAGGTGATGCTCCTCCTCCTGACAAGGAGTCGAAAGTACTGGAAAGTTCGGGAAAAAGGGTGGCAGCGCAGGCAGCTAACATCTGGCGCATTGCCAACACTCGGGCACTCTTAGCCAGATATGACAGGGCCCATTATGATACCCTTGAGACACTGTTGCAACACCTACCAGATCAGTACAAGGAGGGAGCGGAGCTGCTAATCCAAGAAGGAAAGCTTCTAACCAATGCTTCCATCAAGTGCGCGCTAGACACAGCTGACACTGCAGCCAGAGCCATTAACACTAGCGTCATGATAAGAAGACATGCCTGGTTAAGAATCTCGGGATTCAAACCAGAAATACAAACTACTATCCTCAATCAGCCAGTTAACCCGGACTACTTATTTGGACCTGAGGTTGACACCACCCTTGAAAAGATTAAAAAAGACACTGAGACTGCAAAGTCTATGGGGGCTCTGCAGTCACAGCAGTTTCGGGGTGGCTCTTTTCGTCGCTCCAATAATAGAGGACCTTCAAGAGGCCAAAACACACAGCAGACCCAGTATAATAAAGGAGGTACACAAACCACCTACAATAAACACAACAGGGGTGGATATCGTGGAAACAACATCAAGGGCAGAGGAAGAGGAAACAACTCCAGATCCTCTGCCAATAACAAACAGTGACGCCCTGTCAATTCCCCCCCGACCATATAACACCTGTCGGGGGGGAAACTGCAACAGTTGCTGCCGGTCTGGAAATTCATCACCACAGGCAGGTGGGTGAGAGACATTGTCCAGTACGGGTACTGTCTAGAGCTGACATCCACTCCACCCAACATACCACCAAGACACCGTCCTATGTCCGGAGAGCACTTTCACTTATTGCAGCAGGAGGTCGTCAGCATGCTGCAAAAAGGAGCCATAGAGCTCGTGCCTGTAGAAGACCAAGGGTCAGGGGTGTACTCTCTGTATTTCTTAATACCCAAAAAGGACGGGTCTCTCAGACCCATACTGGACCTAAGGCCTCTAAACGGATACATTCTGTCAGAGCATTTTTATATGCTCACCTTACAGCAGGTTCTACCGTTACTCAGTCAGGGAGACTTCCTTGCAACACTAGATCTGAAAGATGCGTATTTCCATATACCCATACACCCATCACACAGAAAGTATCTCAGGTTCACTATTCAAGATCAACATTATCAGTTCAAAGTCCTCCCTTTCGGAGTAACGAAATCACCCAGAGTGTTCACAAAGTGCCTGGCGACAGTAGCAGCACATCTAAGGAGAGAGCACATACATGTCTACCCTTATCTGGACGACTGGCTTATTCAAGCAAAGACGGCCCAGCAGTGTGCCAGCCACATGTCCCACACCATTCATCTTCTTCACAGTCTGGGATTCTCGCTGAATTATCCAAAGTCACATCTTCAGCCCGCCCACGTGCGACAGTACCTGGGCGCGACTATAGACACTCTGGCAGCCAAAGCTCAGCCAAATTCAGTGAGGATAAACAGCATGCAATTGCTGATACAAAAATTCAGACCCCAACACTCGCTTCCAGCAGGAGTGTTTATACAGTTGATAGGCATGATGGCCTCCTGCATCTTCATAGTCCCGCACGCGAGACTACATATGCGCCCGCTTCAGGAGTGCTTGGCACGTCAGTGGAATCAAGCTCAAGGACAATGGAAAGACCTAGTGTTGGTGAGCGGTCGGACATACAACTCTCTGCAGTGGTGGAACCCACAAAACCTTGGCAAGGGCCGACGGTTCCAAGAGCCTGTACCACAGATAATACTGACGACTGACGCATCTCTCCAAGGATGGGGAGCTCATGTACTCCATTACACAGTGCAGGGACTATGGACGACACAGCAGAAGAAGGTGCACATCAACCTTCTGGAATTGATGGCAATCTTCATGGCAATGAAAGCTTTCAAAGTACACCTGTGCAACAAGGTAGTGTTGATCCGGACGGACAACATGACTGCCATGTACTACATACAGAAGCAGGGAGGAACACACTCTCCACAGTTGTCTCATCTGGCTCAGAGCATGTGGAAGTGGGCCATTCAGAGTAACATCTTCCTCATGGCGGAACACCTCCCGGGCAAGGGCAACCAGATGGCGGATCTGCTCAGCAGACACAGCCACCAGATGCACGAGTGGGAGATACATCCATCAGTACTCCAACCGTACTTCCAGCAGTGGGGTCATCCAGAGATAGACCTATTCGCCACAAGGGAAAACGCAAAATGCCAAAGCTTCACCCACATCCGCAGTCACAGGGCAATGCGATATGGATGAACTGATCAGGCAGGTTTGCGTACGCTTTTCCCCCAGCACCTCTAATACCGCTGGTGGGACGCAAGCTGAAGCAACACTCGATGACACTCATCCTGGTTGCTCCGACGTGGGCACACCAGCCATGGTACACCACGCTAGTAGAACTTTCCGTGGTACCGCATGAAAGACTGCGGCTAACACCCAGACTTTTAACGCAGAGCCATGGTGAAATTCAGCACCCAGATCCGCACAGCTCAACCTGGCGATCTGGCTCCTGAAGTCTTAGAATTTGGCTACCTCAACTTGCCCCCAGAATGCATGAATATCAAGGAGGCAAGAAGACCCACAACCAGAGCATGTTATGCGGCTAAATGGAAAAGGTTTGTCATATATTGTAACAATAATGACATTAACCCACTGGACGCATCAATTCAAAACATTATCTGTTATTTGTTGCACTTGTACAGATGTAATCTAGCGTACAGTTCCATTCGTATACATTTATCCGCAATAGCAGCTTATCTTCAGAACAGGCAGCACCTCTCACTATTCAGAGTGCCTGCCAATAAAGCTTTTCTGGAGGGACTTAAAAGAGTGATCCCTTCCAGACACCCACCTTCACCAGTCTGGAACCTGAATGTGGTCCTCACCAGACTGATGGGACCACCTTTTGAACCTCTTGTGAGATTCAATTTCTGACCTGGAAAGTAGCTTTCCTAGTAGCCATTACCTCACTGAGAAGAGTTAGTGAACTCCAGGCACTAACCATTCAAGAGCCATTCATACTGGTCCACGCAAATTGAGTTGTACTACGCACCAACCCTACATTCATGCCTAAGGTGATTTCGCAGTTCCACATTAACCAAACCATAGAACTGCCAGTTTTCTATCCTAATCCGGAAAATGTCACAGAGATCTCTACACACATTAGATGTCAAGAGGGCTCTTATGTACTGTATAGACAGAACAAAGGATTTCAGGAAGACAAAACAACTGTTTGTTGCCTTTTCTCCACAGCACAAAGGCAACCCCATTTCCAAAGCAGGAATAGCCAGATGGATCGTTAAGTGTATACAGATTTGCTATGCAAAGGCTAAACACACACTAACCATTCCTCCAAGAGCACCCTCCACACGTAAGCTAGGAGCATCCATGGCTTTCCTAGGGAATATTCCTTTAGAAGAGATATGTAGAGCAGCCACATGGTCCACTATACATACATTTACGAAACACTACTGCGTAGATGTACATTTAAGACAGCAGGCAGCTGTAGGACAGGCTGTTCTCAAAACTCTTTTTCAGACTGCTGCAGCTGGCACTGGTAGCCGCCGCTAACAAGAGGGACTGCTATGTAATCTATGCACAGATATGAATTCAGCAGCCCACATGCCTCGAACCGAATATGCTACTTACCAGTATGCATCTGTTCTTGGCATGTAGGGCTGCTGACATTCATATCGCCCACCCTCCTCCCCGGCGCCTGTAGCAGCTGTAGCATTCAGAATTACTATGTAGCATGGACATCACTCACTGTATTACACTCCATCTCTGCCACAAAACAATCTGAGGATGGAGGGGATGCCCATGCGCACTGTAGTCCAGGGGAGGAGTCGCCGTTCTCGTGATACTTCGAAGACTCTTCCAGGACAACCATGTGCAATCATCCGAACCCAGCACTAGGCACAGATATGAATGCCAGCAGCCCTATATGCCAAGAACAGATGCATACTGGTAAGTAGCATATTAGATTGCTTTTGGAGGCAGGAAATACAATAGATAATCTAAAAGTGTAAAAACTTTGGGAGATAGTTGGAGACATTGCTCTGTGTACTAGTAAGATGAATCAAAGAGTCGCATATTTGAATCTCAGCAAGTTAGACTAAGTCTTTCATCCATTTGGGATAAATAGTAGTACATATCTAATAGGCAGGATGTTGGTAAGATAGTGTCCAGGCTAAGTATTTTGTGACCTCTAGGATGAACAGCAGGACAAGAATTAAAATCATGACCAAGTCAACTGTGCCTTCTATTCTTCAGTGATAGATATTTGGAGTACCTTTTCTTTGGGTAGTAGTAGTTTATGTGCTTAGGAACAAGAAAACCTAGAGTGGAAAGTGCTTTTTAAAAATAAATTGATATTGATGTGATAATATAAAGTTGTGACATGAAGTTTTGTCCAGTGTTTGATATTGAATAATGACTTTGAGTACAATTAGGTTCTTCTCGTTTTGTAAGTTTAATGAGTATGTACTACTGCTCCCAAAGGGATATTAAATTTAAAGCACCACATAAATAAAAATATTTAAACAAATTAGGAATATGGTTAATGATATTTTAATATATATCCTTTGTTTAGAAGCAGCATTGCGTGGTTTACTGGGAGCTTTGACAAGCACGCCGTATTCTCCTATGCAGCATCTAGAGCGAGAGCAGGCTCTTGCAAAACAGTTTGCAGAAATCCTCCATTTTACACTCCGATTTGACGAATTGAAGGTAAACTAGGTTTCCGTGTAATTGACTCAAACATATTTTTATTTGAATGACGTGTCAATAATTGTTGACAGATTTCCTATGTGAGATTTTACATATCAAAAGCAGAAATGTATTTTTTTCTTTAAAACCTCAACAAACTTTTCTTATTTTAATATGCACATATTTAATGTTTTTAGGTTGCTTCAGTTTCATGGATTAAAAAAAAAGTATTTGTTTAAATGAAAGCTTTTAATGTGTCTTCGGACTGATTTGTTCTATCAGCACATTTTTTATGTTGGAGGCAGAGTAGACCTAAACTGCTGTCAAATGTTGGTGTAAATATTGATGATTTGCAGTGTTCTGTGATTTGTACTATTCCTTGACTAATTTGTATTTTTTGTGTTCTGAAATGGCGCAGTTATACTAACACAGATAACTTTTCTACACACTTTCCTATGAATCTTTGGTTTGAAAGGGCTAATAAATCTCAAGTGACTGTTTATGGACTTTCTCAGCATCATAGTAATGTAGATTTAACAGCTACGCTCTCAACTACAAATTGTATCTAAGCAAGAACATGTTTGCTGTATTGCATAGATTCTCCCAAAAGAGACCTCTTACTTTCCTAGTTTTGTCCCCCTCTATACCCAAGGTTATTTCATATATTTTATGGGGTACACTGACTCTGGTGTCTGTAGTTTCCACCTGAATGTATTCATTCGTGTCCACTGTCTCCAGAAGATTCATCAGGATCTTGCGAGCTATGGTCACTTCTGCTGCACTGTCTAGCATTGTCTGGGCCCACTCTCAGTTCTTGAGTTGTGTCCTCAGGATCCTCGGCATGTTTTATTTTAATACTAGCTACCTTCTTTTTGGGAAATTGTGATTTTTTTACTGATGATGAGCAGGTTCCTTGTCTTTGGACTTGACATGCTCTTCTTTATTTTCTGACCGTCCTCTTCTTTCCGAATTCTGTGAGGAAGTCTGAAAAGATTGAGAGAGACGTGTATCATTATCTTGATATCTCAGGTTTTCTCAAATTATCCCTATTTCTTAAGTTGTATCTTTTTTCAGAGGGCTCTCGTTGGGGAGACCTACCACCCCGTTCTGGAGATCTCTCTCTCCTTTGGGGAGACCTTCCTCTGGACTGCAACTGTTTTTCTCTGGGAGTGGTCTGTTTATTACCCTCCCACTTCTTTTTTGGAGTAATGAGATTATTCTTAATAAAAGTTTTTTCAGGATTTTCAGTTAGTTGTGGTTTTAGTGGTTTCCCAACAAAACTATCTACCTAATTCTTCATAGCACTTTTCAATTATTCTGGCAAGTTCAAAAGGTTGGTCTGTTATTTCTGTTTCTTTTAATTTTTGGCGGATCGCCACAGATGCTGCTTCTCCTTTTATGTTGGCTAGTAATATAGCCGAGACTTGCTTAAAGTCTTTCAGTAATTTCATACCTAGATTTAAAGCAGGCTCTGGACAGTATTCATTTTGAATCTCTTAGTACGTCTGGTATAACCGCCATAGACTGAACACCATGTGTTTTTGTGTAGATTGAAGCAAAGACTGTTCCCCAAGTGTCACATGTGGTGCGATCCCCATTGGTAAACAGATTGTCAGAATTCTGTGTTTTTCATGAGGTGTACTATCATGGAATATTGCCTCTATTTGAGTAATCTTTTGAGCTAACCAGAACCGAATTTGTTCCCGTTTTGCGGGTAATTTGCCAATGACTGATTGTATAGTCTGTGGTGTCATTTTATTTGTGTTCCCCTGGTGAGGGGTGTGCTGTGGATTTTTTTTTTTGCCGGTTGGACTGTTAAAGTCCGCGTGACATATTGGACCAATTGTCTATGTATTTTAATTAATTGTTTTAGCTGAACTAAAAGTTCTCGGTCTGACATATCTTCAATGTCAGGATGTGGTGTATAGCTGGCTAGAACCGGCCATGTGGCTCCAGGTCTGCCTAGTGGACCGAGCCTGGTAAGGTGATTTTGACGTTTTAGGGCGCCATTAAACCAGAGCTGATGCTCCTGGTAAGTTAGTGGAATTTTAATGTCCTCGAAAGGAACGTATTCCGTTGGAGGTTCCTCTGCTTTGTAGTAGTGGAACTCGCGTTTCACACAGCATTTGCTTCTGGAAAAGTTATCCATGAATAGAATACCTCTGTCTGCCGATACTCATGTGTCTCTACCACAAATATGACTGTACCACCTCTTGATGATACTCCACTATTTATAAGTTTGTAAGTTACACTTTTTCTTACATTTATCGGGATGATTACTGCATTCGGATTGTTTTTTTTGGAGACTTGTGTCCTCCGCTAACAGTTGAGTTGCCAAGGCTGCTCTCTCCCTTTCTTCGTCACTTTACGTCATTTTACTGACAGAGTTTGCAGAGCTTGAAAGTTTAAAGGAAAAAAAGATTAGGTGCACAATATTTTGGAACACTGTATCCTTCAACGTTGACTAAACCAAAAACTAATACATAGGATTCTCCTCCTACTAAGTTTTGGCGGATATTAACCTTTCACCCACTCCAGACGTCTATTGGAGTTTTTACGGGAAAAAGGGTCTGTGAGAAAAGCACGACTGAGTTACTCTAGTATCTAGCGTTATATTATTGCCTTACCAAACGTGGGGCGCCATGTAGTGTAGTTCCTATATTCCCAATAGGGTCTGCGCATTGGAATAACATAAACAATAGTTTAGACGTAGGACTTAGGTCGACTAGGTCTCTATTGAATATGTTAGACTTAATTATGAATCCCAGCTAGCTCAGAGGTCACTAGAAATTTTCTCGAGTTCACAAGAAGTGATTAGTTTCTGAAAACCGCATAAACATGACAACTTTGCTCCCCCAAGAATAAGGAGTATATCTCCAGAGTCGCGAAACAATAGATAGCTATTTTACTCTGTCAATTGTGCATGCTTAGGAGTGCAGAGATAATAGAGACGGGCGTTTTCAATAAAAAGGTTATTTATTGAGCAGTTTTCTTTCTCATGCAAGCGAAGTGAATTGCTACAATCGCAATACTTGTCATAAACTAAAGTGCGTACAGTAAAAAGAGTATCCTGAAATAATACTGTGAAAGCATGGTATGGTTTCTAAGCCATACGGTACTTAAAATGGATAAAATGCATACAATGATAAAATAATGACTTAACGTACTCAACTGGTGCTTCTAAGATACACCTACCCCGGTGTACCTAACCTAAGCCTAGTACATGGGAAGAAGTACGGGAGAAGCAGTTTAAAGTTAAATAGTTTCTGCCAAGAATCTAAACCAAGAATTCTCTACAGGTCTAATCAGCTCCGTACCCTGGTTATAGAATGAAGGAGGTCTTGTATCTCTTTCTCAGGACTCAATCCCCCAGCAACCCGCAATGGTAGCAGGGAAACACTGGAGCTGGATTTCTCGGCAGGAAAAAAGACAGCGTCTCTCTCAGTGCGTCAGCGGGAGGGTCGGCTTCCTTCGGCACTTGCTCCAGCAGGGCGTCGGGCAAGTAGATAGTCGATCTGCTCCAAACCACCATGTGTTTTGCTAGGGCAGATGCTGGTATATTTATACCTGGAAGGTGCAGAGTTTGACGTAAGGTTGGACATAAGACGTCACTAAGAACTCGTAGTTCTTTCACGACTCCAGGAGTTCTAGGACAAATCAATACAGAAGCAGGGGGAAGTCCCGGGCTGCTGGAGGCTTGGTTTATCTAAGAACATGTTGTGCTTTCTAGGAGTCTATAGGAGTAGCCTTGCCGTATTTGGACTGCATTGGCTATATGTCTTAATATGGGTATGATTCTTATGCCTATATAAGGATATGATTTGATATAACCATATAAGGGCATAAATTGGGAATATTAACTAGAGTCCTAGTTTTGTCTACAACAAGCATGCTATCTGTTAGAGACTATGGAACAATTGTCCTTTCAATTTTACTGACCGTGAGGCACCTGGACATAGTCAGCAGCTTAAACCTCTTGACAATAATTCTCAGTTAATTTACAGTTTTTCTATCCTTGCTGTATTGCATGAGCTCCACTCGCCCTTCTCTCTCATATGGTTTCTGCTAGTCATACCGTTCGGACGGATGGTACACGCTCCGCTTTTGACTGTATTTTGGTGTTAAGACATGGTAGAATTAGAGGATCTGTCAAATGAGATTCCCAGCCACCTGGGGGCACCTTTCATCCTCCATCTGTTAGCTTACCATCAGCCAGACAATGAAACATAAACATCCATACATTGGATTTTGTGTTTTTGGGTTAATTTGCTGCTTGAGTTCTGGAAGGGCAGTACACATTGTGAGGCTTATCCTCAACTGGGATTTACACAACCCAATATAATCATTCATGTCTCCTAAAGACATGGAGATCTGAATGGACAAGAAATTGAAATAATGAATAAATTATTTCTCAAATTTTACATTTGACCAATTTCTCTTCACTGTTGGCCCTAAACCCATGCACACCCTAAAAGAATCTGAAAAAGCACTGGCCAAATAATAAGTTTTAAGTCTGGCGAATATACTGCTTTAGCCTTCTTTCCAGCCTTTTGTTTTCCGAAAGAATCGTAATAAAAACATAAGCCTGTATATATAACTGGGAGGGCTTTTGGGCTCTCTTCAACCACTGGTCTGTTTAAGTGTCAATCACATTTAGTTTTATCCCAGCACAGCCTACAGCATTGGACAGTGAGTCATCCCTCTCAGCCATTGGCTTTCTTCTGTGTGATTAAATGCATTTTGCTCTTTGACATGTACACATCTGCCTAGAAAGTAGTCCACCTTGGTTTAAGGACTGGTAGGCCAATCTCCCAATTTTCTTTCTGCATTCATTTAATTTTTTTTAATTTATTTTGACAGTGGGGCAGTTTATTTTCTTACTTGTTCATATGCATTCTAGCTTTAGATAGCAGCATATTTACTTCTTTCTGCTGTTACATGTTCAATGTCTATTGCATAGTTTTGCAAAAATCATTATAAGCTTGTCAATACTCGTTACTAAATCCATTCAGGTCTACTCCTTTCAAATAGTTCAAATCTAAGGTTGCCTCCTCTTTCATACCACTGTATCCAGGCTTCAAAAGAGCCTCACCTTAGCCAATGTGGACAACAGCAGCAGACTTGCTGCCTACCACTTTCATTCCGAAAGCAGTCTAGAAACAGTAGAAGGGGTTATGTACTTGTGAACATGGTAGAATATGCCAGTGCAGTCATTGTAATTGAAAGAGGACTAGAGGTTGTCCAGAGTGTTGAGGGACCCATAAATAGGACCTGCTGGGTATTTCCACTTCACTTTCTTTTTCTTACTGATCTTCACCTGTGCATCTACATAAACTGTTGTTCTTCAACTGCTGTGTTGACGAGTGTTTATTAATACTTTTCCTATTTTAAAGAAAAAAGAAAAGTAAAACACAAACGACGTCCCACCTTCGGAAATGTAAATTGATACTTGTATAGCGCACTACTCACCCGCAAGGGTCTCAAGGCGCTTGTACGAATACCGCTGTGGAACCCATCCTGGCTTTCCCTGTGAGGCGTCCACTCCTGGGCACCCCCAAGGTGGAGGCCAGGCATCCTTAGCGTTGTAGGGACCGTTGTGGAGATTAAGCAAGCTATTGCCCAGAGTTTCAGAGTGGGACTCCATGATTGGAATAGGCACCGAGGCGAGAATTATCAGGCCCGTTGAATTTTTTAGCCCAAGACCCGCCGAGGCGGGGAATTGAACCGTGGTCCCAGGCTAGACCTCTGCATCAGGGTCTGCCGCTCTAATCATTGAGCCACACTTCTACCTGGCCACCTTCTTCCACCGCAAGATCGCAGACATCCACGACTGCTTCAACGCCACAACGTGCCCCGACAACCACTGAGACCTCCGCCCCAACGACCACCAACCGCCTGCTCTCCTGGACCAGCATCAACGACGACGACACCATCAAGATCATAAACACCATCCATTCCGGATCTCAGTCAGACCCCTGCCCACACCACATCTTCAACAAAGCCAGCACGCCATTGCACCCCATCTCCGGAAAGTCATCAACATCTCCTTCGAGACCACAACCTTCCCGGAGAGCTGGAAGCACGCCAAGATCAATGCCTTACTCAAGAAACCCAAGGCAGACCCCAAGGACCTCAAGAACATCCGGCCCAACGCCCTGCTCCTGTTCCCGGCGAAGGTCATCGAGAAGACCGTCAAACATCTGACCCGCTACCTCGAGGAGAACAACATCTTGGACCCTTCCCAGTCCAGGTTCCGCAGCAACCACAGCACCAAGACTGCCCTCATCGCCGCCACCGATGACATCAAGGCCCTCCTGGACAACGGAGAAACAGTGGCCCTCCTCCTCCTGGACTTGTCAGTCACCTTCGACACGGTCTGCCACCACACACTACGAACACGCCTCCACGGCGCCGGGATCCAACAAGAGAAGGCCCTGGACTGGACCAGCTCCTTCCTCTCCGGCAGAACACAGAGCGTCCGCCTTCCTGCCTTCTTCCTCCCCCCCCCCCCCCTTCACCCCCCAGTTCCGCTCCAAAGCTACCAAGATCATCATTCGACGTACCCCAGGGCTCATCCCTCAGCCCAATGCTGTTTAACATCTACATGGCACGGCTCGCCCACGTCGTCACGACCTCAACGTCCTCTCCTACGCCGATGACACCCAGCTGATCCTCTCCCTCACCAAGGACCCCCACACCGCCAAAACCAACCTTCACGAAGGCCGTCGCCGAATGGATGAGGAACAGCCGACTGAAGCTTAAGTCTGACAAGACGGAGGTCCTCATCCTCGGATCCACCCGTTCGGCCTGGGACGACTCCTGGTGGCTGACCGCACTGGGAACCACGCACGCAACCTAGGGGTCAACCTCTACCCCACCTGCTTCATGACTAAACAGGTCAACTCTGTCTGCTGCACCTGCTTCCACACCCTCTGCATGCTCCGCAGGATCTACAAGTGGATCCCCACTGAAATGAGAAGAACGGTCACCCAGGCCCTCGTCAGCAGCAGGTTGGACTACAGAAACACTCTACACAGGAGCTTTGGACAAACTCCTGAGACTGCTCCAATGCATCCAGAACGCCTCTCCATGCCTGATTCTTGACACCCCTCGCCACAGCCACATCACATCCCACCTGAGAGACCTGCACTGGCTCCCTGTCTACAAGAGGATAACCTTCAAGCTCCTCACCCATGCACACAAGGCACTCCACAGCACCGGACCAACGTACCTCAACAGACGACTCCGCTTCTACACCCTACCCACTAGCTCCGCTCTGGCGACGTCGCCCTCGCCACAGTCCCCCGCTTCCGAAGAGCAACCTCCGGCAACAGATTGTTCCCCCACCTCGCCGCCAAGACCTGAAACACCCTCCCCATCCACCTACGGCAGACCCAAAACCTGGCTTTTCAAGCAGTAGCAGCATTCCCCACCCCCCAGCGTCTTGAGACCCTCACGGGTAAGTAGTGTGCTTCACAAATGATTTGATTGATTGATTGAACTAGAACAAATGAAATATGAAGACTGACTAATCAAACTTCCCCGCTCAGCTCCACTGTCCTTCTCTGACATATTTATACAGTTCACTAATTCATATCGGAGAGTGCTCTTGTCCAGCCCAGGTATTTACCAGGTAGGTGAGGAAAAACAAAGATAATCAAGGCAGCTGACTTAAAGCCTTAAGGATCAAAGGATAATAATGTGATCCTCCACTCTACTTGACCACCAGAGAAAAAGCATAATTCACTTCTCCATCCCCATGATGCTCTATGGACAGTAACCACTAGCTGCAACCCCAGCTCATCTGTTTGTTATAACATCAGCCAGTTGGTCAACTGAAGCACCTACTGCAGTTATTAAAGGCTATCTTGTGCAATCTGTCTGGCATACTGTACAAAGTATCATCCAGTTTACCACAGCCGACAGCCGCCACACAAAAATTAAATATCTCTAATCCCAGGTCATATTATCTAACCTATACCACATTTAACACTTTCTCATTAATCAAAAATTCCATAAACCCACACGATATCTCATCACATAGCTTCTCCTTAAGCAAGCAGTTGTGCCCAGTAATGAGTCCGTAATGCAGGGGGTAGCTCCAGATGCCTCCATAGCAGAGTTGTTCAAACAGGGAAGTGGGGGAGAGCTGCCCTTGGGGGTGGGGTGGGGTGTGGTTGGAATTGATTATAGGAGAACTTGGGCACTGGCAGAGAGGGCATCATGCTGAAAACAGTACTATGTATTTTGGTGAAAACAAACCGTCAGTGCGCCACTCTTGTAGTGTAGTTCCTATATTCCCAATAGGCTCTGCGCATTGGAATAATATACACTATAGATTTGACATAGGACTGTATGTTTCTACCGAGTATATTAAACTTAATTGTGTTTGTGCCAGCTAACTCCGAGGTCACTAGAAACTTTCTCGAATAAACAAGAAGGGATTAGTCTCTGACAACCGCATAAACATGACAACTTTGTTTCCCCTAGAACTGGAACAATATCTTCAGAGGCGTGGAAACAATAGATAACTATTTCAATCAGGCAATCGTGCATGCTTCGTTTCTACAGAGGTGCATAGAAATAGGGAGACTAGCATTTCAATAAAAGGGGTTTATTGAACAGTCTTATTTCTCATGCAAGAGATATGAACGGCTACAATCGGAAGACAGAATGGGAAGTATAATGCGTACAGCATAAACAGTAATATAAAATAATACTGTAATAGCATTGTCTGTTGCTATGACATATATAAAAATACAGGCTAAAATACTCAACTGGTGCTTCTTAAATACGCCTACCCCAATGTACCTAACCTATGTCTAGTACCAGCGAAGACGTAGGTGCTGTTTAATTATAGTTTTAGTTCTGCCAAGAAGTGCCAAAGGTTTCTCTAGGTTCTAATCGGCTCCATGAGAGAGGCTAGTATCTATTTCCCTGGCTCGATCGCCCAACACCCCGCAAGGGGAGTCAGAGACACTGGAGCTGGATTCTCGGCAGGAAGATGACCGCTTCTGGTCAGTGCGTCAGCTGGAGAGTTGGCTTCCCTCGGCACTTGCTGTAGCGAGCTGCGTCTGGCAAGTAGGTTGGTGAACTGCACGAACCTCGCCGTGCTTTGCTATAGCAAGTTAAGGTATATTTATACCTTGAAGGTGTTTAGGAATTCCAGTATTGACGTAAGAGTCGGGCATATGAACGTCATGAAAGAACTCCTAAGGAATAGATGTTCATACAAAATGAGTTCTTGAAGAAATCAATATCCAGGCAAGGTAGAAGTCCCTTCTGCTTAAGAGTCTGGTTTTCCTAGAAATCGTGACGAAGATGAACGGATGGAAGTAGCCATGCCTGTATTTGGGTAGCATGGGCTATTCCTAAATAAAGACTGGATTTCTAGCCCTATAAAAGGGTAATGTGAATTATACCTATATAAGGGCATGAATCGGGAAAATGCATACGGAATCTAAATCGATACACAACACTAATCCACTTTCGTATGTACGACGTTACTAAAAATGTTTAACATATCTAAAACATATCTACACATGAAGTGCTAAAACCCCTCCAAAATACATACAAAATGCATTAGAATTGGTTGTAAGCATACAAAATGCACTAGTGCAGTACACATTAAAGCAATGTTTCATTCTAAGCATATATTTACATTTGAATTCTAAATGAATGAACCATGAAAATTTCCATTTGTGAAACAGCTCGTGAATACAGAAGAAAAAAGGCCGAAACCATTTCATGTCAGATTACATAAAACTGTCTGTTTGTGGACAAGGTCATTTATTGTCTCTGGAAGTATTCAATGACTTCTTGTTCTCTATGAATAGTTTTACTATAAGCAGATTACTTGTGCCAAAAAATGAAAAATACAAATTTGAATTTTTTTTTTTTTATCATTGGTAAAAGTTCTTTGTTTTAAAAAATGAAGGTCAAATTCAAAGTCTCTAAGAACACTGTGTGCCAAATTCAAAATTCAGTGTTAGCGCTTGGAGAAAACATGAAATATTCTATGTCTGTGAAAAAAATTGTCTATCATTGTAGGTGACAGTTGGATTACCTTGTTTAGAAGATTAACCGCACATAGATGTGAAGCATCACCTTCAGTATTGGTCGCATGTAGCAATGTTTGTATCGTATGTTACTTGGGTGCCTGTTTCCTCTCGTGCCTCAGCATCCGCATTTTGCGTCTGTGAGATCTCAATGAATGCCGTCATCCGAATTGGTAGCCGCTGGGGACAACACAGAGCATGGACCGTTACCGGTTCAAGCAAAGTATCAACATCCGTTGGCATGACTGATGGAAGTGTTAGACAGATGTCTAGTCCGCATTCTTCTCCGCATAGCAGGCAGCCTAAAACAGGTAAGATGCAATCTTGCCAGATTGGTCTGAATGACAGAAACCATGTGGTTTTTAATTTTCGTAGAAGAATGAATCCCAAATTTGGACGATGCGCTCACAACACTTCATCTCCAATAGAGATTTCTCTATGGTGCTTGAAGTGACGCTGGTGATTTGGCTTGCCATATCGTAGCAGAAGGAGCAAAAATAGTATACCTGCAATGAGTCCTAATAGGGGGGGCAGTCCGCCAAACACAGAGTGCACAAAGTTTGGAAATATTCAGAGGACTGCTTGAAAAGGTGGTAACAGTCCGGAACATACATTCTTAAGTACAACACTGCTCGTATCAGACATGTTTAAAATATTACTTAACATTTCCGAGAAATGTATAGGGCACTTTGTAGTTAAAATGGCATGTATCTCGGCAGAAGTCCTTGCGATTTGTAGATCATAGGTCTCTTTGGCCGAAGGTCAGTGGCACATTTTTTGTAAAAGAATGGCTTTCATTCTGCTTAGCGTATCAATTTGTATAGAAGAGATGTTCCGTGAAGGCCATAATGGCGACTCCCTGGCTGTCTTGGTTTTAGGAAACAATACTTGCATACAGTAAGTGACCCTGGCGGACACACAGTTACTAGATATGGTATGCCTGGCAACATGCCACAGCAGCCGTGATCGTTCAACATGAGGCAACTCCCATTTGAAAGTTGTCCCAATATTGGATCAATCACTGCAGGTGGTGACAGGATAAATTGTTAGAGGAACCATCGCAGACCCCGTGTAAATTAATACCCTGACAAAGGAGAGAACCGCTAAGTGCGTTTTCAGTTTTTCAGCTAAGAAACACTTCACAAGGTGATGAGTCTCTGTTTGAACGTCTTGGATCGTAGCTAGAGGAGTGCGTCTGCTACTTGGTCGGAGTCCACTTGGCCTACTGCTTAGTATCGGCCACATAGTGTGGTTTGATCAGGTCTATAGACACAAACCTGTTCTCCTTTTTACCAGCAAGGGGCGGCAACAAAACTGTTCTTGATCCGTGGATTGCTGGGACAGGTACTGGTTGTTTGTAAGAAGGGCCAAATTCCTTCTTGTCCACAATCTTTTCTCTGACTAGATCACCAAGCTTTGGGATCCAGACAGGCCTTGCTGGGACGGCTGTTTTTTCTCCAGTGGTCGTTGGCTTCAGGAACACGTTGCATTGTTTCGTTCTTAATTCACTTCAGTCCTGTAAAACAGCCAAACGATCTTTGATATCAAATGTTTTTTGTTCCACCACTGATGTCTGACAATCAAGGTCGGGGACCAACATTCCTGTCCCAAAAAGGACTTCATATGGAGTGATACCCCCTAGAGAACTTCTTGGCAAATTATTTAAACTACTTTGGACACTTATTAGAGGTTTGACCCACCCATCACCCGAACCGAATACCCTAGCTGTTATAGATTCTTTTATGTCCTGGTTTTTTCTCTCCACAACCGTATTTCCCTAAGGATGGAATGGACTAGACTACAATACTGCAATGTAACACTCAAACTGGCCATGGCTTCTTTGTAAGCTAGAGAGCTAAACTCAGGACCCTGGTCAGAATGTAGCATGCCCATTGCGTATGTGCTGATAAAGACTCGTAACTCTTTTATTACAGTTCAAGCGTCAGTTGAGCGCTGAGGCCACATCCAAATGAACCTTAATTTAGTGCTTGTGTGACTGCATTTGTCTATAAAGACGTCTGCGCGTAGATAGTCTAATGTTATTTAAATTATTATTTAAAATTTTATATAGCGCGCAGTTACCCTAGGGCATCCCAGCGCTGTCTAACAACGTTGTATGTACTGGGCTTTCTATGCTATAGTCGGGTAACTGGCGGCGTTCTGTGCTGCGATCTATATTGCAGTTAATTACAAAAATGTGAATGTGTGCATTCATTCCTGGCCACCAGAACGTCTCTTTTAACTCTAATATTGTTTTAGAGATCCCCTGATGTATCGGACCCTCTCCCAAATGGGCTTCGTAAATCAAAGCTGTCCTTCGTTCCCTGTTTGGAATTACCCTATCCCTCACTCCAGGAATTTGAGGAAAAGGAACATTCTTTGCATCCGTTATATGAGTATTTGAGTGGAAACCCTTTAGGTAACGTACTACCGCTGCCTTTGCTTGTCACATTGACAGCTAGCATTATTTCAATGTCTATTTTCGTTTTTGAACGAGTGATTGCAGCTACGGAAGCAGTTTGCACAGCTGCCTACGCGCTTTATCAGCCAATGAATTCCCTTCAACGTGAACGCCATCACGTTAATGACTCAGCGTTTGTATTACGTGAGTGTTTTGTAGTCCTTCTCGTAACTGAACTTCTTGTTCCCAAAGCGTTTTATGCTTTAATTGTGCCACCTTTTGCATCTTTGAAACTGTTTTGAAGCCAATTATGTAAATATTCAGTATAAGACTGTACACAATAGAAAGAATCACACACTATAAGTGTGGGGAATTTGCGATCCGTATTTTTACAAGTGCCATTTTGAATGCTTGTAGTTTAGCTTGCTGAGCTGTACAATCTCCTAGAGATTGCGTTTTAGTGACCATTGGCCCAAATTTGCCAGTGCGCATACGACCTTTAACGACCGCGCACTCCACACTATAAGCTTGTTTACCCCCGTAGCGGGGTTGAGCTGATCCGTCCGTATAAATTTATACATTCATTCTGGTCAAGTCGCAACATTTCAGTAGACCGAGGGAATTCTTATTCCTATTGTACAAATGCTCGTGTTTTCGAAAAAAAGGATCAACAACGTATTCAACATTTGTTGCAGTAAAAGAATTAACCTATTTTATCCATCTCGGATGTAAAGCTTTAGCATTTGGAATGCTCGCTTTTGTCACTGCCTCTAAGGCAGGTACAGGAGTTACGAACATAATGTTTTTTCCCTGTGCTATGGCTCTTTCTTTTGCTACAGCGGTTTGAACAGCTGTCAGAATTTTTTCTGTAGAAGTGAATTTCATTTCTGTCTGTGTACACAAATGTGATTTGTAAGTTATTGGAAATTTTTCACCTTCATTAAAAGTTAAATAGGTGAATCCGCATTGACCCGGAATGATTGGGATCACTAGGTTGCGTACGTTTACGCGTGTTTGCAAATGTGTAGTTGCTAACATGTCTTTTTGTAGTGAACGCAACATTTCTGTGTGTTTTTGTGTCCAATTTACTGTTTTGAAATCGGGTCTGATTAATTCGTAGAGAGGTTTAACCCTTTCTGCGTAGTTTAGAATGTAAGCTCTTCCGACATTCAGGAAACCTAGAATTGACTAAGTTTTTCAGTGTTCTTGGAGGTTGGAGCAGCGCACACTTTTCTAGAAGGTTTGCTGCTATGCTTTTGCCTTCACTTGATAGTTCATATCCTAAAAAGGACATTTAAATGGGCGATTTTTTTAAAATTGAATTTATAACCCTCAGAGGCGAAGCCAAGTATAATGGTGTTCACCCTATTCAAGTGCTTATCCAAGACATCATCTGTTTTGCTGAGAATAACCCCGGACTATTCATGAATCCTTAAGGGAGACGACAGAAGTGACTCTGTGTCCCTATAATTGAGAAAGCGGTCAAATACCTACTTTCTGGTGCAATTTTTTGACCCGTTCGAAATATCTAATGTGGTTTTATATTTTTTACGCACAATGTTATTCATTAATGCTGTACTGTGTGCATTTTGCACTACAAATGTTTTGCAACACGAGTTTAGATGTCTGTAATCCAATGCTAGACTATATGTATTGTCTGGTTTGGAGACAGTAAACAAAGGTTTGCTCATTGACTAGGTGCATGTTTCAATCACCCCTTGGTATTCAAGTTGATCTAAGATCTCCCTCACCTGTTTTTTAGCTTCTTGCTGAACTGGGTACTGCCTTTGCGCAGTTGGTTGATTCTTTAGTTCGATTTTATGGTCGGGCGAGTCCTCATCCCATCCTACATGATTTTTGTATAATGCTGGGGCGACTTCCCATTTCCTGGCGTATGTATACTTTAAATAAATTGGAATATGGTTAGAGAAGGCTGGCATAATGAGGTCTTCGCCATGTGGGCACTAACTGACAAATGTTGGTGGCCAGTCTTTTTCAGCAAGAAGTATATCATAACCCTTGGAAAGTCTCTTCCAAAAGAGTGCTTGCACTTTTCTTGGTATGTCTCCTTCCATCAGAGTGTTATTTCATATAACCTATGTGGAGATCTAACCATGGTATCTGCAGTTTCAATGTCTTCATTTAAGTCCACTGTCTCCAGAAGACCCTTCAGGTTCTGGCAAGCTATTGTGGCTTCTGCGCTGTCCAACATTGTCTGAGCCCATTCTCTGTTCTTGAGCTGTGTCCTCAAGATCCTCGGCATGTCTGGTTTTTAGACTTGCTACCTTCTTTTTGGCGAATTAAGGTTTCTTGTTTTTCTAAACTTGTTGATAGTCTTTAAACTTTACGCGTTCTTCCTTATTTTCTGACCGTCCTCTTCTGTAGTAGGGGATCTCTGTGTATAGTCATAATCTAGTGAATAGTCCCGCCTATGTGCGTGGACCCCGGAGCAATCAAAAATAATCTCTTAAATCTTCAAAAATTGCAGACCTGCACAGACACTTAAGAGCGAATTTAAAGACAGATAATGCAACCTATATCCACAGGCTACACTGTCCAGTACTTCAACTGGAAATTCCACAAAAACCCACAAACAGCACAGCCTGTCCAGCGTTCTCCACAGAGAAAAACTTTCCCTTACTAACAAAAGACCCTGGAATGATAGAGCGAAAGGAGTGGACAGACAAGTCCCATAGGCTGCCATTATGTGGCTCCGAACAGGATACTGTGCCTTTAAGAGAACTTTCCAGAACTCTCTCAGTATCCCAGAATGTACAGCAGGTCCCTTTTTACTTTGAGTCCTTTTTTCCGGCTCCTGCAAGCAGGACCCTGGAGCGTTGAGCTCTCCCTTTTTATTAGGGTTTCTTTAGAGATTTTTTCACTTTTCAAGTATTTAAGTGCTTTCATTTGAAGTGCTTTGGTGCTTTCTTCCTTGTGTGTGTATTTGGTAACTCTTTTATTTGTCTCGAGGAAGAAGGCCAAGTCGGACCCACACGAGGTGTGCATCATCTGCCTTCCTTCATCTCATGTCCCGGAGAAGTGTGACATTTGCCAGACCTTCTCCAGCAGGACCCAGAGAGAGAGGACGAAGATCAGGCTCCAAGGCCTGGAAGATAGGAGGCTGAAGGAACAAGGTGGGTCTGAGCATACTCCAGCTGCCCATGCCGAGGCCTCTGGGGGGCTCCCCAGGGGCAGGAAGACCAGCAAATGTCCCTGTTCTCCGCCGGCGTCGATCGCACCGACGACGTCGAGAGGGATGACAGCAGTCTGTTCCCCGTCTCCCCAGGGCTCTGGGTCGAAGCAGCGTCTACGTTCGGCGTTCAGGGAACTGACTAGGCCACCGTCGATCGCCGTTGACGGTGTCATCATCATCGTCGTCGTCGTAGAGTCGTCTACATCGAGAGGCGGTCCGGCGTCGGCGCTCGCCGTTGAGGCGACACCGCCGTTCGCCGTCGGCGAAGAGGTGGTCGGCGTCAAGGGGATCCTTGACATCGAGGAGGACATTGAAGTCTTCCAGGCGTTCGTCGTCCAGGAGGCATTCGCCGTCGAGGAGAAAGCGTTGGCCGTCGAGAAGGAGGCGTTGGCCGTCGAGAAGGAGGCGTTGGCCGTCGAGAAGGAGGCGTTGGCCGTCGAGAAGGAGGCGTTGGCCGTCGAGAAGGAGGCGTTGGCCGTCGAGAAGGAGGCGTTGGCCGTCGAGAAGGAGGCGTTGGCCGTCGAGAAGGAGGCGTTGGCCGTCGAGAAGGAGGCGTTGGCCGTCGAGAAGGAGGCGTTGGCCGTCGAGAAGGAGGCGTTGGCCGTCGAGAAGGAGGCGTTGGCCGTCGAGAAGGAGGCGTTGGCCGTCGAGAAGGAGGCGTTGGCCGTCGAGAAGGAGGCGTTGGCCGTCGAGAAGGAGGCGTTGGCCGTCGAGAAGGAGGCGTTGGCCGTCGAGAAGGAGGCGTTGGCCGTCGAGAAGGAGGCGTTGGCCGTCGAGAAGGAGGCGTTGGCCGTCGAGAAGGAGGCGTTGGCCGTCGAGAAGGAGGCGTTGGCCGTCGAGAAGGAGGCGTTGGCCGTCGAGAAGGAGGCGTTGGCCATCGAGGGAGGGGTTCGCCGTCGAGGGAGGGGTTCGCCGTCGAGGGAGGCGTTCGCCGTCTAGAAGGAGGCGTTCCGTGTCGAGAGAACGACTGTCGCCGTCGAGGCGACGTTCTTCAACGCCAAAGAAGCGCAGAAGGAGTTCTGGCGCAAGGAGTCATTCTGGGTCCACTGGGGACTCTGCCTCTCCATCGCCTCCGCCTAGGAAGAAGAGTGAGTCACCGGGCTTGGTGTACTCTGAGGTATATACACCTCCTAAGGCGAGGTCGCCTCCCCCTCCTCCTCCCTTGCCCAAGGAACCTCCGCCGCGGACTCCCCCTCCGCTTCCACCTCCGCCTCCGCCTCATCCTCTGCTTCCGCCTTGTGGAATGGCTGCGGTTCCCCCGAGGACGGCTTCACTACCACGATACCCGACGCCTCCTGAGGGGACTCTTCGGCCGAGGTTCCCTGTCAGGTCACAGTCGCCTACTCCTTTGAGGCCTGTGGAACGTCCGAAGCCGAGGAGATCGTGCTCTCGCTCCGGCCGGAGGGGGCGATCGCGGACTCGTCACCGGCCGCCGACGAGATCAAGGCGACACCACAGGAGGCGTAGATCAAGGTCCCACACAGACTCTTCTGGGGCCAGGGACTACTCGCCGACTTTGTCGGAATCCCCTGGGACGAGGGTGTCTCCTGTAGACTACATTCTCATTCCAAGATGTTCTGTTGAGGGGTGAGGCTAAGTTGGGCATCACGGTGACCGTGCCTACGCCCACGACGTTCTTGATTTTCGAGACGCTACATAAAAAGCACCTGTCTCGACCGTTGCTGCCTCTAGTACCAGGATTGGGGGAGCCCGCCGAGGAGTTGTTTCTCACTCCAGCGGTGACAAAGGCGGGTCCTTCCAGGCTCCTCAAGAAGTACCGGGATCCGGATTCTGACCCGGCTTTTCTTTGGATGGATCCGACACCGAACTCATAGTGATGGCTACTAGGAAGCAGCATGCCACCACCCCGTCGTCTACAGTGCCTCCTGATAAGGAGAGCCGCTGGAAAGGCTCAGCAGGCAGGAAGGCCTGTGGGACGGGGTCTACTGCAATGAAGGCTGCAAGTGCCGCGGCTTTGCTAGGGCGATACGATCGAGCCCTATGGGAGTCCCTTCAGCAATTCGCTGAGCTCTTTCCTAGAGAGAAGAAAGAGGACTTTCAGGAGATTCTGAATGAGGGGATGCTGGTGTCGAACCAACTCATCAGCGTGGCTGCTGATGTGTCTTCTGGCGGCACATGGGTACTGCCATGGTGTCCACTAACGGTTCCACGCTTGGCTTCGCCTTACATATCTCACGCCAGAGGCTCAACAACAGGTGGCCAACCTGCCTTTCTCGAGGGAAACCCTGTTTGGCAAGCATGCAGACGACGAGATGGCCCGCATGGAAGCGGAGACGGCTGTCGGGTTGGAGAAGCCCAAGGAGAAGAAGAACTACCGCCCATTCCAGAGACTGTTCGGGCGCAGGGCAGAGGGCGAGGGCAGGCTCGGGACAGCAGCAACAGCAGCAGCAGTTCCGGAGGCCCTTCCCGAAGCGCCAGAGGGGCAGAGGTGGCCAGCAGTCCGCAGCGGCGAACAAAGGCCCAGCTGGGTCTAGGCCCTGAGCGGTTACTTCCCCTGCATCGGTGGGGGGGAACGTTCAATTCTTTCTGGAAGAGTGGAGAAAAATTACTCCGGACAAGTGGGTGCTGAATATTGTTTGCAATAGATACAGTCTTCGGTTCTCCAGCCCACCTCCAGCAATTCCACCCGTCAGCTCGCAGTTTCAGCTGCGCGAGCTTCAGGTGGAGGCCGATACCTTGTTGTGGAAAAGGGCGATAGAGGACGTACGTCGGTCTCAATGGGGAAGAGGTCTGTACTCCCGGTTCTTTCTAGTTTACAAGAAGGACAAGAACTAGTTCAGGCCCTTTCTGGATTTGCGACAAGCAAACCAGTGGATTCGCAGAGAGAAATTTCGCATGCTGTTGTGCATCAGATTTATCATCCGCTGCAACAGGCTATGTGCTATAGACCTACAGGATGCGTACTTCCATGTGCCCATTGCACGCAAACACAGGAAGTTCCTGCGATTCCAAGTCTGCGCCAATCATTATCAGTACGCAGCACTGCCATTCGGGCTGAAGTCTGCACCCAGAACATTCTCAAATTGCATGGCAGTGGTAGCTGCACACCTGAGGAAGAACAAGGTGTTCATCTACCCGTACCTGGACGATTGGTTGATCAAGGCCTCCTCCTTTTCGGAAGCTCAAGCGCACTTCCAGAAGGCGTGCGTTCTCTTGAACAAGCTGGGGTTGCACATCAACATGTCCAAGTCTGTCACGACTCCGGTCCAGTGCATACAGTACTTGGGAGCCTCCATCAATATGCTGTCAGCAAGCGTGTCTCCTTCGGAGGAGAGATGATTATCACTCCTTCGGAAGGCTCAGGCTCTTATGACCGCTCCATCTACAACAGTGAGGACGGTGTCTTCTATACTGGGGTCGATGGCCTCTTGTATCTTCCTCACGCCACACGCACGGCTGCCCATGAGACCATTGCAGGAGTGCTTGGAGGATCAGTGGGATCAGAGGAAAGGGTCTTGGGACGACAAGATAGGACTGTCTCTGCATGCTCTTCAGTCTCTGAAGTGGTGGTGTTCAGCGCAGAATCTCCTCAGAGGGGGTTCCCTTCCACAAGGACATTCCCACACAGACTATCGTGACTGATGCACCTCCACGGCTGGGGGGGGCGCACTCCGGAGACTTACAGATTCAAGGAATGTGGTCCTCGACTGAGTCCACGTATCACATCAATTTCCTGGAACTCAGAGTTGTTCACTTGGCACTGAAGGCCTTTCATCCGTCCTTCCAGACCAACTCTCTGCTTGTACAGACAGACCATACGACCATGATGTATTACCTCAACAAGCAGGGGGGCTCGAGATCACGCACTCGTTCGCAGGAGGCGCAGGCGATCTGGTGATGGCTTTTGGCCAGAGGACTGACTATAACTGCTACCCATCTACCAGGTGTGCAGAATGTTCAGGCGGACGCACTGAGCAGACTAATACAGGAAAACCACGAATGGGTCATAATTGACGAAGTACTAGGAGAAGTCTTCGCAAGGTGGGGGACTCCCGACGTAGATCTGTTCACCACCTCCGAAAACAGCAAACGCCGAGACTTCGCCTCCAGGTACTACCAGCAGGGGACGCTGGGGAATGCGCTATGGATCAACTGGTCGAACAGCATTCTGTACGCTTTTCCAGCCATTCCCCAGATTCCGGCGGTGCTCATCAAGCTGTTCCAGTCCAGGGCGCGGATGATCCGGAATGGCCCAGGCAGTGGTGGTTCATGGACCTGCTTCACCGGTCTCTCCTTCCTCACATACGGCTGCCGTACCGGCCGGACCTTCTCACGAAGTTTGGGGACAGATGATGATCTACCAGAAGATTGTATGGACATACTGAAGGAGGCTAAGCGACCTTCCACTAGGACTTCCTTTGCTTACAAGTGGAAGAGATTCTGCATATGGCGCAAGTTCAAGAATCATGATCCAACGACATGTAAGGAGGATGTCATCCTTCCGTATCTTCTACTTTTGGCGCGGTCTGGCCTTAATTTCCATTCCATTAAGGTTCATCTCGCTTCGCTGACTGCCTACAGGAAATGCCCTTCACAGACTTCCTTCTTCCAGATCCCTGTGATCAAGGACTTTTTGGAAGGCTTGAGGAAAGTGTTCCCCCCTGTCCGGCTTCCTTCGCCTTCGTGGGAATTGAATGTAGTGATGTCCAGATTGATGAAGGAGCCTTTTGAACCTATTCATAAGGCTTCCTTGCAGCACCTGTCCTGGAAGGCGGCGTTCCTCGTGGCCATCACATCGGCCCACAGTGAAATTCAGGCGTTGTGTTGCCAAGAACCTTATACTCTATTTCATGCTGCTAAGGTTGTTATGCGTACTCACCCTAAATTTCCTCCAAAGGTGATCTCTGATTTCCATGTTAACCAGACCAATACGTTACCTACGTTTTTCAGAATCCCTATTCTCCAGTGGAAAGGTCTCTGCATTCCCTGGATGTTAGGAGGGTGTTGAATATTTATCTGGATAAAACCAAAGATTTTCGTAGGTCAGACCAATTGTTTTATCAATTATGGATCCGTCAGGACCGGTCTTTCTACCTCAAAACAGTCCATTTCTAGGTGGATTGCGTCCTGTATACAATTGTGTTACCAAAAAGCTAATAAGACCTTAGGGGGAAAACCTAAGGCTCATTCCACCAGGGCCAAAGCTGCCACGACTGCTTTGCTGCGTAATGTTCCAATTGCAGAAATCTGCAAGGCGACCACTTGGAAGTCGGTCCATACCTTTGCTAAGCATTACTGTCTGGACACTGATGCCAGGACAGACGCTCAGGTTGGGCAGGCTTCGCTGCGAAATCTGTTCGCACAGTAGTGGTGTTATTTCTCTTCTCTCCACCGCCGCTTTGGTGTGGGGATGGGCTTGCCATTCTATTCACTAGATTGACTTACACATAGATCCCCTACTACAGAAGGAGTAGTTTCTGTCCTGTAACTCCAGTTCTGTAGTAGGGGTATCTCTGTTATAGTCATAAGCGCCCGCCCTCCTTCCCGGTGGAGAAAGATATTCATGTAAGGAATGCTACAGGTCTTGCGTGTTTCGCCTTCAAAAAGAACTGAAAGTAAAAGGGACCTGCTGTGCATTCTGGGATACTGAGAGTTCTGGAAAGTTCTCTTAAAGGCACAGTATCCTGTTCTGAGCCACATAATGGCAGCCTATGGGGCTTGTCTGTCCACTCCTTTCTCTCGATCATTCCAGAGGCTTTTGCTGGTAATGGAAGGTTTTTCTCTGTGGAGAACACTGGACAGGCTGTGCTGTTTGTGGGATTTTGGTGGAATTTCTAGTTGAAGTACTGGACAGTGTAGCTTGTGGATATAGGCTGCATTATCAGTCTTCTTTTTTTTTTTTTGTAAGACATTTATTATGGAAAAAGAATCATAAGATTACACTGCGTCACACCAACAACCCGGAGGCAGGCCGCTATGAAGTTTACATATCACCAAGCATAATAAAGCAGTCGGTTTTAAAGTAACTCTGCGGAACTCCGAGCTCCCAGAAAGATATACAATACAGTAATGATTTGTATGTGAGCAATGCAACCTTAGCACGTTAAGTGATCTTACTTTTATCAGTACTGTAGACAGATAACCGTAGCATGAGGTAATATGGCTGTTCCGGGGCGATCAGCAGACCCCAGTATTGAAACAGCATATGAAAAGGGTACGTCTAGCAGTACTGTTTTCACCCAACCTTCCCCAACAAACAAAAAGGAAACGTAAACAACCTAACATTGGTGCAATTACAGAAAATCAACCACGCAGTGTCCCACACATTGATGGGGCTGCGTGTGCCTGCGCCGGACGACTATCAGTGGATGGCGATCTGTGGCAGGGGTGGAGGTGTGGCAGGTATCAAGCCTCCTTCGTGAAGATGGAGGGGGGGGGGGAAGGTAGGGGGAGGAGAGAGATGATGTCGGAGCAGGGCAATCCACCGGGTCATGTGGTCTCAGGGGAGGCAGATGGGACAGGACACGCAGAGCGTGCTAAGTCAAAAAGGACAGCAGGGTCAGTACTCATTACGGCCAGGGCAAGCTAGCGCCGGATTAGATCAACAGAGTTACAACAGTCCGGTCTCATGCTCAAATCATTCAGCCCATATCATCCGAAACACCCACATCAGGTGATCCCCCAGAGGCGACCGAACCCGCACGCTCTCTGGTCCATTGCAGAAACGGTTCCCAAATGTCATTCGGCCTAGAGGCAGTGGGCATAGTCTCCCAGTAATGAGTTAGTTGTGCATGCCCATAAGCGACATCCCCAATCCACTCTGTGAACAATGGAAGTGCTTTCCTGCCCCAGTGTAGTGAAATCTGTCGTTTTGCATAGAGGAGGAGGAGTGCATGCAAGTTCGAGGCATGTGGGCTGCTGAATTCATATCTGTGCATAGTCCGCCACCTAGTGTTGGGTCCGGATGATTGCACATTGTTGTCCTGGAAGAGTCTTCGAAGTATCACGAGATAGGTGGCTCCTCCCCTGGACTACAGTGCGCATGGGCATCGCCTCCATCCCCAGATTGTTTTTTTCCGCCATTGGGTTCGGATGTGTTTCGGTTCCCTCTGTCGGAACCGATAGTTGTTCTACTTTTTACTTGAGACCAAAAGGTCTTTAGGCTGGGCGTCGGTATAGTTGCGTTCGGGTTTCTTACTGACTCTCAGCTCCTATCTCTTGCTGCCCTTCCACGTGCTTTCGACGCGGACGGGCCTACACTACACCCTTTGCTATGGAGCGGACTCCATTCAAGAAGTGTCCGCTGTGTCATTCTAAATATTCGCACCTCGACGTGCACCCCGTGTGCAATACATGCTTGTCACCGGATCACCGTGAAGACACCTGCATGGCGTGTTCGAAATTTAGAAGTAAGAAGACTTTAAAGATTCGCCGGGCTAATCGGCTCCAGGCTCAATTGTCGGCTTCGGCACCCCCACCCGATGACATCTTCCAGGAATCGGTCGAGGGAGAACACGACGTACAAGGGTCGGACCCTGGCCCCGCGTCCGAGGAAGAGACCTACGACGCGGATGAGGAGGCCTGCGACGAAGCCTCCGACGAGGTAGGGGACGACGATCTGGCTTGTGCCACGATGGGTGATAGCTCGGAGGAAGAGCATCCCCAACCAGACTCTGGGGTTACTCCCCATCATACGGCCCAGGTCGAGGGATCGCCTTCGGGCCTTACCCAAGATCTAACTATGAGTCCTACGTCCCCGCCTCCGGGCCCGGTCACGGACATTTCTAAGAAGAAACCGAAAGTGAAGCCAACTGGTCTCGCACACTCGGATGCGAAACCGAAACCGAAAGTGGCGTTGGTGAAGAAGGTTCTGGAGGCGTCAACTTCCACGAAACCCAAAATGGCCGACTTGAAGAGCCACGCCAAAATGGCCGACCAGAAGTGCCGCGCCAAAATGGCCGACCCGAAGCCCTCTGGGTCGGCGCCGAAGGTGAAGGCATCCGACGCGGCTGCGTCGGCACCGAAAGGGGTCGCGGACCCGAAGACGGCTTCGAAGAAGCGTCACGCCGACGGTGCGCCAGGCCATGGGGCGTCGGCACCGAAGAAGAGGCCTACCGGCGCCCGGGCTCTCGGAGACGAAGAGTCGCTCGAGACAGTTCAGCCCTCGGCATCCCTTACAAAGAAGGTGGGAGAATCCTTAAAGCGGATCCAACAGTCCACTGTGGTTCCCAGCCAGGACACTGTAGTGCCCAGGCCCACGCCGAAGCCTGCCAAGGAACAAACGCCCATTCGTTTTACCCTTCCTCCCAAGTCGGCGCCGAAGGCCTTCGCGCCTAAGCAGAGCGGACACTCTCAGGAAGTATTGACGCCGAAGGCTGCCTTGGTGGTGTCGAAGCTTCGGCTCCAGCCGCTTGCGGTGGAGGAACGTCGTGAGGTGATCATCGACGCCAACACCGGAAAATTGTCGCTCCTCAAACGAAAGATTACGTCTGAGCCGGCCTTGGAACCTTTTAGGATTCCACTCAAGAACAAAAGGTACTCTGCGGACTCTTCGGCTCTGATGGAACCTCTGTCTCCACAAGCCCTGGAACACTCGCCGGGCCATTCCCCCGTGCCTGATGTGGACGAGGAAGAGGCCGAGTACAACTATCCTGCGTACTCTGATCCGGAGGAGGAGCAGGTGCCCTGGACAGCAGGAGGCGACACAGACGACCCGCAGTCGGGGCAGGACACTCAACTTTTCGCCGCAAAGACGTCCCCGACAGAGGACTCGGCGGCATTCAATGCATTAATAGAGAGAGCTGCAGCGAACCATGACGTCGAACTGCACTCAGACCCCGTGGATGCAGACTTCTTGGTCGACACCTTCTCGGTAGCCGAAAAACAAGTCAAGACACTACCGATGCTGAAAGGGGTGCTGAAGCATGCACAGGAGGTATTCAAGGAGCCCACCCGGGCGCGGGTGGTCAATCCTCGCATCGACAGGAAATATAAAGCGGCGCCCACGGATCCCACGTATATTAAGGGACACTTGCCATTGGACTCCCTGGTGGTTTCCAACGCTCGAAAGAGGGCGAATTCGCAGACTACTGGTGACGCTCCTCCCCCGGACAAAGAGTCCAAGATCTTTGAGGCATCAGGCAAACGCATTGCTGCACAGGCAGCGAACATCTGGAGGATCTCTAACACTCAAGCCCTGCTTGCACGTTATGATAGGGCCCATTATGACACATTAGAGGCCATCCTACAACACTTGCCTGACCAATATAAGGAGGCGGGGGAGATGCTCATTCAGGAGGGTTAACTCATTACAAATGCATCCATCAAATGTGCCCTAGATGTGGCAGACACTGCCTCCAGGGCTATCAATACAAGTGTGTTACTTAGACGTCATGCCTGGCTTCGAATTTCGGGGTTCAAACCCGACATACAAACCACAATATTGGGTCAAACAGTGAATCCTGACCATCTGTTCGGCCCTGAGGTGGATGCCTCCCTAGAAAAGATGAAAAAAGATACTGAAACTGCCAAATCTATGGGGGCTTTACAAAGTCAGCAGTTTCGGGGTAGTTCCTTTCGCCGCTCCAATTCAAGAGGCACCTCGAGGGGACAGGCATCCCAATCCACACAATACTACAAGGGTAACACCCAGTCCTCGTATAACAACAACAAGGGCAGGGGTGGCTACAGAGGCAACAATATCAAAGGCAGGGGACGTGGAAACAATGCATCCAGGTCCACCACCACCAACAAGCAGTGACGTCTTGTCACTTCCCCCCGATCACACGACACCTGTCGGGGGGAGACTCCAGCAGTTCCTGCCGGCGTGGAGGTCCATCACCACGGACAGGTGGGTGAGGTCTCTTATCCAGTACGGGTACTGTCTAGAACTTGCGTCCATTCCACCGGACATACCGCCAAGAAGCCGTGCTATGTCCGACGAGCACTTGACCTTGTTGCAGCAAGAAGTTCTGGTCATGCTGCAAAAAGGGGCAATAGAGCTCGTTCCATTGCAAGAACGGGGAACGGGGGTTTACTCCCTGTATTTTCTGATCCCCAAAAAGGACGGATCACTCAGACCGATCCTGGACCTCAGGCCCCTGAACTGGTACATCAACTCGGAGCACTTCCATATGCTCACATTGCAGCAGGTGCTTCCCCTGCTTCAACAGGGGGACTTCCTAGCAACGTTGGATCTGAAGGATGCCTATTTTCATATTCCCCTGCATCCTTCCCACAGAAAGTATCTCAGATTCAAGATCTTAGACCAGCATTACCAGTTCAGAGTCCTGCCGTTCGGGGTCACCACGGCACCGAGAGTATTTACAAAGTGCCTAGCGACTGTGGCGGCGCATCTCCGTCGCCAGCACGTCCATGTCTTTCCATACCTAGACGACTGGCTTATTCAGGCAAAGACGGAACAGCAGTGCGTAGACCACGTGTCACGCACCATTCACCTCCTGCACGATCTGGGATTCTCTCTGAACTACCCAAAGTCCCATCTCCAGCCCGCCCACGTGCGACAGTATCTGGGCGCAACAATCGACACTCTGGCAGCCACTGCGCAGCCGAATCCAGTGAGAATCGCCAGTATCCAGGCGCTGATCCTACGATTCAGACCCCAACACTCGCTTCCAGCGAGGGTGTTCATGCAGTTGATAGGCATGATGGCCTCCTGCATCTCCATTGTCCCGCACGCGAGACTACATATGCGTCCGCTTCAGGAGTGCCTTGCACGTCAGTGGACTCAGGCTCATGGGCAACTGACAGACCTAGTGTTGGTGAGCGGTCGGGCGTACAACTCTCTGCATTGGTGGAATCCACAAAACCTTTGCAAGGGCCGACCATTCCAAGAGCCTGTCCCACAGATCATCCTGACGACGGACGCCTCTCTCCAGGGATGGGGAGCGCATGTACTCCACTACACTGTGCAGGGACTATGGACACTTCAGCAAAGGAAGATGCACATCAATGTGTTGGAACTGATGGCAATCTTCATGGCCTTAAAGGCGTTCAAAGTACATCTGTGCAACAAGGTCGTGTTGATCCGGACGGACAACATGACGGCAATGTACTACATCCAGAAGCAGGGAGGTACACACTCTCCACAGCTGTCTCATCTGGCTCAGAGCATGTGGAAGTGGGCCATTCAGAGGAACATCTTCCTCATGGCAGAGCATCTCCCGGGCAAGGACAATCAAATGGCGGATCTGCTCAGCAGACACAGCCATCAGATGCACGAGTGGGAGATACATCCATCAGTACTCCAACCGTACTTCCAAAAGTGGGGTCATCCAGAGATAGACCTGTTCGCCACAAAGGAGAACGCAAAATGCCAAAGCTTCGCCGCCAGGTTCCCACACCCCCAATCACAGGGCAATGCGATGTGGATGAACTAGTCAGGCAGATTTGCGTACGCTTTTCCCCCAGCACCTCTGATACCGCTGGTGGCACGCAAGCTCAGGCAACACTCGATGACGCTCATCCTGGTTGCTCCAACGTGGGCTCGCCAACCATGGTACACCACGTTTCTGGAACTCTCTGTGGTACCGCATCAAAGGCTTCATCTCACTCCCAGCCTTCTGACGCAGAGCCATGGCGACATTCAGCACCCAGATCCGCAACAGCTCAACCTGGCGATCTGGCTCCTGAAGTCCTAGAGTTTGGCTACCTCAATCTTCCTCCCGATTGCATGGACATCATTCGGGAGGCAAGGAAGCCCACTACTAGAGCTTGTTATGCGGCTAAATGGAAGAGGTTTGTCATCTACTGTGTGGACCACAGCATTGACCCGCTAGATGCTTCCATTCAGAACATCATATGTTACCTCTTTCACCTGTATCGATGTAATCTAGCGTACTCTTCCATCCGCATTCACCTGTCTGCTATGGCAGCATACCTCCAGAATAGGCAGCACCTGTCTCTCTTTAAGGTCCCTGCTATCAAGGCTTTTCTGGAAGGACTCAAAAGGGTCATTCCACCAAGGACTCCACCAGCTCCAGAATGGAACCTCAATGTGGTTCTTACAAGGCTGATGGGTCCTCCCTTTGAGCCACTGCACTCTTGTGAACTCCAGTTTTTGACTTGGAAGGTTGCGTTCTTAGTAGCAATTACATCGCTACGGAGGGTAAGCGAGCTGCAGGCGCTCACCATCCAAGAACCTTTCTTCCAAGTACATGCTAACAGGGTGGTGCTCCGCACTAACCCTAAATTCTTACCCAAAGTGGTCTCACAGTTCCACATGAACCAAACAATTGAATTGCCGGTGTTTTTCCAAAACCCAGAGACGCTGGCGGAGCGTATGCTCCACACTCTTGATGTGAAAAGGGCCTTGATGTACTATGTGGACAGGACAAAAGATTTCCGCAAAACCAAACAACTCTTTGTTGCTTTTGCCACACAACACAAGGGAAATGCAATCTCCAAAGCGGGGATTGCTAGATGGATAGTAAAGTGCATTCAGATCTGTTATGCTAAAGCTAAGCGCACTCTCACTATCCCACCAAGGGCCCACTCCACTAGGAAGTTGGGGGCCTCTATGGCCTTCCTAGGTAACATTCCCTTAGAAGACATCTGTAGAGCAGCCACATGGTCTACCACACATACTTTCACTAAGCACTACTGTGTAGACGTGCATTCCAAACAGCAGGCAGCTGTTGGTCAGGCTGTTCTAAAAACGCTTTTTCAAACTGCTGCAGCTGGCACGGGCGGCCGCCGCTAATGGAGGGACTGCTATGTATTCTATGCACAGATATGAATTCAGCAGCCCACATGCCTCGAACTGCAAATGCTACTTACCAGTATGCATCTGTTCTTGGCATGTAGGGCTGCTGACATTCATATCGCCCACCCTCCTCCCCGGCGCCTGTAGCAGCTGCAGTATTTATTCATTTACACATATGCTCATAGCATGGTCATCACTCACTTTCTTCACTCCATCTCTGCCAATGGCTAAAAACAATCTGGGGATGGAGGCGATGCCCATGCGCACTGTAGTCCAGGGGAGGAGCCACCTATCTCGTGATACTTCGAAGACTCTTCCAGGACAACAATGTGCAATCATCCGGACCCAACACTAGGTGGCGGACTATGCACAGATATGAATGTCAGCAGCCCTACATGCCAAGAACAGATGCATACTGGTAAGTAGCATTTGCATTTCCTGTCGCAAGGTTCAGTGTCTTTGACATAGCCCAACAAGCCCAGGAGTGGTGAAGGTGTGTCATTTCTGTGTAAGATTTGGTTGATAGCTGTGAAGACGTCCGCTCAGTATTCGTGCAGTTTGGGGCAGCTCTATGCCACATGTATGAAGGACGCATCCTCTCTTCCGCACTTCCAGCAGGACGTATCCGTGCGGATGCCTATGCGGTGTAGCAGCATCGGTGTGCGGTAGTACCGGTGTAAGAATTTGAAGTGTATGAGCTGCAGTCGATAGTTTGGAGATAGTGCCGTCAGTTGTTTACAGCAGTACTCCCACATTTCGTCGGTTAACGGGACTTCCAGATCAGCAGCCCAAGCCATCTTGGCTGTGGCCACAGTGATTGGGGCCTGCTCATGCATGCTGTTGTATAGTCTCGATACTAGCTTTTTGGGAGAAGGTTTTGAGAGCAGGTTCTGGAGGGCATCTAGAGTTCGCGGCTCTTCCGGGAATTGGGGCCCCATCTTTTTGCAAGATTCCCTAAGGGAGTGGTATAGCAGCGCGTCCGCAAAAGATTCAGGCTGGTCGTCATCTCTCGCGCACAGCTCCACAAAGGTGCCGTCGGGATATAAATCTGCGAAGGTGTGCAGCCTCTTCCCGCGGAGCATGAGGACGTCACCCCTTGCGGTTAAGCAGGGTAGCATCGGGTTTCCCCGTAGGGGGATGGCAGGCGCGTAAAGTAAGGAGAGTCCTGCTCTCTTTTGCAGTTCTCGCCAGGTCCAGCTTACCATCTCCACGGTGTCGATCTCCCCTGAAGGGCGTGAGACTTTTCCGTATAGTGCCACTCGCAGAGGCAACGGGGCAACCGCGGCCAACTCCACCGCCACGTGCGGTTGGTAGGGATTGGGGAAGGCCCAAAAATGTAGAAATTGCGCCTGCGCACATAGAGAGTACAGCCTCAAGTCGGGAGCCCCAAGGCCCCCTTGCCGAAGCGGGAGTGTGAGTAGGTCCCAGGAGACCCTCGCCTGTCCCCCAGCCCAAACCAGTTTCAATAACAGAGAGCGAACACGTGCGTGAAAATGCGATGTCATGGGCAGCGGGATATTCACGAACAGATACAGGAACTTGGGGAGAATCACCATTTTCGCTTATGCTATTCTTGCAGCCAGGGATAAGGGCAGTTTATTCCAAACCTCGATCTTCCCTTCCAGCCAGTCCACCGCTCTCCCAAAGTTCAGTGACCATAGCTCCTGCACATCCCGACTTACCCATATCCCCAGGTATTTAACAGCCTCAGTCTCCCAACGCAGAGGGTAGTCTGGAGCTGGCCGACTAGTCCCATCCGTCGGAGGGAAAGCCACAGACTTAGACCAATTTATGGATACTCCCGCCAGGCCCTCAAATCTCACGAATTCTCGGAGCAACGGGTTCATATTGTCCTTAGGGTTGACGATGTACAAAGTCACATCGTCGGCATATAATGAGATCAGTAAGCTCCGGGAGCTGAACCCGATGCCTCTCGCGGTGTGGTGTTGTCGTATCCTAGCCGCAAGCGGCTCCATTGCGATGGCAAATAGGAGGGGGGACAGTGGGCACCCTTGTCTGATTCCTCTAGTGATATCGAAAGGTCTAGAGACAAGGCTGTTAGCGCTCACTCTAGCTCTGGGTCCAGTGTACAGTAATTTTATTAGGGTCATGAAATTACGACTGAATCCCATTCTTTCCAAAATTTTAAATAAATATGGCCATTCCAAAGAGTCAAACGCTTTAGTGGCGTCCAAGAACACCACCGCTGCCTGCACAGATGGATGTAAGTAATGAAGGATCGAGAAAATAGTCCTGAGGTTGTGTGACGTGGCCCGACCGGGGATGAATCCGGACTGGTCAGGTAGTGCAATGATCGGCAACATCGGCTGTAATTTGTCCGCAATTATTTTAGCATAGATTTTTGCGTCCACATTAATCAGGGATAGGGGCCTATAGGAGTCCAGGAGCATCTCGTCTTTGTCAGGTTTTAAGAGCGTAATTATTAAGGCTTCACGCATGGAATCTGGCAGGGAGTTTAATTCAAGAGCCTCCACGAACACTGAGTGTAGTTTCAGCGCCAGCTCATCTGCATAAGTTTTGTAAAAGGACGTTGTCAGGCCGTCAGGCCCAGGGGCCTTGTTTGCCGGCATGCTTTTGATCACCTGGACAATATCCTGGACGGTAACAGGTAGGTCCATGTATTGTCTGTGGTTGTTATTAAACCAAACTAGGGCAATAGAGTCCAGAAAGCTGTCCAAGGAGGCCGGGGCAGTGGGTTGTTTGGACGTGTACAGTGACTCATAAAAGTCAGTGAAAGCGCGTAACACAGCTTCTTGGCCAACGGCCAAAGACCCCTCCTTGTCATAAATGGTGTGGATGTGGTGTGATTGTGTGCGAGGAGCTATCAACCTGGCAAGTGTCCTGCTGGGCCTATCCCCCTCTCCTTATCTGCGGGCCTCAGCTTGCCTCCCCAGAAACCGCACCTCGCGTTCCGCTTCCTCATGAAAGGCAAGCAGCTTTGTTTTTATGTCACCAGCAATCGCTAAGGTCGGGTCA
This sequence comes from Lissotriton vulgaris, assembly GCF_964263255.1. Classification (NCBI taxonomy): domain Eukaryota; kingdom Metazoa; phylum Chordata; class Amphibia; order Caudata; family Salamandridae; genus Lissotriton; species Lissotriton vulgaris. The sequence goes on along the minus strand of NW_028246456.1, from coordinate 816,694 downwards.
AGGCTAAAGGCCGCATCCAGACCTCTCAACTCCCCCTCCAGTTTGGCCAGTGTGTCACGAATTGTTCGCAGCACTCCCGCCTGTCTCTCTATGCACTGGCCCCTGATTACCGCCTTAAAGGCATCCCATTCAATGGCTTCTGAGGTGACGGAACCCGCATTCTCGGCAAAGTATTTAATGATATCATCTCTTATCTCCTCAACAAATACTGGGTCCGTGAGTGCGTGTGGGGGTAATCGCCATGTGAATGCCCTGTTAATGGTGTCGGGTAGGCGCAGCTCAAGCATACAAGGGGCGTGGTCTGATAGTGATCTAACTGGTATTTCGACCTTTGTTGCAACCTCAGGAGACACCAACCAGAAGTCCAATCTGGACCAAGCCCCTTTATGACATGTGTAACAGGTTCCCATTCTCGCATTCGGGTGACAAACTCTCCACACATCAGACAGCAATCCCTCACCCATCACATCAAGGACGGCCTGTGCAAGATTACGTATCTTCCATCCACGTCCTGCATGTGAGCATGTTCCCGCCAATCCAGCCACCTGCGTACAAGTATAGCCACCCCTCTCGCATAATTAGAGTAAATGGCAGAATACACATTTGACCATCTGGAATTTTTCAATCTGGGTGAAGGGGTTGTATTAATGAGTCTCTTGCAAGAAGCAAATGTCTACATTATGTCTGGCCAGTGTGCCATGCATCAGTCGGGCTTTTTTGTAGTCCCCGAGGCCCCTGATGTTCCAGGTCCATAGCTTAATCCCTCCCATATCTGAGGTATTGTAGAGGTAGGGTCATCCCCATCTTTTCCCACCCTCCAGTGCCACAAGGTTCTTCACACCTCCCTGCCACTAATCTCGCGCACAAAAATGAAATCATAGCAAAAGGCACATTGCACCGTGTCAGAACAAAAAATAACAATTCAATTAATCCCCCCCATTTCCCTCCACCCTCAGCAACCTCCCAATTAGGTCGTGATATACCCCGTAGTAAGGCACGCAAGGCGTGACATAAAACCAACATCGAAAACAATGGGAGGCACCCCATGGGGCGTGGTGTGCCCAGCTTACACCCCCGTGTGAACGGGGTGGCTACAGTTAGGTATAAGGTTCCATGGTCTCTGCGGGTCCCCCGCCCTAGGGTCATTTGGTTCTACCATTTCTAATATTCACATAGGCAGTAGGGCACCATTAATCACAGCCGGGTGTCTGGGGATATGGCATGTTCTCACCCCTCTCGTTCCCAGGTTAAGTGTAACAGCAGTGATCGTAAGGAGACTTCGTGAACCCATGTATGACATGAGGGGGTAATCCTATAATGCCGCAAACCGTACAACAGCAGACCATTTAGTCATTATCACTTAGCTGTTCCGCAGTGTCCTCGTGTCTGGGCGACCTCCTTCTGGCCCCTGCACCGCCGATGTGCTTGGCGAACTGGAGTGCTGATTTTGCATCAGTGAAAAAGTGTGTAGTGTTATCATGGAGTACCTTCAGTTTTGCTGGGTATAGTAGGGAGTACGGCACACCTGCCTGCAACAACAGTTTCTTCGCCGGCAGGAATTCTTTACGGGCCGCTTGCACCAGGGGAGTGAAGTCTGGATAAAAGGAAATGTTTCCTTTATGGGTGTTTTTGCCCTTCTCTCTCGCCAGTCGCAATATCAAGTCTCTGTCCTGGTAATTTATCAATTTAGCGAGGATGGGACGAGGTGTAGCCCCTGGCGGTGGTTTCTTCCCTAGCGATCTGTGGGCTCTCTCGACCGTGAAGACTGAGGACAGGTGTGGGTCGAATAATTCATGCAGTAGGTCTGTCACATACGTCTCCATCTTGTCAATGTTTGTCGTCTCCGGAATTCCCGTTATGCGTATATTGGATCTACGGGAACGCGCCTTCAAATCATCCGACTTGGCTCGCAAAATGTCCAGCTCTCGTTCCAGAGATGTGATATGCTGCTTGGCCTGCTGTTGGAATTCACAGCATTCGGTTTGCCTGTTTTCTAAGCAGTCCAGCCGAGTTTCATGTACGCCAACCTTGGATTTCACAGATTCCAGTTGCGCAGACATGGCGTCGAGTTTGGTGTCAATACTTTTCAGGCTGGATCTAACCTCCATGATGAGCGCACCAAAGTCTATATCTGTTGGTGTCCCTTGCGACGACGCCATGTCGCCTCCCGCCTCTGTAGCTGGGTTCTTCGGAAGACGTTTATTATCAAAGCTTATTTTGGGCTGTCTGGCTTCGTTTTTCCCCATCGTGGTGGTGAGACCACTTCAGCAGGTGGCTCGGAAACGCAGTGGTCTCCCGCAGTTGTTATGTGCGCCGATCGGTGTGGTGTCGGAGCAGTACAGGCAGTCCCGGGGGGTTCTGGACGTGTAACCGTGTTCCCAGGCCTCAGTGGCGTATCTGCACAGTGTTCACGTTGTCAGCAACGCACAAGCCAGGCCACTCGTAAGTCACAAAATGGCGGGCGCCTTATGTACTTCACTTTAGCGGCGACGCGCAGCGTCTAACAAGTCAGCAGAGCAGGGGGCCGGTATACGATGTCAGGGCCCCAGTCCCCCGGTGCCACAGCGGTGCAGGTATTGCTCAGGACCCGTTATCTAATGGCTGCAGCACTGCTCAGGCGGAGCGGTGTGGGCAGGAGGGTGTCAGTAGGTCCCCACCACACCTACCGCTTCTCGCTTCACCCCTATCGCCGTGGCCGGTATTTGTAGTGGTGCAGGGTCAGTCTCTAACCTGGTTGCAGCAGCTCCGGTCACCATGCGCCAGCTCCGGACGAATGGCGGGTCCGACTCCTGCGTCTCAGTCGGAGCCGTCGCCAAGCAGGGGATCCGGCCGCCCTCCGTGTTCTACCCGCCTGCAGTGTTCAGGGCCGCCCCTCGGGCTCAGCAGGGGCTGATCGAGGATTGTTCTAAGCAGCGGCGCCGCCGGCAGCAAGATTTCGCGCCTTCGTGTGCCAGACCCCCAGAGGCCTTCAAAGCCGGGGGCTGTAGTGGTTCGCGTTGCCCAGGGCACAGCACTTCCGCCCAGGACAGAGCGGGCTTTCGGGGCGACAGTTCCGCAAATGGCTCTAGTGTCCCGACCACATCAGCTGCGCGCCTCAAACTTCCGCGCAGGGATCCTTTAGGTGTCCGCTGTCGAACCCTGAGGTAGCGGGGGTTCGCAAGTGCCAGGATCAGGATAATAGCAGGATTAATGCTCGTAGCCGGCGGTGCCCACTCACCGAGCGACCATCTCGCAGCTCGGCTAGCCACGCCCCCGCATTATCCGTCTTTAAATTCTCTCTTAAGTGTCTGTGCAGGTCTGCAATTTTTGACGACTTAAGAGATTATTTTTGATTGCTCCGGGGTCCACGCACATGGGCCGACTATTCACCAGATTATGACTATAACAGAGATACCCCTACTACAGAACTGGAGTTACAGGACAGAAACTACTCCTTCTTTTGGATTTCTGTGACTAAGTCTAAAAGGTACGATCGGAACGTGTATCAGTATCTTGATATCTGTCCGTTTTTTTCAAATTAACCCTATTCCTGAGGTAATACCTCCTTTCAGAGGGCTCCTTTTGAGGAGACCTGCCTCAGGATTGAGAACGCTTCTCTTTGGAAGTTTGTTTCCTATTTTCCCACTTCTTTTTAGAAGAAGTAGGAGTGTTTTTAGTAAAGACCTTTTCAGGACTTTAAGACAGTTGGGGTTTAAATGGTTTGCACCCAAACTGTCTCTGCCTAATTCTTCATATGATTATTCTGGCTAATTCTTGTGGTGGTTCTGTTACATCAAATTCCCTCAACTTCTGGCGGATCGCCACTGATGCTGCTTCTCCTTTAATATTATTGCTGAGACCTGTTTGAAATCTTTCAGTAGTTTCATACCCAAATTTAAAGCAGGCTCTGCCCCGTATTCGTTTTGAATCTTTCAGGATGTCCGGTATTACCGCCATAGACGGAACACCATGTGTTTTAGTGTAGATTGCAGCGAAGACGGTACCCCAAGTGGTGCAGTCCTCCAGATGAGGTTTGATTTTTTTTTAATGAGGGCTAGTATTAGGAAATACTGCTACGATCTGAGTCATTGTTTGAGCTATCCAGAATGGAATTTGTTCACGTTTTGTAGGTAATTTACCTATGACTTAGTGTGAAGTCTGTGGTGTAATTTTTTGTGTAGTCCCCTGGTGAGAGGTTTGTTGTGGAATAACTACTGTAGGTTGGACTGTAAGAGTCCGCATGACATATTGAACCAATTGTCTGTAAATATTCAGTCATCGAAGAGGCAAGGTGCATCTTGGATTCGGGAGGATCAGCGGTAGTGATCCTCCTGGATCTAAGTGCAGCCTTTGATGCGGTTAACCACCGTATCCTAATTCAGCACCTATTTAACATCGGAGTTTCAGGCTCTACCCTGGCTTGGTTAACATCCTTCCTTAACATCCTTCCTTAACAATCTGACTTTCCAAGTTTGGGAAGGCAATGCACGGTCCAACTTGATCCCCCTCCAGTGTGGTGTGCCGCAGGGCTCCTCATTGAGCCCTACGCTGTTTAACGTGTACATGTCCCCACTGGAGGAGGTTGTTGCCCCATTCGGGATAAAAATAGTTAGCTATGCAGACGACACACAACTTGTCGTCTCACTTACTCAACAGGTCCAGTGTTTCGAAAACCTTCATTCCGGTTTGGCTGAAATACATGCCTGGATGAGCAAGTCCTCTCTCAAATTAAATGGATCTCAATCCGAGTTTATGGTTCTGGGGCACAAACTGACATCACCACCTGATGCCATCTGGCCTGCCTGTATGGGAGCTCTCCCCCCTCCAAAAAATGAAATCAAAAGCTTAGGGGTATGGATTGATCAGGACCTCTCTTTTAGATTTCAAGCCAAGAAAACTGCTGGCATCTGCTTCGGCTTACTTCGTTCCGCTCGGAAGATTCTTCCCCTTCTCCCTGCCCTCTCAAAAAAACTCCTAATCCAAGGGTTGATCCTATCAAGGTTGGATTATAGTAACTCCCTGTATTTGGGCGCCCCGGAAGCGACAATCAACAAATTACAATATATTCAGAACTCCGCAGCCAGGCTGCTCACAGTTACTCTGGCAAGGTCCTCAGCGAAACCGGCCCTTAGAATTCTTCACTGGCTGCGTATTCGTGAGAGGATAAAGTTTAAATCCCTGTGCATTGCTCATAAATCTTTACAAGGCAAGGGGCCTCCCATCCTGAAGAACCTAGTGTCCCCTTACAAAGACAACAGGCCCCTTCGCTCTGACCACGAGTTTCTGGCCATAATCCACAGTGAAGAGGGCGCACACAGGCGGTCTGCGATTTTCCGTCAACGCAGCAACTCTGTGGAATTCTTTACCACTGAAGATTCGAGCTGAACCGAGCCATTTGCGGTTTCGGAAACTCCTTAAGACCATCCTTTTTCCCCAGGGTCCCTAACTCAGCCTTTGTCCTTAGTAATCTTGGCTCAACAGCGCTGGGACGCCCCCGGGTAACCATGCGCTTTATAAATCTGCATCATATATCATATTGATTAACTCTGTGAGTTGAGCTAATAGTTCTAGATCTGTCATTTCTTTAATGTCAGGATGGGGTAAATAGCCGGCTTAAATCTGCCATGTTGCTCCTGGTCTACCTAGTGGACGGAGCCTGGTAATGTGATTTAAATGTTTTAGGGTGCCTTTAAACCAGAGCTCATGCTCCTGGTATGCAAGTGAAATTTCATTATCTTTGAAAGGAACACTCATCCGGTGGTTCATCTTCTTTGTAAAAGTGAAACATATGTGTTACTGGATTTGCTTCTGGGTAGACCATCCTTGAATAGAATACCTCTGTCTGGTGATATTCATGTGCCTCTATCACAAAAACTGCTCTACCTCTCTAAATATTTTAGTGTTTGAAGTTTTAAATATTTTGCCCTTGATATATTTATCTAATTTTGTTTTAGATGACAAATCCGGCCATACAGAATGACTTCAGCTATTACAGAAGGACATTAAGCCGTATGCGGATTAACAATGTTCCAGTAAGCTAAATTGTTGAAATATTTTTTTGTTTATGCACTTTGTAAATCAGGTTGGTTCCAGCATGCTGTAGATAAGGTTGGTTCCAGCATGCTGTGAACAGAGAATACTTTTAAGAGTTTGCTTTTTCTTTTGTAAGGTATGCATAAAATGTTTAGTGACCCGTACCTTCTTAGATATTGCCCATTTTATATTAACTTCAGAACCAGTTGTCAGCAGTTCTCAAATTCAGAGTTTGCACAGCACCACCAATTTCCGCTAATTTACTGACCCTTTCCCCCTATATAGACCGTGCCAATGTTGTGTGTCAACTATACTAGGTGCATGTTGGGCTGAATTTAGTTTGTGTGCTGCGTTTTTTTTTTCTTCCACACTTGGGAAATGCCTTACTTGCTACTTTTTCGTATTAATTCAATTTTCATTTACAGGCAGAGGGAGAAAATGAAGTTAATAATGAAATGGCAAATAGAATGTCCTTATTTTATGCAGAAGCGACACCAATGCTGAAAACGTTGAGTGATGCGACAACAAAGTTTGTATCTGAAGTAAGTGCACATACTCGTACTAAGGAGATTTATTTTTATTAACATTAGTAAAATAGTTTCTTTGTCTGTGCAACCACGAAAGTACTGCTGCAGAAGTGTCTATTCCATACATTTCAGCATGAAGACGATTTTCTCAGTAGGGACTTGTGCTTAGCTTTCCCTTAACTTACTCAAAGATGTGTATTAAAATGTGACTCCAAACAAAACGAGTATACATATTCCCATATGAAATAATTTAACTTGTATAGTAGCATTTACATTGTTCAAGCCCAGAGCCTCTGATGTTCTAGAGTTAGATAATGAGTACTGGTTTACAATTCCAATGGTTTAACACTGATGAATATTATGACAGCAAAACCCTATCCTGCCTACTTATCAAGACTAGGCAGATGATTCAAGAGTACATAAATCTTTTCTGGTAGTCTCGAATGTTACTGCAACCTCCACTCGTAGTGTAAAGAGGCTTCTGCAACCAGTGTGAATACACAGGTGTGTTCATTACCTGCATGTTCCTTGCCACACAGACCAACGTCAGTGTGGTTTTTCCTGTCCTGAAGAGTCACTCCCTACTCTGCCTTAATCCTAAATGGCTAAGAGAACTCAGGCCCTCCAGCAGCCTTAGAGCTAGCATTTGCTTGGGTGATGGACATAACCAGGCCTCTGTGTGAGTAAAGTTACCCAATTCATATTGTCAGTATCGCCATAGGGGTTTACGGTCTCAAGCAAGGCAGGATTGTCTGCCTTATCCACATGGAACGAGAGGCTCACCCCAGACCCCACTCAGGCTTGGTGCCCCAAGGCATACTCTCTGGGACCCCCAGCATTCTCTGCTTCATGAGCCCATTAGCTGTTTGCTATGATGCATTGCCACCTTGCACACAGGAGTCCGAATAGCACAAGGCATCATTGAGCAGCTGAACCAAGAATGCCATTTTCTCCATCACCTCCAGGCAGCTGCCTAGTTTGGGGGGAAAGTGGAACCAATACTGCAAAGCTTCTTTATGATGTGCTTGGAAGCTAGTGTCACAGGTTGCTATTTTACAAGCGTTTCCCCATGCAGCGTATTGGAGCTGTATGGTGATGTTAGTGTCTAGGCAGCCACCTAGACACAAATGCGCACATCATGTGTTCTATTTTCTTTTAGAAGACTGTCAGGTTTGCTGCCTTTTGCCGGATTCTTTGATGGTATTTTAATCAGTTAGTGCACATCATATGATAGAAGCCCAGATGTGTCAGGACCATTGATTTTGCTAGCTATGTTATTTAAGATTTGATACAAAAACTGTGACTAGCAATAATCCTTAGAAGCTGATACCCTTGACCACAAAATTAATGTTTTGGATGCACAGTGGATACTGAAGATAAAAATGAAGGCGATAATCCTCCAACTTTAAATTCAGGAACACAGCTGCTGATGGATCAACAGTATTTCCTATTGCTGAAGAATGGAAGCCTCTGTTGTATTCTAGATCACGCCTTCTAAATGCTTTCCTGAAGAAGGATGAATTCAAAATGCTCACACTGGCACAGGTTCTGCCCTGGTTTGAGTCACTGAATGGTAGCCTTGAACCTGCCGGACGTGCACTTTCATGTGCCTGTCCTTCTGTTCCTCAGATATTAATTGTGGTCTGGGGTTAGCCAGGAGCATTTTAAGTTTACTCTGCCCTCTTTGACCTTACAAGCACCCCTGGAATATTCACAAAAGTGATGGCGGTGGTCTCCGTTCAACTTTGGAGGCTGGCGATACCCCTACTTTGACAATTGGCTGTTGAAGTCGGGCTCACTGTCAGTTGTACACCACCAACAGCATACGTCATGACACTGTTGAGTTCTTGATCAACGAGCAGATGTCGGACCTCACTTCTTGGCTATTACTTTTTTGATTATAGTTAGAGCTTCTTTCGACACAGTGCTGTTCAGGGACACTCCTCTGCTGCAATGAGTCTTGGACATTCGGACAATGATCCTGTTGTTTCTGTCTCTGTTCTGGATCTCAGTGAGAGCAGCTCTGAGGTCTCTAAGTCTGGTGGGCATTGTCCTCTTTGCCAGGTGACCGGTGCGAACCCTGCAGTGGGATCTGCAGTCTTCGTGGCCCCAGCCCCAAGGAAACCTGTTGGATGTTATCCAGGTTTCAGAGGAGGCTGCACAAGATCTGCAGTGGTGACTGCTGCTTGACCGCAACCTGACACTTCACCACCCAGAGCTGAATTGAGGAGGTCATCTGGGAGAAGTGGAGATCAGAAGACTCTGGTCTTGTGCAGAAACCCTGCTCTACATCATTCTGTGAAGCTGGAATCCGTTCTCCTAGTATTGAAGGCCTTTCTGCTGTCCAGCAAAGGGAAGTTGGTGCAGGTTCACACTAACAACACCACCACCATGTGGTACTGCAAGAAGCAGGGCAGAGTTGTGTCCTGTGCTGCCAGGGATCATAAATAACGGTTGCTCTCTGAGGTAGTGCCGAACATTTTCTGACAGTGGACAGAACCCTGGCTGGATCTTTTCACCACCATCAAGAACTTGCAGTGTCAACATTTCTTTGTGTTGATTTCCTAAGAACGATATCTCTGGGAGGCTCATTCAGGCTAGATTGGTGCAAGGGACTCCTGTGTGAGTTTCTGCCTCTGCTTCTCTTGCCCAGAATTCTGAAGAAGATTAGGAACAACCAGGCATAAGTCATCCTACTGGCTTCAGATTAGGCCAGAAGAGTGTGGTATCTGGAATGTATGGGCTTGAGCATTTGTCCTCAATTCAGGCAACTGCTTCTTGAGGAGTAACCCTGGGCGATGAACTCCGCTCACTGAGTTTTTTTCCTTGCACATGCTCGTCAACATCAAGTTGGTGAGCTTGAGCGTGGAAAATCCACCTCCTGGCGAGAGTGTTCCTCGTACGCGATCGTCCACGTCAAGTTGACGTGCGTGGAAAATCAGCCTCCCAGCGAGATTTTTCCTTGTTCGCGATCATCGTCCAGTTGAAGAGCGCGGAAAATCAACCTCCCGATGACATTTCTCAGTGTGGGCGGTCTGATTTCTCTTTGCAAGTGGTCCTTTCGTGTTAAGAAAGCTGCCGCTCGAGTAAATATACTCGAGCGGCAGAAAAGAAGCAGTGCCCGCCTGCGCTGGGCATGGTGGCGTTCACAATGGTTGCACAGTGCGGATAAACACCCAGCACTGAAAATCACCACAAACTGCAATTATCGAACACACTCCACCGCTTGCAGAGCTCTGCGTAGCGTGGTGCAGTTTTTTTTTGTGTTGCATTTATGCAGCACACCGCAAACTCCACCCAGGCTTACTCAGGAGCAGGCAGGGTTCTGAACCTATACAGTCTACAGTTCCATATGCGGAGATTGAGCATCAGTAGTTGACTGCATTCGATCTACCACCTGAGGTTGTGGATGTTATCATTTCAGCCAGGCATCTATCTACACAGTTCATCCATGCCAGGATCTTTGTACAAATTTGTGGCCTGGTATGGAGTCAGCCACACAGACGCCTTGTAAGCCAAACTGTCAGATGGTTTATTGTTTTTCTCTTTGGCTCAGCAAAGCCTTGATGTTTTTCAATAATGGTTTGACGCACATGTTTTCTCCCAAACCATTCATGATTCCAGTGATATCTTAATTTTGTTTTGACATTCCTCATGCGCATCCCCTTCGAGCCAATGCAGATCTGCCTGTTGCGTCTTCTGTCAAAGCTGTAGGTGAATGAGCTCCAGGCTCTCTTGGTGCAGCCGCCCTACACCACCTTCTTTCCCTCAGACAGGGTGGCCTTTTTGCAGAAAGTTATGACTCCTTTTCACTTTGGGCAAACCATTCCCCTCCCAGCGATCTTTGCTCACCGTCAACCCTTTAAAGCGGAGGAGAGACTCATTTGGCTAGACCCCAAGAGAGGCTTAAGCTTTAACTTTGATTGTACCAGAGACCATTGGCTAGTATGGTAAGCTTTTTGTAGGGTTCTCTGTGGCAAAGAAACGCAAGTAAGTTCTAGAAATGTCTATGCTAAGGTGGATAGTCCACTGCATTCAGATTTGCTACGTATACGCCTGGAGGGACTTAGGGCTCTATTCACCTGGGCTAGGTCATCTATCGCTCTGTTGGCATACAGATTGCCTGTTCTTGACATCTGTGAGGCTGTGACGCAGGTGCATATGTTCAAGAAGCACAACTGCCTTGGCAGCCAGGTCAGACTGGAAAGCTATTTTGACTTTTTAGACTGATTCCAAACAGACCCTCCACCTTTGGAAGTATTGCTTTGGTATCTGTTTTAAAGGTAAGTATTCTGTGTGGTCCGAAGTATGCATCAGTAACCTTTTTTGCCAGTGGATACTCTCTCTAACCATCTAAAAACGTTCGTCCCTGCCCCAAGTATTTATAATCATGGATGCTTTAATATCTGGGTGGGGTGCGCCTCTCGACAACTTGAGCTTTGGTACTCTGTGGTCTCTGAATGAAACCAGTTTGCAGATAAATGTATCTGAGTTGATAGCAATTTAATTGGCTCTGAGTTTTGCTCCTGCATGTCTAACGCAAGCAAGTGCAGACTTTTAACGACTAGACTTGTACATTGTATTATCTAAACAAACCAGGATGAGTGGGCTTCCTACCTCTTTGTCAAGGAGCTCTAGCCCTTTGGAGCTTGACGATAGACAAAGAGAGCTATTCGGGTGTGATGTAACAATTAACGAGAATCATAAGTCGATATACTGGTTAGGCTTCTTTTAGAAAATCAAGAATGGGAACTTCATAATCTAAATACTTTTCCAGTGTTTTTTGTTGGGGTGCCAAGTGTGGCTTTGTTTTTAACTCCGTCCAGTAAGAAGTGTCATCTGTTTTGCTAAAAGATTATTTCATCCCGTTCACAAGGGAGCAGTATCATGGCTCAGGGGACCTCCTACCTACATTATGCTTTCCACCAATACGGTTGATTCAGACTTCCCTGAATAGCAGGTTGCAGAAGGCTATAGTCTTTCTGGTAGTCCTGAACAGAGTCAGGAGACAATGTTGTATGTTGCAGATTGCTCTGGATACCCAGTGAGTTAATCCATGCTGCGGATATCTCCCATTGTAGTACAATCAGTTGATTTCTCCAAACATCTTGAAAGGTTAACATTAACTAACCTCAATTTGGATACAGACTTGGTAAATATTTTGCTTGCTACCTAGCAAGCCTTCACCAGGAAGGTTTACCTGTACTACATGGCTAGTTTGGTTATCTTGGTGTAAGGTGAACTCTTTGGATACTTCTGAAGGTGATGTTATTCTCTGAATTGGCTTACACTTGGTAAAGAAAGACCTTCATATAGGCAAAAAGGTTACCTAACAGCTATTTTGGCATGTTGGTTTGTTCCAGATCAAACATCACTTTTGAAAATGCTGTTGGCACGACTTCTTAAGTAAATCTTTCCTCCTTTTCTTGCTTTTCAGGGGAGTCTTAATCTTGTGCTATTTTTTCTAACGAGGGAGCAATTTGAACATTTTACATTTTTGTAAATAAAAATTCCTTAACCCCTTCGATGCTCATGACGAGCTCAGCTCGTCATGCAGTACACTGCTCGTGTGCTCATGATGAGCTGAGCTCGTCATGAACAATGGGAATAAATCAGAAGTAGAACAGAGGGGGGATTGCTGCAGCACTGATGGTGTTAAGGCGGCTTTTATACCATCTATAACATCAACAAGAAATGTTGGTGCAGATCGGGCTTTATCAGATTATACTCGGTTTGCTATTTTGTTTTCTCAGAAAGGACTTTAAGGGTTCATTCATTCAGCCTTCTTTTTTCCCCAAATACTTTCTGAATTTCATTATCTCAATTGCTTTCTGTCTCCTTTTACATTCCTTTTCTTATCCTATTAAAGATGAAGAATGATGAGGGGCGCTAGGTGGCGCCAGAGCAGGATGGCTGCCCTGGCGTAAAGCTCCCGCCTAGCCGGGCGCTACAATAATCAGAATCCTCATCCTGCCCCATAAAATGCTGCTTTTCACCCCGCCGATGCTGCTAGGAAGGTGTTGAGCAGCTTCGGTGCAAATTTGGGCCGGCTCCGTGGAGCGGAGACACCCCCCCCCCACCCTCCCCCGATGGCGGTGATCATTAGAGCGTAGCGGCGGCCTAGTACTGTTGAAAGCCAGAAGCGGATACGGCAGCTACACGAGGCCCCTGCTTTCGGGCCTACTGAATTCCTTGGGTCGGCTCCGATAAATGGGGTGCGGCCACCCACGCTCACACCCTTGTGGCTGCTCCTACCTGGCCTGACAGACTGACGACCCGCTGAGTAAGGCCCTTTACTCACACTCCTGGGTGCGGAGGTCCGGCACGGAGGATCGCGGCCGACATTGCTGGTGAGGAGGGACAACGATGGAGCGGCTCTCCTGTCTGTACCCTGTACCCGGCCCCCCAGTGCAGGTGAAGATACGGCGCACTCCCCCCCCCCCCCCGCCCCCCTCAGCCGCGCTGAGCACCGCGATCCGCCATTTTGTGTACCATGGGGCGAGCTGGCGGAATCAGCGGCCATACACCACTGCTGCAGCTGGGAGTGAACAGCCGCCTTACAACTGCCCTGCTGTGGCCCCCAGGGGCCCTACTACACCACTTGGCTCCCTCACCTCTTTGCCCAGAGGGCACCCACTGCGGACCGCATTGAGCCAATTACCTGCGCCAGGCGGCGGAAGGTGACTGCCATTACATTGCCACATGCGGTGGGCCCACTAAAATCCTGCCACTTCACTGCTGACCCAACCCCCTGCTGGCACGGCCTCGGGAGACTCGGCGGAGGCGGACACGGAAGTTGGCACTGCCCACAGCGCTGGGTGCCCGGAGCAGGAGGGGAATTCGGCTGGCCTTCTTTGGACGCGGAGGGGAGACCCCATACACAGGTACGCTGCCAGTGAGGCTTTGTGCAGCGGGTCTACTACACTGCACCCCCCTTGAACGTTTTTTGGCGCCACCAATGTACTGCGGCCTGTGACGCTTCGCTACCACGCTCTATCTACATTGGGCCTGACCCCCTGGGAGCTGCTACTGGTCGGGGTATGGCTCCGGCCAACGCCCGGGCCTCTATCCTTGCGTCTATTGGGGGCACAGCCGCGGACGTCCCTGTCCCCCCACCTTGGGTGGCGGTGCTGCGTCTGGGGGCAGCGAGCAAGCATGGGCAAGACGGAGCCTCGGCAGTCCAAGCTGCCATTTGACACCCGAAAGACACCGAGTTCTGCACCTAGAGGACATGGAGATGACGATCCTCCAGACATGCGGGAATCTGGTTAGAGGTAATTACTAATGAGCATGCAGCAGAGCTTATCCTCCATTGACTCCAAAATAGACCCGATTACCCTACGCCTAGATAATGTGTTGTAGCGAAACTAGATGGCCATGAAGAACGACTAAAAGAGGCTGAACAACGCGTGTCAGACTTGGAAGATGGCGCCAGCGCGAGCAGCTAGCACGTGTCCCAAAAGAGTTTCCACTAATGGAAGGTGCACTGACGTGTTTGCATCTGAAAGGGGAGTCCGACAGGGATGCATATTGGCACCACTACTGTTCACGCTATACGTGAACGCTTTAGAGCCCGCCCTAAGGGGCGTTACAAGAGACATCCCACGTGCAGGGGAACAGGGCATACCAGTTCTTCTGTACGCGGACGATGCGGTTCTACTTGCTCGAACAGGGGTGGGGCTTCAACGACTTTTGGACGCCTTTGAATCCTTTATGGGTTCCTTAGACCTGAAAATAAACGCGAAAAAATCTCAGGTTATGCTCCTGGGCCGTGCCTCAAGGAAATCTTTCCACAAAACCTTTTTCTGTGGCCAGGAAAAGCTTGTTCGCGTCACCTCTTTTCCCTACTTGGGGATCACCTTTGATGAGAAAGGTAGTTGGGGTCCCCACGTAAAAAGCAGAGTAGCCACGCTGGCCAGAACTTCCGCTGCCCTCCATGGGTTTTCTAAAAAACTGGGGGGTAGGCCAATTGCAGCTATCAGTAAAATATATAGAGCTAAATGCATCTCAGTTGCATCATATGGTGGCTCATTGTGGGGTTATAAGGGAGTTGATCCCATTCAGACAGCGGAAAACACATTTTTTAGATCTGTTTTGGGTGTCCCACAGTCAACCCCGTCCTATACCGTCCATTTGGAATTGGGGGAAGGCTACATCGCAGATTTGATTAAAACAGCACCCTTAATCACTTGGCTCAAGATGTGGCTTAATACTGAAATCCCCCTAAATCATACCATAATGAGGGACTGTTTGACTCTAGATAATGTACATAGGATTGGGTGGTTGATGTATATTAAGGATAGCTTTTCTAGGTTGGGGAGGCCCGAACTATACTCTGTCATTGACTCTATAACATCCAAAGACGTCGTTTACACCAAGGTGGCCATGAAGGAGCTCCTTTTATTGGAGAGGGAAGAAACCGAGCTGAAGAAACCCTGTGTCAGGGCCAGTCTTTTGCTGGCTATACCTATTGGTCCTGACAACTACCTCAACGTGGTGACTCATCCCTACCACAGGTTCATTTTAACTCGTTTTCGACTTAATTTGATTCATTTTAACTTGGGTTTTTATCCTGTGTGGAGCACCCCTGAAAAGGCTCCGCCCTGTTCTTGTGATCATTTTTCTGAGCAAAGTACAATGCACTTTATAATGTTCTGCAGTTATTGTAACGATGCTCGGAAGCTGTTTCTTGTACCTATACTTAAGGAAGCAGGATTTATTTTAGTCAGACCTGCTCTTATTTACTTACAAATGTTACAAACTCCCAGGATCATGTTTTATGTGGCAAGTTTCCTGGTGAGAGCTATAAGAAGCAGGAACATCAGACTTAAAAATGTGCCTACCTCCTTTTGTAGCCCAGACTCGCATATCAACTAGTCTGGCTGCTGGTAATTTTTGGACAAGATTCTTAGATTATATTGTAACAGGGCTTGTAGTTACCTTACTCTATTATCTTTGTGGGGACACACCTAGGAAAATTTGTAACCTTTTCTGCACTTTAGCACTTTGCACTTTAAGTACCTCATAGCTTGTACTAATATTTTATCTATGAAATGTAATATGGTGTACAATGATTTTAACTAAAATGTTTTTTAAAAGTTTTTTAACTGCTTTTATTCATGGTACTTGTTGTTTGTGATTTTATGCCATTGTCTTTGTATGATATTAAGTTATCGCAATAAAGAACTTTGACTGACCGACTGACAAACTCCTGAAAATGATCTCTGACAAGAACGAGGAATTGGAATCCTGCTCTCGGCGGAACAACGTTCGCATGATTGGACTGGCTGAGACGAGCAATACGGGGCGGCTGGAGGACTTGATGGAAACCCTGCTTGCGGACCTGTTTGGCAGAGACTCTTTTTCCGCACAACTGGTCATTGAGAGAGCTCATCGTTCCTTGGCTGTTAGACCTCCACCGGGGGCTCAACCTCGCCCCATAATAATGCGGTTCCTCAACTATTGAGATCCGGATACCTTGCTGAGGCTGGCGAGAGAGAAGGGGGAAGTGAAGTATGAGAATACCACCCTCTCATTTTATCCCGACTTCACACAAGCTGTGCAAGACGCACGTCGGAAATTCCTTGCGGTAAAGAAGCAACTTCAGTCCCGCAGCATTCCGTATGCTATGCTGTACCCTTCACGATTTTCTCAAGCACGACCGACGCTCCGCCTCTAGGGAAGCTACTGCGCGGCGCAGGTCGAGGTCCCACTCGCTGCTGTCAGAGCCCTCCTGACTGTGATGAGCCTCTTGCTGCAATGGGACCACACCGGAGTCGCTGCTGAACACCTGAGAGACGCTCTCCAGATTGGTGATGTATGACTGTTCTTATTGACCTGAGGGCACAGACTTTCGCCCGGCCGCCCGCCCTCGTCCCGTCAGATCGACCCCCGACTACAGGGGGTTGTGGATGGGTGAAATAAGAGAGGTGGCGTGGTAAAATGGCGGGAGCCCCCACCCTGCAGCTCCCCTTTTGAGGGCATTACCCCTAGTTCATGGTCTGTTATATGTTCTTGGTTTCGTCCTTAGGAACTGGGACCCTAGGTCCTATGGGATTCTCTGGGGGGGGGGGAGGGGGGACGTTACTTCCTGGCTAGTTGGGTCAGCCGGTGTGGGTGGGAAGGGGTGGGTTGGGATGTTTAGTAACACTTCATTGGTGAATAGTGAGTCAAAGCAGTGCACCGGCACGCATGTATAGAGATTTCCTGCGACCATGGGTGAAAGAATAGATAGCAACGTTAGCAACGTATCGCTCTTCTACAGGAGACGCACTTGGCGATGGGTAGCTCCCCCAGATTTGCGTCCCGATGGGCCTCACATAGCTGCTTTGCCTCCTACTCATCGTATGCCAGGGGAGTAACTATACTTATCAAACGGGGAGTCTGATTTGTGGAGGGTGGACAGGACTCTGATCCAGTGGGCAGGTATTGCTTATTATGGGGAGGCTTCAATCACATGACCTCGTACTAGTGAACTATTATGGGCCGAATGTTGATGATCCCCCACTTCTTGTTAACGCTCAGGGGTAAGATTTCCACGTTAAGATGTAGATATGTCTTCTGGGGGGCGGGGAGGGTGATTTCAACACAGTAGTTCACCCCTCCTGGGATAGGTCGGCTGCGACTGCGGCGCATTACACCTCCTCCCAGCGCACCTTACAGGACATCTTAAACACGGACTGCTATGTAGACACATGGCGCTTCCTTCACCCCACGCAAAGAGAAGGCACACATCACTCTTCCATGCATAACACCTGGGCCAGGTTGGATTATGTGTTTGTTGCGAAAGGCATGACTAACTGGCTACTGGGGCGATACACATGGCTAAGACCTTTTCAGATCATTCCCCTGTGAAAGTTTCCCTGCGCCCCCCTGTGGATCTCACGCCCTACCTTAGCTGGAAGCTTAACCCCCTGCATTTACAAGACTCCGTCTTCAAGGTGGAATTAGAACAAGAAATCCTGGATTTCTTACCCAGGAACACTGGCTCAGTAGCAAGCCTCCCGACTGTCTGGGAGGCTTTTAAAGTGACTGTGAGAGGGTGGTGCATTTCCAAGGGGGGAGGCATCCTACAGGACCTTGGGCGGACCTTCGCCACATTAGAAACTGAAATGAAAACCCTGGAGCGGGAGGTGCTAAAACGGGGAGACTCAGGACCCCTGATGGCCACGTTATGCAGAGTGAGGCAAGAAGGGGATGATATAGACCAGTTGGAGGAGGGGGAGGGGCAGGGAATGCTTAGAACTATCGGGGGTAGATTCGGGGGGGAGGAATTGGCAAGCTACTACGGGCAGATGCTCATGTTAAGATGTATATGAACGCTGTTGTTCGACTTGCCTCTTCTATGGAACTCGCAAACTGCAGACTGCGGCAAATTATGGTAACTGTGCGGTAATGTTTCCTGGGTGCATTATGAACATATGTTTCATTCGCTACGGTACCATGTAACGTTGTTATGGTTGGGGACTGTAAATGTCACTGGATGTGTGGGAGGAGATTGTTAGGGGAGAAATGATGCTTGCTTAGTGATGGCACCATTGTATTACACTACAGCTGCACTTTTGCCAAGGATACCTGTTTTGTATGACAAATGCAAATAAATACAAAAATAAAAAAGATGAATGATTTCATAGTTTTGATCAATGTAAGGCCTCTATCATTACATTTACAGGACCATGGATTTGAGAGTCGTTAACAGTTTGTGAGTTTCACTTGTTAGCAGAACTGTAGAGTAGTCTATTTCCTTGTGGATTTATTTGGTGGTTGCTTAGTGTTATGAATTTGCAAATGTATCTGTAGTGGCAACTGTAAACACACATCCCATAAGAAGCACTGTCTCTACTTTTTCTTTTTCTGGGTAGAGGGTAACTAAGAGGACAATGAATACTGAGACAACTGCAAGTAGTTCATGGGTTACCATTGTTCGCAATCTGTGGGAGTAAGGGTTCACAGATGCAGTACACACAAATTCTATGATGTTATCTGTTTGACATGTGACAGGGGTTTGGGCCTGCATCATTTCACAACCTAATCACTAACATCAGCATTAATTGCTCGCTGTGTTTTAGCCCTGTTGGGGAACTGTATATGTGCATGTAGATACACCTAAGGTTTGGAAATTTTTCTTTTTCGGTATTGTGTTGCGATATAGGTGGTACAGTCAATACACTGGTACACGTGATCATAGTTATATTACGGTACCTCATCTGCCATATGTCCTGCTGGTATCGTACATGGTATGGGAAGGGGATGTATGGCGTTTAGTCGTATTGCATTTTTCTATGGGAAGACTGTGGACAGCGCTGCATCTGTTGGGTGTTGCATTTCGCCTTCGAGACAATAAGTGATTTTCTGCACAACTGTTATGGTACAACATGTTATAATCTGATGTGCTGAGGGAACATAGGTATGGCCCAGACCCCCCCCTTATTCCCCCCCCTCCTCCCCCTCATACCAACGATGGGGACTGTGGGCACCTAGTGACCTCCATAAGGGTACACCCCAAGCAGTTCTACATTCGTAATTAGGGTATGGGCAGACTTTCTGCTTATGGTGGGTGGGGGGTGGCTTCTTTTTATGGTGTTTCTTGCAATGGGGCTGCTTGGCATAATTGGGATGCCTGAGTGGGAGGGGGGTTTGGTTGGGGGTTTGTTTTACTGCACTATTGAACGACTCTGAATACATTATGGTAGCCAGAATGTGAAATACAGCTTGCATACAGTGACAGTGTGATGCACAAATTGTGACTGGAATAACTGATGACTGAGGTAGGCAAACTTACATGGTTGACGTGGAATGTCAGGGGCCTTAACAATCCAAGAAAAACAAGGCAAGTACTAGCCTACCTGGATAGACATAATGTGCAAGTGGCGTTCCTACAAGAAACTCATTTGTCCAAGCAGGCAGCTGATAAAGTGACCACCATATGGGCTGAGGCAAAATGGGCATCCACTTACTCCTATGCGAGGGATGTAATGATTTTATTTTAAAAAAGCTATTCCTTCCTGAAGACGCATGTGGACATAGATGATAATGGAAGATATATTATTGTGCAAGAGAAAATCTGTGGCATGCTGGTAATTCTTCTTAATTTATACGGTCCTAATGTTGATGACCGTCTGGACCTCTGTGAAAGCGGTTGCTCCCACCACGCTCCCTGGCCTCAAGAGCTGTCTGACTCACTGTGGTATCGTAGGCTGTCTTTATTCATAGAGCATTTTAGCGCTGAATCTAGCACTCGATTGTAATCTGTTTCGAAGCGCAACTTTAGCTTATTGAATCTGCTGCCGCCTTTAGGATTTTGCATCGTGTGCTGCTCTGAACATTGTTTTTTAAAGCTACCGCCGCCATTAGCATTTGACATTCGTGCTGCACTGTTTGCTTTGATATTGATTGCATCTTCCTCAGCCCAGTTTCACTTTCCCAGGAGACATTTTGTTGTGTTTGTTTTTGCCTTCCTTTGGGCCGCCTACCCTCCCTGATACCGCCTCCCAGCTGACCTTTCAAATAAAAATCACGAACAATTACACCTTTAGTGGTCTATTAATCTACAGACCACCAAGTGCCAAAACACCTCTAATTGAACTTTTAAGCCCATTTTTGGAATCCAGCGTGACGTACTGCGATTATACAATTCTAGGAGACTTTAATATACACCTAGAAAAAACATCAGACCCTAAAGTAGAATCATTTAACGATGAAATGAAAAACTTTGACTTAGAGCAAAGAGTAACAACAGATACGCACTGTGCCGGCCACACTCTGGATGGAATCTTCACCTCGTGTCGGAAATTAAAAATAACTGACACACTCATGATTCCGTGGTCAGACCATAAGATGGTCTGTTTTCTTTTGGAAAATATGCAAAACACGAGAAAACCGATCAAAGCTAAAAAAACCATATATCATGAATGGTCTAAAACACAGCCTCAAAAACTTATAGATACTTTAGGTTCCTCGTATCCAACGTTAGATGCAGACAGTAACAAAGCCTGCAAACAAATTAATACATGGATAGAGAACGCAGTCCAATTAACAGTTCCAACGAAGCAAATCACTCTTAGAAGAAAAACCCCTTCACAGCCATGGTTCTCAGAAGCTCTGAGGGAAAAAAAACAAGAATGCAGAAGAGCAGAAAAGAAATGGAGAGTTGAATACGAGGGGCAAAAAAGATCAGAATATAAAACAATACTGGCTAGCTATAAAAAACTAATAATATCAGAGAAAAGTAGATTCTTTGTCCAAAAAATTAACGAATCAAAAAACTCCAGCAAAACTCTTTTCTCCACTGTTAAAAAACTCTCAAAAATAGAAAACAACACGCCTGAAGAAATATCACCTGAATTTTGTAATACTCTGGGGAATTTCTTTGTAAACAAAGTATCATCAGTTTATGATTCCTTTAAAAAACACGAAAAAGATAAAACGAATCAAACAGATAAAGCTATAACTCAAACAAACTTTAAAGAAAAATCAGTCCAACATACAATGTTTGAATTCACTGTTCCAACAAAAGATCAAATTCAAAAGGAATTACTTAGCATTAATTCAGGCAGCCCAACAGACCCATGTCCGCCTAAAATAATGCATATTTGCTCAGAACAAATGAGCATTGCACTAGTGAGTCTTTTTGGCAAAATAATTGATACCAAAACGTTTCCGGATGAGTGGAAAAAGATCTCCATTAGACCACTGTTAAAAAAGCCCAACTTGGATAGAGAAGAACCAAGCAGTTATAGACCTATAGCTAGAATCCCTTTCGCCGCCAAAATTTTGGAAAAACTCCTAAACAAACAACTATCCCGCTATCTGATTGATGGCAACTGGCTAGACGACTCTCAGTTTGGCTTCCGGGAAGCACACGGAACAGAAACTGCCCTAATTACAGCAGTAGAAGAGCTTCGGAAAGTGATGGACAATGGAGCGAAGGCCGCCTTGATATTACTTGACTTATCGGCGGCCTTCGACACGGTCAGTCATGAAATTCTTCTACAACGACTAAAAACAGTGGAAATACACGAATCAACATGTATGCTCATTGAATCATTCCTTGCTAATAGAACTTTTACAGTAGAAGTAGAAGGATCAAAATCCAAAGCCTTCTCCCTACCATGTGGAGTTCCACAGGGTTCGTCGTTAAGTCCCACCCTTTTTAACCTTTATGTAGCCCCACTAGCTGAGATAATAAGAAACAATGGATTCACCCCAATATCATACGCTGACGACACTCAGATCGTGGTGACCATCAATAAAGAAATAGAAGAAACAGCAGAAAAATTCCAACATTGTATGATACAGGTCAGCCAATGGATGGAAGGAAATTGTCTAAAACTTAATGGAGACAAGAGTGAAGTGATGATAATGGGAGGTGACATTAACATCTGGTCCCCTGCCTGGTGGCCCACGGACATGGGCAGATGGCCTGGATCATCAGAGAAAGTGAAGAATTTGGGCTTCACTCTTGATGTGAATCTATCATTCGAAGCTCAAGCCAACAAGCTGTCATCATCACTCTGGTACATCTTAAAAATGATAAAAAAACTATTTCCATATCTACCACAAGAGTCTCGAAAAACAGTAGTCACAGCACTTGCTCTAGCAAGACTGGATTATGGAAATGGTTTATACGCCGGAGCCAGGAAAAAGATCACAGATAAACTACAGCGTCTACAGAATACAGCAGCAAGACTGGCACTGGACATACCCAGGTTTGAGCCGATCAGACACAGACTGAAAAGTCTACACTGGCTACCAATCGAAAAAAGGGTGAAATTCAAATCACTCTGTATAACATACAAGGCACTTCAGGGAAAGGGTGCAAAGTTTCTAAGGGATCATTTGAAACAGTATGAACCCATGAGACCTCTAAGATCGGGCCAAATGAAATTAATTACTGTTCCTAGATTTAAAAGAGCGAACTGGGGAGGAAGAAGCTTCCTGCTGCATGCAGCACGCACATGGAATCAACTGCCTCTGTATATAAAAACCTGTCCATCCTTAGAAACTTTCAGGAAGGAAATAAAAACATGGCTGTTCTCCGAATAAACATCAGACTTTGCCATCTAGCTGGAAAGGATTTATCTTAGCGCCAAGACGCCCATGGGCAATCGCTGCGCTGTATAAATTGACAAATCAAATCAAATCACTCGCCCACGCTCCGCCCCCCCCCACTCGCCATTTATGTCAGTTGTCCCAACGTGCAGCGTTCACGCGCAGCGATCGCGCCCCAGTTGCGCCGAAGGTGCGCCAAAGGTAAGCCCGTCTACGCCTGGACCGCGCCCTGCGCCAGACCCCCTGGTTCCCGCATTGCCCAGCCCACTCGCATCACTTACGATGCCACCACCCTTCTAGCCCTTAACCCCGGCCGTTCCCCCAACTGCGCCCAAGCCGCTCCAGGACACACCCATGGACCCTTCTCTTGCAACTCCTGCAAGTTCGACGGCACCAAGAACAACTCCTCATCAACGAACACACAACAGATATCCGACATCAACCACCTAAAATGCATCCTGCTCAACACCCGCTCAGTCCACAGACACGCCATCGACCTCTGGAATCTACTAGACACCATCTCCCCGGACGTCGCCTTCCTAACAGAAACTTGGATGAACGCCTCTTCAGCCCCAGACATCACCATTGCCATCCCGGAAGGCTACAAGATCATCCATAAGGACCGCACTGACCAAACAGGAGGAGGCATCGCTATCGTCCATAAGAACTCCATCCGCATCTCAAACAGCTCAGACGTCAACCTTGCCAGCGCCGAACACCTTCACTTCCAGATCCACACCGACCCCAAGACCACACTCAGAGGCACCCTCCTCTACAGACCACCAGGATCCCGTGCACAATTCAGTGACATCACTGACTTTATCACCCCACACGCCCTCCCCTCTAAGGAATACATCCTATTGGGAGACCTCAACTTCCACCTGGAAAAGAGCAACGACAGCAGCGCCACCACCCTTCTGGACAATCTCGCCAACCTTGGACTCAAACAACTTGTCACTACCCCCACCCACGTTGCCGGACACACACTCGACCCTATCTTCACCTCCAGCAAACACGTCTCATTGAGTCACACCACAGCTCTTCATTGGACGGACCACAGCTGCGTTCACTTTATCTATAATAAGACCACAATCCACAACCATCCTCAACCCACTCTGCAAAGAAATTGGAACAAAATCACCATCGACCAGATCTCCTCATCGCTTCTTCTAAACCCCCCCCGCCCACTCCTCTAACCCCGACCTAGCAGCCATTAACCTCACCCAATGGCTATCCAACAGCGCCGACATCCTAGCACCGCTGAAAAAACGTCAAATCAAACTAGGCAGCAAAAACGCCTCTTGGTTCAACGATGATCTTAAGAAATCCAAGAAACTCTGTCGCTCCCTAGAGAAGGCCTGGAAAAAAAACCCAAACACCAGCACCAGGGACACCTTCAAAAACGCCACTCGCATACACCACCAACTAATCCGATCTGCCAAGAAAGCCGCATTCAAAGACCGACTAGATAACAACGCCCACAACAGCAAGGAATTATTCAACATCGTCAAAGAATTTACCAACCCATCAGCCAACTCCAACGACATCACCCCCTCTCAAGCCCTCTGCGACTCCTTAGCTTCATTCTTCCACTACAAAATCGCAGACATCCACAACAGCTTCGACAACCGTCCCGGAGACCATCCCACCCAACCTGCTGCCGTACCCTCACTCCCCTTGAACATCCTTAATGAATGGAACCCAATCTCCACTGAGGACACCATCCGCCTGATGAACTCCATTTACTCAGGATCCCCCACAGACCCATGCCCTCACCACATCTTCAATAAAGCTGACTCCATCATAGCACCACACCTCCGAGACGTCATCAACTGTTCCCTCAACTCCGCCACATTCCCGGAAAGCTGGAAACACGCAGAACTCAGCGCCCTTCTGAAAAAACCCACAGCTGACCCCACCGAACTCAAAAACTA
Source organism: Lissotriton vulgaris (assembly GCF_964263255.1). Classification (NCBI taxonomy): domain Eukaryota; kingdom Metazoa; phylum Chordata; class Amphibia; order Caudata; family Salamandridae; genus Lissotriton; species Lissotriton vulgaris. The sequence continues at coordinate 792,171 of NW_028246456.1, read as the reverse complement.
CCGCCCCATCTCGCTTCTTCCATTCCCGGCCAAAGTCATCGAGAAACCTGTCAACAACCAGCTCGCCGCCTACCTCGAAACTAACAAATCCCTCGACTCCTCACAGTCAGGCTTCCGAGCCAAACACAGCACGGAGACCGCCCTTATCGCAGCAACAGACGACATTCGAACCCTACTGGACAATGGAGACACAGTCGCCCTCATCCTCCTCGACCTCTCCGTGGCCTTCGACACAGTCTGTCATAGCACCCTTTTACAGCGCCTCAGAAACGTCGGAATCCAGGGAAAAGCACTGGAATGGATCACATCGTTCCTCACCGGAAGAACCCAGAGAGTCCGCCTCCCACCATTCAAGTCAGAAGCCACTGATGTCATCTGCAGCGTGCCACAAGGATCGTCACTCAGCCCCACCCTCTTCAACGTATGCATGAGCCCCCTTGCGGCCATCGCTCACCAACACAACCTCAACATCATGTCCTACGCTGATGACACTCAACTGATCCTCTCACTCACCAAAGACCCTAACACCGCCAAAACCAACTTACACGAAGGAATGAAAGAAGTAGCCGAATGGATGAAGCACAGCCGTCTGAAACTGAACTCAGACAAAACAGAAGTCCTCATCTTAGGCACCTCCCCCTCCGCCTGGGATGACTCTTGGTGGCCAGAGGCCCTTGGAAAAGCACCCATCCCGACGGACCACGCACGGAACCTGGGCGTCATCCTGGACTCCTCACTCTCGATGACCAGACAAGTCAACGCCGTCTCATCTTCTTGCTTCAACATTCTTCGTATGCTCGAAAAAACATTTCGCTGGATCCCCACCGAAACTAGAAAAACGGTCACCCACGCACTGGTCACGAGCCGCCTGGACTACGGAAACACCCTATACGCCGGTACCACCGCAAAACTCCAGAAAAAACTCCAACGCATCTAGAATGCTTCAGCCAGGCTCATACTAGACATCCCGCCTAAAGAACACATCTCCGGTCACCTGAAAAACCTCCACTGGCTCCCTGTAAATAAGAGGATCACTTTCCGCCTCCTAACCCACGCACACAAAGCACTTTACGAACTTGGACCCGAATGCCTCAACACACGACTGTCCTTCTATACCCCCTCCCGTCAACTACGATCCTCCAACCAAGCCCTTGCCACTGTACCTCACATCAACAAAGCCACCATGGGAGGTAGATCCTTCTCCTACCTGGCAGCTAAAACCTGGAACTCACTTCCCACTCACCTTCGCCTTACTCAGAACCACCTAGCATTCAGAAAGCAACTTAAAACTTGGATATTCGACAAGTAATTCCCCTCCCTTCATCAAGCGCCTTGAGACCCTATGGGTAGGTAGCGCGCTATATAAATTTTTTGACTTGACTTGATGAGGTCTGGAACAAAGTCTATAGACTGCAGCCAGCTCCCATTGTTTTTGGGTGGAATCTGAATGTGGTCTTGGATCGGAAATTAGACCACCACTCCAAGGTGGAGTATGTTGCCAAAAAGGCTGCGCAGACCGTTAAAAATGGTGTGCAGGAATTTTCCCTAATAGACATTTGGAGGTTGAGGCATCTGGGGCAGAGGGAGGGCACATGTCATTCTTACATGCATCACTCTTGGTCTCGTTTAGACTATTGGTTAGTTACGGATGAGATCAAGTTGTTGATCACTAAGGCACTCCATCTGCCTAGAACACTTTCTGACCACTCCCCATCCCTGTTTCAAATGATTATACCTACATACATGCCACCCCAATTCCAATGGAGGCTGCAGGCCACTGCCCTGCAGGATCAGGTGTTCCGGGAGGGGGTGAGGGATGCCATTGTAAATTACTTTGCTGAAAACACTGGATCAGTTGACAATTTGAGTACACTGTGGGAAGCGTTCAAAGTTACAATTTGGGGTGTGTGTATAGGATTGCAGGCATGAGTTCTTAAGTCGCTACGGGGATCTATGAAGCGGCTGGAGCAGGACCTGATAGAACTAGAACGCCAGTACACGACGACCTCGATATCCAGACCTTGGCATCAATTAGAACTAAAGTGACTGAATATAATGATTTAGCGGACTCGGAAGTCGAACATATGTTGCACGATTGACGGCCAGATATTATGGTGAGGGCGGAAGGCCGGGTCGGGCTCTAGCAAACAAAATCAAAGAGCCTTAGACAAAAAACAGCATGATATAATCTATTGTGGATGGGGAGAATAGGCATTGCGACAGTGCGGGTAGCCTTGCAACCTTTGTACGGTATTATACGGATATGTATAAAGCTAGACAGAAACCGGATAAAGACGAAATAGCACAGTATCTAGAGGATATTGCCTTGGTGTGGTTGAAAGGGCAGAAAGATTTTTTAATGCACCCTATCACGACTGGCAAAATACATGATGCAATCTTCGCTTTGCCCAATGGCAAAGCTACAGGTACGAACGGGCTCCCTGCGGAGTTTTATAAGGAGTATGTTGATATACTGGTGCTGCATCTGCATACTATGTTTGAGGATGAACAGCAGACGCTGCCTGGCACGCTCCGTGAGGCACTGATTGTAATCTTATTGAAATCAGGGAAGGAATCTGATAAATGTGAGTCCTATCGACCGCTGTCCTTAATGAATACGGACGTTAAAATACTTGCGAAGGTCCTGGCCACGAGGTTGCAATTATTATTGCCTGTCATGGTGCTGCCAGATCAGTCTGGTTTTGTCCCTGCTCGATCCACAGTCCATAACCTGCAAACACTATTTGCAGTCCTACATCTTCTAGAGCCCACTTTGCCTGCTGCGGTGGTCCTTTTGGACGCCGCGAAGGCATTTGACTCGATCTCCTGGCGTTATGATAGCTGTGCTACAACATATGGGGGTACCCTTTATTTACACCAACTGGATAAAATTATTGTATGAAAATCCTGTGGCCCGAGTGAGAGTGAATGGTCGGATATCTGAGCCGTTCCCAATTCGACGTGTAACGAGGCAGGGCTGTCCTTTATTGCCTATACTCTTCGCGATAGTGCTGGAGCCTCTGGCTTGTATACTGCGGCAGCATCATGCCAACGCGGCGTTGCGTTTTCATCAGAGACCATTGGTAGTTTCCATGTACGCGGATGACATGCTTTTATATGTGCGAGAACCAGCAGTGTACATAGAACAACTAATTATGGAATATATATAAGGTTTGAGTGGCACTCCGGGTTGGAGATCAATTGGAATAAATCGGTGGTGTTCTCTTTGACGACAGTCACGAAGAGATTTGAGCTAGGATTCCCTCTGGTGTGGAGTGATGAACCGGTTAAATATTTAGGAGTGTGGGTTCACAGCGACTTGCAATGCGTTCTTAGCGAAAACTATGGCACTGCGATTACCCGGCTTGTGGAGCAGGTCACTCCATGGATACGCCTACCATTGACATTTGCGGACCGGGTGGCACTGCTTAAAATGGTAGTGTGGACTTGGGGAACGTGCGGACCGGAATAACAGGCGGGGAGGCCGAATATAGTGAGCTATGTCTCTGGTTTTATTCAACAGATGGATGGAAATACAAAGTCACTGTGCAGTTAGGGATGATGGATTTGGTTGATGACCCGGTTCGATGAGGGGGATCCTGGATCAGGTGTTGCTTCCCGCTTTCGCCTTTCGTCTCCTCGGGATGGCGCTGGGGCTCCACGGAGGCTTGAAGAAAGGGAGAGAAGCGTAAGGGCTTTAGTCCGTGCAACACAGTCGGAATGCTGCCACCTACACCCGGGCGTGAGGGGGTATGAAAGAGGACGGTGAGGGAGGGACGGTAACGGGGTTTGGAAGAGGCAAGGAAGAGACGGGAAGGTAAAGAGGTGCCAGGTGCTGGGCAGTGATTGGGCTCTATACAGCGTGCGTGAAACAGGGCTTATTAATATATATACAGTGACTCGGTGCTCGTGAATCCTACGATATTTACAGGTATCTATATACAATTCTATGTACAGGGGCACTGAGAAAGGGTGACGTGTACTCACGTGCCCCGCCGCAACTCTCGTCCGAGTTGCGGCCGCTCTCCAGCTTCCTCCTGAGGACGCCACCAGTCCTCCGTCCAGACGTCCTCGTCCTCCTCCTCGCTTCGATCTAGCCGTGCGGCGCCGCTCTCTGTCGGGGGTTCGTCGCTCTCCGCTGCCTCCTGCCACGAGTCGGTTGCTCCGAACGCCTTTCCTCTCTCCTCGGGGCTTTTTCTATCTTCCGGCTGGTTGACAGCCCGTCCACTTCCGGGGTCAGGGGCGGGTACTTCCGGGTTGAAAGAGGTCGTCCTGTTTCCGCTTCCGGGATCGCTGGTGAGGGTTTCCGGTTCTCCGCGTTCAGGGGTCGGCACCTGCAGGGGATGAGAAAGAGAGGGTGTCCTGGGTGACCGGGACGTTAACTGGTCGAGCGAGGGAGACAGGAGTCCGCCGCTCGGACACCGCCGTAAAGAGGTAGGTGCAGCTTCCGTTCCACAGGTAGTTTTACCAAAAATGTTATACCTATTTGTCACTATACCCATAATATTGAAGCCACAATTTTTGTAACACACTCCGCAGCCTACTGATTACACTGGTTTGGGTAGGGGGGGTGGACGCGCGTTAAATGTGAGGTCCTGACACGTCCTTATGAAATGGGAGGCTTTAAAGTGCCTGAGATGCACTTGTACTACTTATGTGCCCAAGCGCAATATGCCTTTTATTGGCAGAATGCGCCGCCATACACACCACATGTATCTGAGGCTGGGACGGTGCGACCAGTACCGCTAAATGCAATGATTGTGAATAGCACTACGGTGTTTGAAAAAGGTGAAATAGATACTGTACAAGGTACAGCACATGCTTGGAAAGAACTCGGTAGGCGAGCTGCGAGATTCCCATTGTATGCGCCGTCACAGCTGCTTTTACACCATGAGGGCATATCAGTGTCCAATGAACCGGGCTCACTCAGTTTTGCAAGGTGCAGGAATGTACACTATGGGTGATGTTTACCCTGCTGGCAAATTTCTTGACCTTCAGACATTTGTGGGGGAAGATAACCGGCCCGCTGTGGCATCGTTTATATACAGTCGATTGAGAGCTGCGGTTAGGGCATTATATCCCGGATTTCCTGACGAGACCCCTACTTTAACAGCTTTACAGATACTATACACTTCGCAGCTTAGAACTAAATTGATCACCAGATTGTACACTGCCTCACAGGCTGATGAGGCGACTGTTGCTATGGGACGATGAAATGATGTATTACCACAGCCGCTCACAGATGAGTGGGGGTCATGCTGTAGGCTAACAGGCAAATATGCGTCTAATGGAAACTTGCTGTTAATCCACTGTAAATATCTTCATCAAATGTATTATACGCCAACACAGCTCCATAAATATGGGCTCAGGAACTCGCCCTGCTGTAGGCGCTGTGAGGCGGATAATGCTGACTTCTGTCACCTGGATTGGAGCTGTCCGAAGGGGGCGGACTTCTAGACAAAGTCCCAGGGGACTTGAGGGAAATAATTGGTGAGCCTGTATCCTGTGATATGACTTTGTCTTCTAGGAAATGTGCTAATGCCCAAATCTTGTAATCGGAAGTTGGCTGCAATGGTGCTGCTGTTGGCGAGACGGAGGGTCTCAATTCACTGGGATGGTAGACCTGCACCACAAATGACACAGTGGCTTAAAGATGTTGCATATTGTCGTGATCAGTTGGTGTGTTATGGTGAGGAGCTGCCTCAAGACCGCGTGACATTTGGGGTACTTTTACTGCTTATGTAGTAGCGCACTCGACTACTGAATAATGTCTCTCAATATTCTCCTGACATTGTATGATTTGCTATTCTACTGTGTGTTACTGGGCTATACTTGAATTTGATAATGCTGTTGCACCTTGCTGCTATGTATTCTTACTGTTAACTGAAAATATATAAATAATTTTTTTTAAAAACTATAGCGATCCTTGGCCATAACCTACAGCACAAAGTTTAGTAAGTCATGATTGCAGGTTAGTATTTTGCTCCGTATACTATACTTTTAGGATAACCACCGACTGTGTAAACAATTCCCTTTTAGAATAACTGTATGTACATTTTTCTTTTCTGTAGATCTTAATAATCTGACCGGAACATAAACTGTACAGCCTGGCTATAGGAGACTAATAGCCACTTAATTTTTTGCAATTTCAAAAGATATTTTGAGTGAAGAGAAAGATCTGTGTTGCAGAGGATGTCTATTTGTGAGATATTGCTCCAGAAGGTTTTTTTATTAGCTGTGAAGACCTTCTCATTAATGTGTGCTACCATAACTAATGAATTTTAGTTAACACCTTAACCCCGGCGGCAATTCTGCCGCGGTGCGGGCGTTCCATTAGGTGGGCGCGGCTGCTTCGGCCAACGGACGTGCGCAGCACAACGGAGGTAGTGCTCGCGACGGCCGACAGAAGCAGCGAAGGGGTTAAAAAAAGTTTTCAACTGAAAACAGCAAAAAGCAACATGAAGTTAAAAAAATTTTTTTTAAAGTAGGCTGTGGAATTTACTGGTGTACAGCCCAGGTATCCTAGAGTCGGCAACCTCTCATTCATTTTCTAAATGATCTGCTTACAACCTCGAGCAGGTTGCAGCAACGCCTTTAGAGTCTTTGCAGTTGTAAATCAAATCCTATTCTTTCATTTGCCATAAGAAATAGAAGTGATATTTGCGACTTTTGACTTGCCATTGTACTCCGGTTACAGTTCTTGATATTTCCTTTATGCTTTCTCCTAAAACAGTACTTTTTATTTTCCACAGAACAAAAACTTACCTATAGAAAATACGACTGATTGTTTAAGCACCATGGCTAGTGTGTGCAAAGTGATGCTGGAAACGCCGTAAGTATTTTTAATCCGCTTTCTGAAGAATACATTGGGACTGTTTGATGCATACGCCATAAAACTTAATTTAGGATAATTGAACAATATTTCTAGGGATGATAGTGCACCATTTCCTGGAGAGCTTGGTCCTCGAGATAAAACAGATTTCTGATTTTCCTTTCCTTGTGAATACCCCCCAGTCACCAGGTTAGATCCAGCAGCTCCTAAAATAGCTCCTAAATGCAACGAGTGGCATTGGTCATGGCTGTGACTTCAGGGAGCCATGTATGGTGCCACTATATATCAGTTTCTATTTTTCCTCTGCCCCTTGATATGGATTCAGAGGGCCTCTCCAATTTTTACAGGTTTTCTCATAACATTTTAATATTTGGCATTGTGCATTAGGGTGGTCATGCTTCCTTCCACTCTCCATTCCCACCCTCGAAAATTAAGCTCTAGATTTTTTTCAGTAAGTGAGTCATTTAAACAAAAGTATTCCAGACGAAAATCCTCTCAGTCCACCCGGACTCCTTTTACTGCTTGGCAAATCCTTCTCGTTCTCTTGATATGTTAGACTTTAAGTTGCATTGTAGAAATCTTGTAGCCTGGACAGCTCCCTGACGCATATCTGGATTGTCTAGTTAGTCTTCCCTGTGAGGAAGTTGCTTCTTTTACTGTAGTGATCTACAAGGTGGTCAAAGTTCTGGAACTTACTATGGAAGAAACTACGGTTAGCTAACTGAGATTTGTCTACATTCCTCTTCTTTCTTTTCCACTGCAGAGCCTTTGATGCCCTGCAATAAGGTTCATTTGAACTCCTTTATGCAGCCTTTGCAAGCTCTGTGTTCCTGTGGTTAATCACTATTTAGCTTGGTGCCATGATCCAACTTTCTTTGCACTAACCCTTAGCCCAAGAGCCTTCTAATGCAGGCTTCCTTTTATAAGCAAATCCCAACTCTTACCTTTCTGTTCATCCCGAGTAATAGTCCAGGAAGATGGGACCTGCGAGGAGAAAGGTTTTCTTTTATTCTAGTCTGGCTCTGCAGTCTTCCAGTGGTACATGCCATTCCCACGTACTTTGGAAGATGGCTTAACTGGATATGGGTAGTCTTCTGGACCAAAACCCTGTGAAGCATGGTGAAGATGTTGCCAAACAAATTCCCCTGCTCTTGGTTGAACGCAACCCATTCCATCGATCTCCAAGTCAATTGCCACTTCCTTTGCCATCCACTAAAATGCCTACATGCGCTCTACTATATTTTCCAGAGACCTGCAAGCAGTTCATATTGGCATACCTTTCACTGTTTCCTATCTTTTTGCAGACAAGACCGACTCTGTCTTGGAACGTTCTAGGCAGAACTGCATTGGCATGCTCTCTAGGTCTGCCATCTCCGGCACTCTAGTTCCACCTTTAGTACCAAAGGTTCTTGCAATTTTCATCGGGCCTACCCACTTGTGAGCCCTACCGTCTTAGCACTGCAGCAGCCACTGCAGTTTTTTGAGTCTCCAAGGGATGTGGCTGTGCCAAGGGAAGACACCAGCAAGAGTCTTTTTATTTCTTCCTCTCGCGCCACTTCCTCAAAAGCTCTTGCCTTTGCATTTGTGCAATCAGGTGTATCCTGTGGGGCAGCATGTGTCTCAGTTTACAGCACTCAGGCGAACCATCATGGTAGGCTGTTGGATCATCCAATTTAGTAGCCACCTCTCTATATTTGTCGTACAGGTTCTACAGTGTTGGAAGATCATGCTTAGATTTTCCGCAAGGATATGCTCTTGCTACTGAGCTAAGGAATTGGTCCCTTAGGCGTTATTGGATAAGGGTGTTACCATTTGGTTCTCTTGAAGAAGGGTGGATAGTGTTGAATATGATTACTGTTGAGGTATTTCTCCATGCTCATTGAGCATTCCGGTTAGTATACTCCTTTTTCTTCAACTACTAGAACACCTGACCTGCTGTATTTTGCTTATTCTGTTCGCACATTGACACATGGGTACTTGTCATTGGTATCCCTGGCTTCAGTAGACTAGTGATCCCTACAGTCCGCATTTTGATTTCCATAATGTGTTTTCAGACCTGCAGTGGTGGCTGGTGCTAAACTATCTAATTTGCAGGCAGCCCTTCTGTTCTCCACCAAAAATTTCCAAAATCGTGACCATTCCTTAACTCTTAGCTTGGTCTGTCATCCCCATGTCATAGCAAAACAAGGATGCCACATCAGTCTGTTCAAGCTGCACGCAATTCAGTAAGACCTCAAGGCATTACTGCCCTCTGTCTGCTGTTGGGCACTTAAGTCTTATTGGACAGTAGAACTGCAGTGTGGTACATCAGCGAATAGAGCAGTGAGGGTTCTTGCTCCCTGTGCCTAAAAGGTCTGAAGTTATGGTGCTGTACAGTACCTTACGATGTCTCCCTCTCCATGAATTTTCTACCGGATCTCTGGATGTGAGGTCAGATATCCTGAGCAGATGACATCTTGCCAATCACAAGTGGGGTCTCTACCCAGAAATAGATTAGTTGTTGTTTGCCCTTTTGGGACATGCCCAGAGTGGACACATGAAAAAAAGTTCACTGTCTGTGCCTTGTAAATTAGGCTGCAGTGGGCTTTTTGAGGAAGGCTTCTTTGGTGGAAGACTGTCTTTCTCATTGCTTTTTTCTGCGACCGGGGTCAGCAAGCTGCAAGCCCTTTCTGTTCATCATTTGCTTAAATTGTTCTTCCTGGGCAAGCTTTTTTGTTTGTTTGTTGGGCAGTAATTTCTCTGCTGATGTTTTCGCCTCCTCTACATCCTACCACTGAGGCTGCATCACTTGAACACACACACTGGCTTTGAGCTCCTGTAACTACTTTATTTGGGAATTTCGTGTTGACATTAGTTGTTTTTTTTGCGTCCTTTTCTCCAAGAGCAAGGTGGACCAGAAAAGGACAATCTCCGCTAGAATTGCCTTAAGCATTAACAAGTTCTCAGATGTGCAGCCTTTGACAAAAATGAGCCCCTTGCTGGCATCAGGGTGCATTTTACTATAGTAAACACCACTTCTTCAGTGTTGTCTAGGGGTGTTGCATTTCTAGACATCTGTGAGCTGTAGCACACCTTCACCAGATGCGGCTGACTATTGGTTTACCGCATCTACTACTACCTGGACTCGGAGGATGACAGAGAATGGTTGTTTTGCCAGGGTGATACTGCAAGATTTTGTATGGGGTCAGCTCCTCGGACCCACCTCCCTGGAGGTACTGTCTTGGTGCTGATTCACACGGGGGCAATCTACAGGTAGAATTGTCCTTCGGAAACCATTAGTTTTGTGTAGGTCAGGATTCTTTAAAGACCTGCCCACCTGATGAATGGCCTTACAAATTTTGATAAGGACCAAAACTAGTTTCATTCTGTACACAATTATTCTCTCAATTTTGTCAGTCTCTATTGTGCCTTTAAAGTCATTGAAAGTAGGTTGGGATCTGACATGTGTTCGGTTTGATTGCATGTCACTGCTGGGGAGTAACCACTATTGAAGCATTTCTGGATCCACTCATTGGCCTGTGGAAATTCACAAGAGGGGGGATATCCATGAAGATAGATATAAAGATTGTTACCAAATGAAAGATTTGATTATTAAAAGGAAAGGTTTTTTCCTGGCAAAAAAATTATTTTGGGAACAATAGGAGCCTCTTCAGGCACCCAACGCAGGGTGCACAGCATGGGTTGGGTGCGTGACGAGTCTCATATTGTTTTCAGAGATATTTCCTGCGCGCTGATGGAGCGTGTTTCAGGATGGCACACACTTATTTCTTTGAGCACCCCAAAAAATTATTGATTGTGTTGTGCATTCTACCATAGGTGTGTAAAAGGTTTATTTTGCTAGACTGAAATGGCAGTTATAACTGCACTAGAGGCTGCAGTGGTAGACCTGAGTAATGTTTGTAAGATGGTACTGTAGTGGGTGGTACAAAGAGTGCTGCAGGCCCGCTATTAGCACTTCATTTACAGGTACAGGTTACAGTAACTAACATTTACTAGAGACTTACAAGTAAATTAAATGTGCCAATTAAGGGTAGGCCTATTTTAGCATATTTGTAGGAGTGAGCACAAACATGTCTGCACTGGTTAACAAATGCAGAGTCCTAAAGGCAACAAAATCGAATTCAGCAACAAAAGGCAAAAATGTGGGGAGAGACTCTGCAAAAAGGAACAGGCTGACCAAAGGTGTTTGAGAAAATTAGGCACTTGTGTACTGCAATGAAGGCCAGGCACTAATACTAATTCCAGAACATCTACATGACCAGTTATATAGATGAAAAAAAACAATGCCTTTATTAAAATTTCTGAAAGTCAGTCACCTAAAACTTATCTACTACATGTGTAAGGCTTTAGAAGACTTGGATAATAGCTGGAATGGTTGTCAACTCAGAATTATAACGTTTGAAATACTTTGTTAGTAGAATTCCCTTTCATGAAAAATGTGTGGCATGAATTATATCTACTTTAATTGCTTTCAGCAATTTTGATGGCGTCCATTGTTTTTTTTTTTTATCATGCTTTTGTAATTTTTTTTAATAGTTGTGAGCACGTTCTGGAGTGATCCACTTACTCAGCTTTTTGTGTGAAGCATTGACTGTACAAAGTCATCTAATTTTGTATTTATTGTGCCCACAATATTGTGGCATTCTACCAGTTTTCTCCAAAATGATTGCTTTAATCTTCAGGCCTAACCTTTACCTAGTTAGTAGTTTTAACATCTCTTATTTCCTTGGTTAACCCCTTCGACGCTTGTGACGGAACCATTCCGTCATCAGTCACGGTTGAGCTGTGCTGATGACGGAATGGTTCCGTCACGACCACACCCAGTTATGGAATGTCCAGCACCGGGGGTAAATCGGGGTCGCACGCAAGGTGTTAAAGATATATCATGAATATAATTTATTTATGGCATGCTGCCAGTATTCCAAAAGAGTTCGAATATAACTTTTAGTTAAAAGGTCTAGCAAGGCTGTCAGTCAGGTAGGTGTGTGCACTTTCTAAAAGGTGTGTTTAATTTATAATTTGAAAACCATGGTACCAAATAACTCTCAAATAGTACTTGTCCCACAATCCTGCCACTTTAAAATGACAATTTAAAATTGCTGTCTATACTGAGGTTGGTATCGGGTGATATAAGCAGGATTATCTGATCCCAAAGGAGTGTCTCAAAAGAATTGTTGTCCGTAGGAAGTCAATACATTATTACACTGTCTTTAAAGCCAATAGTATGCATATGGCTGTGATGTGTTCAAAATGCACAAATGCAGGTGATTTTTAGTTCTTTAAGCTGACATCAGATGTATGTATTATTGCTTACCCCTCCCACCTTTTCTGGGCCAAAAGTACTGTTTGCCTTTTCTGTTGAGCAATGATCCACAACTGCAGCCGATTAGTAGTTTAAATCATCCAGCTACATATCCATAACAGGCTCAGTGTTTGGTTTGGCTTCTTTAATTAGATTGTGAATGTCAGCGCTGTGCACATTTAGTTGAGTGCATTTCCATTGCTCATCACTAGGCTGAAATGACACATTTTTTTTTCTCCATCATGGTAGCCAGTGGTTGGAAGGTTTTTTTTTTCTCTGAGGGAGGCAGCAGGGCTTGGGTAGTTGTGGGGGGTGTGCATGCCACTGGGCAGGGTCTGGTCGCCTGGCAACCTTAGTGCAGCTTGTAGTGTGAGCTTAGGTGCGCTTTAGTGGTGTCTGCCACAAGTAGTCAGGTTCTCGAGACCAGCCGTGTGAACCATAAAGAAAACTTGCCTACCTCAGGAGGACTCCCTAACTGACAACCTTAACAAGTTGCCTTGAATCTGTACACCAAGTAGGGAAGTGGTCTGAAATAAGGTATCATTTTTAAAACAAGAGTTCAAGCTGCGGTATTAAATACAAGTGTATAAACTAAACTTTCCAGTAAAGCACAGTACATACAAACCTAAGAAATGTCTGAAGGAACTGGGCAAGCAGCAACATTTAAATCAAAGGATGTGAAAATAAAGCCAAAAACAATTAAAGCATGCATTGAATTAGAAAGACTACTGAGTCCCTTTCCAACCATGTCCAGTATGCTGAAACATAGTGCCAGACACGAGAAAATTCTGCAGCAAAATAATATAACAATAATGACAGCTCAAATTAATGCTCCAACATGCTTTCAAATCCTCCCAATACCCAAGTTGGACTTAGACAGTGATTCCATACATGGAGGGTCAGAACAATCGGCACAGGACTTAAATTTCACACAAAAGTCTCCCTAAATGACTGAAACTTAACTGAGCTAGATACCTTTCTATGACCCTTGACTACATAAAACATTGGACACCTCGATCCAGCGATATTAGCAGACGAGCAATAAACAGCATTACTGACAGATGATACACATTCTTTTCCAAAATACTTAAATAAAATAACATCACAAGAACTTGTTGAGGACAAAGACATGCCACCAATCTACCCATTTCGATAGGCTATCATTGCCTTAAGCAACAACTTCTAGAAAATATCAGACACAATAGTGGAACAATCAAGTCATTGCAAATCAGATGGCAGTCTTAAGCGTTTGCGAACAATCTAGATACTGAAAAAGAAAACCGTATTAATGCAGTATTGCTGAGGCTCTTGGAACTGTTAATGATGCAACTTTAGCAGACTTTCCACATTGATGATATAGTGGATTTGTTACAGTTTTTAAAGTCAAACCTGAAAGGCCTACTAGTAGATCTGGGAAACTTATCTGACATCAGTACTGTCACTGCTACTCTGCTTTCATCAGGATCAGATACAAATGGTGCCTCAGAGTCGGTCCTGGAACCAAACCAGGAAACTAAGAACAAGAAGTCAGGGTTATTCCACGCTAAAAGCAATCCAGATACCGTATCCTATCATCAAACAGCAAGCTTGAACATAACACAAAAGGGGTAGCTTCCCATTACGGCTCAGGAACCCATGAAAGATCAACACTCACTTGTAAGACCTAAAGAAGAAGCTGATGGTATCATCCATACATCAGCAGAAAGCGGCTGAAAAGGCTACACAAACTAAATAACGAAACCACACCATTTAGCTCTATTTAATAACCCATCTCAGCATATCGAGCCAAGGAACTTTCCTATATTGTTGTATAGCATTTTAGGACCCTAGTGTGATTAATGCCCTTATATAGGTACAAATCACCTTGCCCTTTTTATAGGCATAGAAATCATACCCATATTTAGACATAACTCATGCATTCCAAATTCAGGCATGGCTACTTCCACTAGTTCCAAAAAGCCACAACGATTTCTTGGAAAACTCTGCTTCAGCAGTCAGGGACATCCCCTTTCTTGAATATTGATTTGTCCTAGAAATCATGGCGTTTTCAAAGAACTACCATTCCCTTGGGGTTCTTTGGTGACGTTATGTCCAACTTTACGTCAAACAAGGCACCTTCAAGGTATAAATATGCCACACTTTCCCTAGCAAACACACAGTGGATTGGAGCAGTTCCACTATCTACTTGCCCGAGGCAGCTCCAGTGTCGAAGGAAGCCGACTCTCCAGCTGAGGCACTAACAGAGATGCTGTCTTTTCTCTTGCTGAGAATCCAGCTCCAGTGTTTCCAAGCTCCCCTTGCGGGGTGTTGGGAAATAGAGTCCCGAGACCGAGATACCAGACCTCCTTCGTTCTACACCAAGGTACGGAGCTGATTAGACCCTAAGAGAAATCTTGGATAGATTCTTGGCAAAGAAACTAATCTTATGACACCCCTCACTTAATTCTTCCCTCGTACTAGACTTCGGTTAGGTACATCAAATCAGGCATATTTTAGAAGCACCAGTTGAGTACTTTTAGTCTTTGTTATTTATGTATGTATTTTATGGCTTAGAAACCATACCATGCTTTTACAGTATTATTTTATAATACTCTTCTTACTGTACGCATTATACTTTGCAACCAGTATTACGATTGTAGCAGTTCACTTTACTTGCAAGAGCAAGAAGACTGTTCAATAAATACTTTTATTGAAAACGCCTGTCTCTCTATTTTCTCTGCACCTCTGATGAAACAAAGCATGCACGATTGACTGAGTAAAATATCTATCTATTGTTTCCACGTCTCTGATGATACGTTTTATTCTTGGGAAACAAAGTTATGATGTTTATGCGGTTGTCAGAAACGAATCCCTTCTTTTTTATTCGAGAAAGTTTCTAATGACCTCTGAGCTAGCTGGCACTCACAATTAAGTCTAATATATTCAATAGAGACCTAGGCGACCTAAGTCCTACGTCACATCTATAGGATATATTATTCCAATGATCAGAGCCTATTGGGAATATAGGAACTACACTACAATATGTGATGACAACCACATGCTTTTAAAACAAAGTGTTGACGACTAGAATAACTGAATTACTTTAACAAAGGCAACCTCAAAAACCGAGCTACATACAGAGTTAAACTTTCAAGAACAAAGTACCAAGAACACAAAGTACAAATTTCACACAAAAAAAACAGTGAAAAAGCTGAGTGTCCTTGGTAAACTGTTAACCTGAGTCAGGCATTCAAGCAAACTCGGTACATAATGTGGCACACTCTATGCTGGAAGGAACAATTGTGCCTGGACAAAAGGATAATACACTTAAAAAAACTGTTGATTACTTTAAAAACGCTGAAATAAAAAAATAACAGGGACGTCCCCAAGCTGACACATGTTAGAAGGTATTGCAGAGATTTTGAACAGCTTACGACACCCACAGTCAGACCAATGCATTAGGCAGGGACTTAACGTAAAAGGAAGATGGTGTGCCTTCCGAAACATGGGTTCATGGTAGGAGCATCTCACACCTATCAATAGCACCACTGGCCCCATAGATGCAGTTTCATTTCTTAACACCTTCATCAGCCACCGCACTTAAGACCCAGCTAAAATCATCACTAACGTTGCAAATAAACTGGAGCCAACATCTTTCTACCAACATACGGGTCTGAGGGATCTTTCACAATTCTAAACACACAAAATATACTTAGGGTCTTGCAGCAGTTTAAAGACGTGGCAATCATTCAATCTTTGGACTTAATGAGTATCTGCTATCTGACGGACAAAAGCTCCAAGAGGGAATTTATTAGAACAACTTGGTGCTCTGGAAATTAGTATGCAAAATATTAACTAAAGCCACAGTGATATTGGATTGGGAAATTATTATTAAACCTGGAATAGCCATACTACTTAAAAAAATAAGCTAAAATCCAGGTAGGCAAGCCAGCAAAAAAAGCCCTTACTCACATGACCACCTTTAAAGGGCCAGAAATTTATTTTAAATGAGGTAAACCACTTCAGAGTCACTTTCTTAAGCAACAAACCAAATGAAAGAGTAGTACAACAACCAACAGGCCCAGATGAGTTGCAATCAATTTGGCACTCCTGATGGCAGCATTCACTGGCAGGTAAAAAATCTGATCAGTTTGATGGTATGTTCATGGAATATCGCAGGCTAAAAGTGGCAGCTATAAGAGACTGTGTCAATCTATGCGCCTTTCTCAATGCCTCCAAACAAATTGAAAAAAATCTGAATAAAATGTTCGAGGCATGTGAGCTTTAGATCAAATGCTTAAGCATAGATCTCCATCTGGTGTTGGGTCTGGATGTTTGCACTTTGTTTTTCTTCAAAGAAGTCTTTCCAGTCACAAGGTAGGTGACTCCTCTTTTTGGTGACTTCATCACCAGATTGTTTTTTTCCGCCATCGGGTTCGGATGTGTATTGCTGCGGTGCTGTATCTTCCGACGCTCAATCCTCTACCCTCGCTGGTTTTGTCATCGATCGTGGTTCCCCATTCGACACGCATAGTTTCGACTGGGAACACCTTTGATCAGGAAACTCGAGGCAGGCCGTTTGGCCTAACCGTGCTGACCGGGCTAGCAGCCGATGGAACGGATTCCATTTAAACTATGTCCCGGGTGTCATGCTAAGTTTCCACGCACCGATTTGCATGAGGTCTGAAACCTCTGCTTATCCCCGGAACACAATGAAAAGGAATGTGACGCATGTCAATCATTCCGATCGAAAAAGATAATTTGCGATCGTCTGGCTCGAAGCCATGAGAAGCAACACCATAGCAGCTCCGTTCTAGACATCTTCGGCAAAGATTCTGTTATCCAACACCCAGCTGAAGAAGCAGAGAAAGAACAGGTCACCGTGTCCGAAGCAAACTCCGACATGGAAGAACAACAGCACATCACTCTGGGTCAGTGTACAGTGAGTACTAATTCCCCCGTGCCCAGTGAACATAAGACCAAGGCTCCGATACCTCCTTCGCCTTCAGGCTCAGTTTGGCACCGACAAAGTTTCAGACGCCATGCCCCTCCAGCCAAGGTAAGAAACCTAAAGAGAAGCCTTACGGCTCGGGCTCGAGCCAGCCCCATTCAGGTGCTGAAACAACACCTTCGGCACCAAAACATAAGTCAAAGCATACATCTGAAAGAAACAGGTTAGTATTTGATTCCTTACCTTAGAATATCCCCAGGCGTCAGACTGGATCCGGAAACTTTTGCGTAGCAGGACCTTTGCGCGTCGGTAGGTGTCGTCTGCTGCTCCGCGTCCGTCGTCGGCGTCGTTGGCGCCGGGATGACGTCGCCGGAGTACTTAGATGCCGCCCACGCGCGCTGACCTCAGTTCTTCTTTTTTCCGCGCCAGCTAGCGCCGAGCCTGAAAAAGTGGTACTCTTAGTACATTTTTGACTAAACTTTTTCATCCCTTTTCGAAGTCAACACGACTCCGTCGGTGCCGGTAGGATGCCCGGGTTTAAACCCTGCGAGGATTGCGACTGACTGTCGGTTACCGACCCCCATCGCCGGTGCCTGCACTGTCTGGGCTACGACCACGACGACAAGGCCTGCCCAGACTGCCGAGCCCCGACGTCCAAAGCTAGACGGGAGTGGTCCCGTAAGCGGCTCGAGCTCCGGCGGTCGGCCCCGCGCTGCTCGAAGTCCCGGTCCGGACGGAGGTAGAGGGACCGGTCGCGGGGTCGGAGCCACCATAGCTCCAGGAGTAGTCATCGGTCTTCGTCCTCTAAGTCCACCGGTAAGCACAAGAATTCTAAAAGGAATCATCGCTCTTCTGACTCCACCCGACGCTCGCACGATACGGCCGGGTTTTCGGGGGACACCTTCCATGCGCCTCCGTCGGAGACGCGGGCGTTGCGGCCTGCTTCATACCCTCCGGTCCCTGGGCAGAACACGACGCCGGAGGAGATCGAGCGCTTCCTCATGGCCATGAGGTCTCTCTCTCTTCCGTCTGCTTCCGCGGTGCCTTTGGGCCCAGCGGTCCAGTCTGGGGGCCCCAGCCGGTCGGGTGCTTTGGCCGGACGCCGTCTGGTGCTTCGGCCCCGGCACCGCTGGCGACTTCGGTTCCGGTGCCGCAGGGCCCCACTGGATCCGGTTCCAGATCCGGGTCGTCGCCGGTCGACCCACTACCCACCCCGCCCCCGACGCCTCCTCGATTCGGTTCCGGCGCCGCTCTCGACGCCCACCGAGGTCCTCAAACCGCAGTCAAGCTCGGCTGAGCCTTTGCTGCCGTTTAATGAGGCCTTGATGGACGTTCTTTTGGG
This sequence comes from Lissotriton vulgaris, assembly GCF_964263255.1. Lineage (NCBI taxonomy): Eukaryota > Metazoa > Chordata > Amphibia > Caudata > Salamandridae > Lissotriton > Lissotriton vulgaris. The sequence continues at coordinate 773,765 of NW_028246456.1, read as the reverse complement.
CACTTGGTCCAGGCCCGCTACAGGGCAGCCTGTTCATAGGAACGTGGCCAGACGCCACCGCCCGGCTCCGGGTGACCCTTGCTTTCTGTCCACCCACCCCACCCCCGAGAGTATGGTCATCCAGGCCTCTAACTCCCAGACTGCATTCCCGACGGCTCCCCCGATCGGGAATCTAAGAGGTATGAGCAATACGGTAAAGTATTCTCCTCGCTGAGTTTGGGACTGCGGTCTGCCAACACCGCATGCCTCTTGGGCCGCTACACCCACTCTCTGTGGGACACTGTTGCAGACGTGCTGCGACAATGTCGGGTGGAGGTCCAGACTAAACTCGCCCAAGCCCTTGCGGAGGGTCGAGATGCGGCAAGTTATTCTATCCGGTGTGGGCTGGATACCACAGACTCACTGGGCAGAGCGCTGGCAACGACAGTGGCGATTCGTTGCCACGCCTGGTTAAGGTCCGCCAACTTCTCGGCTGATGTCCAAAACACCCTTCTGGACATGCCGTTTGATGGCTGCCGCCTCTTTGGCGACAAAGCAGACCATGCGCTTGAGCGCTGTAAGGACTCCAGGGCTATGGCCAAGTCCTTGGGCCTCTCTGCCCGCTCCAGCAAATGGGTGCCTTTCGCTCCTTTTGTGGCCAAGGAAGGGGCGCCCTAACACGTGCTGCCAGCCACGCACCGCAGACTAACATCCAGCGCTGTGGTGGCCGTGGTAACCGCCGTGGCGGCGGTCAGGGACAACGGCGAAGCCAGTCCACACCCGCCCCTGCAGCATCCGCCTCTAAGCCCTCCTAGTCCGTGCTTTCAGGCCCATGTGACGCCAGTGGGGGGCAGGGTTCGCCATCATCACTTCCACTGGCGCACTGTCACTTCGGACAGGTGATTGCTGCAAATCGTCCGAAGGGGCTACTCCCTCCCCTTCGAGGCGACCCCTCCAGCCATGCCACCGCAATACCACCGCGTGTCGGGGGATCACTTGAAACTTCTACAAGAGGAAGTTACGGCCCTCTTAGCTAAGGGGGCCATCGAGCACGTTCCTGAGCCAGAATTAGTGTGGTTGTTACTCCCACTACTTCCTGGTACCCAAGAAGGGCAAAAGGGGCCTACGCCCTATCTTGGACCTATGGAACGTCAACGGCTTCCTCCGGAAGGAAAAGTTCAAGATGCGGACACTGGCTCAGGTCTTAGCTGCCCTGGTCCCAGGATACTGGATGGTAGCGTTGGACTTGCAGGACGCTTATTTCCACATCCCTGTCCTGCCGGCCCACTGGCGCAACCTGCGGTTTACGGTAGGGCACGAGCACTTTCAGTTTACCGTGCTCCCCTTTGGCCTTACTAGCACCACATGGGTGTTCACGAAGGTGATGGTGGTGGTCGCAGCTCATTTGCGCAGGTTAGGGGTTTCAGTCTTCCTTTACCTCGACGACTGGTTGTTGAAGGTGGGCTCGCCCCAGACAGTCGTCAGCCATCTCCAGACAACGGCAGACCTCCTGCACCAGCTGGGGTTTCCATCAATGTGCCGAAGTCACACCTGTGACCCTCTCAGAAGCTCCACTTCATCGGAGCGGTTCTCGACTCGGCGCAGTTTTGGGTTCATCCTCCCGAACATCGGGTTCGGGATATTCAGGCTCTGATTCCGATCTTTCAGCCTTTATCCCGGGTCTCGGTCAGGTTGATGCTGCGGCTTCTGGGGCTGATGGCCTCCTGCATCCTTCTGGTGCATCACGCCCGGTGGCGGATGCGGGCTCTGCATTGGGACCTGAAGTTTCAGTGCGCCCAGCATCAGGGCAACCTGTCCGACCATGTCCTGATCTCGGAGGGAACTACGAGACAGCTGCATTGGTGGCTTACGGACCGCGATTGGGTCAGCGGCACATCCCTCTCCCTACCCCAACCGGAGCACGTAGTTGTGACGGACGCGTCCCTCCTAGGTTGGGGAGGCCACATGGGAGAGGCGGAGATCAGAGGCCTCTGATCTCCGGCGGAGTCCTGGCTCCATATCAACATTCTGGAGCTGCGGGGGATTAGTCTAGCACTGAAGGCATTCCTCCCCTCTGTCTGGGAGAGTGTAGTGCAGGTGTTAAGGGACAACACCACCGCCATGTGGTACTGCAACAAACCGGGCGGGGTGGGGTCGTGGACCCTCTGCCAGGAGGCTCTGCACCACTGGCAGTGGCTGGAACATCCGGGCGTGACCCTGGTGGTTCAACAACTGGCAGGTTCTCTGAACGCCATGGCGGACAAACTCGGCAGACTGTGCATGATGGATCACGAATGGCGTCTGAACTCGGACGTGGCGCAAGGTCTCTTTCTGCAGTGGGGAGAGCCTTAGTTAGATCTATTCGCCACAGAAGAGAATGTGCAATGTCATCAGCTCTGCGCGTTGGAATTTCCAAGGCGGCACTCGCTCGGAGATTCTTTTCGTCACGAGTGGATTTGCGGTCTGTTGTACGCCTTTCCGCCTATACAACTTCTGCCCAGAGTGCTAAAGAAGATCAAGCGCGACCGGGCCCAAGTCATCCTTGTGGCTCCGGACTGGGCACGAAGGTACTGGTATCCCGAGCTACTCAGTAGGTCTGTCGATCCCCCGGTTTGTCTGCCTCTTCAGGAGGACCTTCTGGCGCAGCAGCAGGGGACTGTCCTCCACCCAAACCTGTCCAGTCTCCACCTCTATGCTTGGAGATTGAGCGGCTACAGTTGAGGCCATTTGACTTGCCTCCTGAAGGCTGTAATGTCATTCTGGCAGCCAGGTGTCCCTCCACAAAGTTGGTATACGCCTGCAGGTGGAACAGATTAGTGGCATGGTGCACAGCAAAGGCTGTGGAGCCTCTCTCTGCCCCTCTTTCTGAGTTTTTCCTCTTCCTTCTTTATCTTGCCCAGCAGGGCTCTGCTCTGGGCACTATCAAGGGCTGTAACACAAGGAGGGTACAAAGTTCCCCGAGTAAGGTAAGGGTGTGAATGTAGCGTAGAGAAGGAAAAGGAAAAAAGGGCGGGGAATTTCCCTTTTTGGAACTAAAACCCTCACACACCTAGCAAGCTAGGTGTCATGCTTCATCATATGGGTTCTGCTCCTCGTCAGACTGGCGCTGCAATGTCTGACAGGCACCCGCGAAGGGGCTCTTTATCGGAGATCTTCTGTTCCAGCCATATGGTGCATGCGTGTGAGAGGGCAAGTGAATGTGTAGTTGTGAAGTGAGATGCCTCAGTGGGACTTGAACCTTGTACTAACTTATCTGATGTGTGCTCCCTTTGAGCCACTTCATAACGATCTTCTCTGCCTTCTTACTCTGAAGACTGCTTTCCTAGTTGCCATCACCTTTGCCAGGAGGGTGAGTGAGCTCCAGGCTATTTCTTCCAAATCTCCTTTCCTTTCTGTCCATCCAGACAGGGTTGTGTTGCGGACAAGACCCTCTTTCCTGCACAAGGTAGTCATAGCCTTCCACATCGGGCAGTCCGTCACTTTGCCTACCTTCTTTCCGCATCCTTCAAAAGAGGAAGAGCGGCTCCACAGTCTGGATCCGAAACGTGTGCTTTCATACTATCTTGATCGCACACGCCAGTTCCGGGTGGATGACCAACTCTTTGTTTGTTATGTGGGCTCTAAGAAGGGACGGGCGGTGCACAAGCGGACCATCTCTCGGTGGGTCGTGTTGTGCATCAAGGCATTCTACTCTTTGGCTAAGAAGGAACCTCCTGTTGGGCTGAGGGCCCATTCCACTCTGGCCACGGCGGCTACTACTGCCCTGGGCCGGGGGGTCCCCTTTCAGGACATCTGTCTGGCAGCTACGTGGGCCTCGCTGCACACGTTTGCAAGACACTACTGCCTGGACATCCAAGTCCGGAGGGATGGCTTCTTTGGCCGTTCCGTCCTCCAGGACTTTCTGGTGTGATTATTGGTTCGCAGACCCACCACCGGGGTTGGTTTTGCTGGGGTATCCATTCTAAGGTAAGGAATCTAATACTAACCTGTTTCTTTCAGATGAACAAGTTACTTACCTTTGGTAACGATATATCTGTAAGAAACAGTAGTTGGTATTAGATTCCTTACCGCCCCACCCATCCTTCCTCCCCGTTCTGCGAACTGATATCTAGGGTTAACGTCATCCCCTTTCAGGGCCCTAGTTTCAATGGCACCAGTGTTGGTTTTTAACTTCGCTCTGCGTTTCTGGCGCGGAAACGCTGTGTATAAGAACTGACGTCAGCGCGCGAGGGTGGCGTCTAAGTTCGACAACGTCATCCCTGCGCCGACGGCGGACGCAGAGCTGCAGATGCCTACCGACGCGCAAGGCTACTGCTATGCAAAAGTTTCTGGATCCAGTCTGATGCCTGGGGATATTCTAAGGTAAGCAATATAATACGAACTACTGTTTCTTACAGATGTATCGTTACCGAAGGCAAGTAACTTGTTCACCGGCACCGAAGACTACACCTTCAGCGTCGAAGACTTTGGAACTGAAAACCCCGGTACCTAAGGGATTGGAGCAGAAATCCCCCATTCCTACAGGTTCGGAGCCGAAAGCTTCCATACCTGAAGGTTGGGACCTGAAACTTCCAGCACCAACACATTCGGAGCCGAAATCGGTAACACCGAAAGGCTCAGAGCCGAAGTACAAAGACTCTCAGCCAAAACCTTCCACACCAAAAGGGTCTGAGCCAAAACCTCTGGCACCGAAATCGATGCACAAAGAAAAGGACACTCCAGCCAAAGAGCTTCACTCCGATGAACCACTGTTGGATCCCAAACATAAAAGGCTTGTCATTAACCCTCAAATAGGTGATATTCATGCCACTCTTCCCAAGAAACTGAAGATTGATCTCTGAGGATCCTCCTATACCTCTCAAAAAGGACATGGGTTCTTACCCTTATCCCCCTTACATTCCACCTCTTTCTCCTCCTCCTAATCCTCATTGGCTTAACTCACCAGCAAATTCACCACCACATCCTCTTTCACTTACCACACAGGAAGATGATGATGATGATGGAGATACAGACGGAGAACAGGACATACCCCAAGATCATATTATACAAGAAGACACTGACCCATGGAAAAATTATGACAAGGAACCAGATAGATAGCAACCCTGACCTGTATCCCTCTAAACCCTCTCCACCTGATGATAACGTTGGCTATGTTCAGCTCATTAATAGTGCTGCCCAATATCACGGGTGGAACTCCATTAAGAGCCTTTAGATGAGGACTTCCTCCTTGAAACACTTACCTATTCATAAAAATCTACTCATACTTTACCTATGCTAAAAGGCATGTTAAAGCATACAGATGAGGTATTCCAAGACCCAGTTAAAGCAAGAATACTCACACCCAGACTAGACAAACATAAGCTCGCTCCTACTGATCCTGCTTACATCAAAGGTCAGTAGCCTTTAGACTCTCTTGTAGTCTCGGACGCTCGCAAGAGAGCTAACTCTCAGACCACAGGGAGGCACCCCTTCCTGACAAGGAGTCCAAACTCATTGATGCCTCAGGTAAGAGAGTAGCTACACAGGCTGCAAATTATAGGAGTATCACAAACGCTCAGTCTGTACTAGCACGCTATGATAGGGCTCATTACAATGAGCTAGACCAACTAATGCAACACTTACCTGATCAATACAATGCAAAGGCTAATGACATAATCCAGGAAGGCAAACTCTTCACCAACACTTCCATTAAATCTGCACTAGATGCAGCACACACAGCAGCTCTTGCAGTAAATAATAGTGTACTTCTGCGCCTACACGCACGGCTTAGGATCTTCGGATTTAAACAAGATGTGCAATACTTCATACTTAATCAACCCTTTGATAAGGAACATCTTTTAGGACCAGCTGTAGATACCTCGCTCAAAAAAATGAAAAAAGACACTGAGGTCGCAAAGTCTATGGGGGCTGTACAGTTACCTACTAACAGAGGTTCCTTTCACTGCTCCTTTTACATGGGTGATTTAAAGACAGCGTCCACAGAGAATCCCTCTTCCTCTTACCAAAGGAATAATTAATCCACCTCTGCAGAGGTTGTTATTTTCAAGGAAATTATAGGGGGAACAATAATTGGTGAAGAGGCAAGGGCAACTCAAACCGCACTTCCCCTGCAAAAAAACAGTGACTTCCCTCCACTACCCCCAATTATTCCACACCTGTCGGGGGATGTCTCTCACAATTCCTGCCTGTCTGGAACTCAATCACCTCAGACAAGTGGGTCATCCAAATTATCCAGTAGGTTTACTGCCTGGAGCTTACAAGCACTCCCACAACTATTCTTCCAAAACCACATTTAATGTCACAAGAACATCTCACTCTCCTAAAACAAGAGGTTCTCTCCCTATTGGAGAAACATGCAATAGAACCAGTTCCATTTCAGCATCAAGGGTTCAGGAGTATAATCCCTGTTATTCCTAATCCCCAAAAAGGACCGCCTTCTCAGGGCTATAGTAGACCTGAGACAGCTAAATCTCTACATTCAATCAGACCACTTCCACATGGTCACACTCCAACAGGTGCTTCCACTACTTCAACAGGACGACTTTCTATCCACTCTGGATTTAAAGTATGCTTTCTTTCATATTTTTAGTTTTGCAGAGTTTTATATAGCACGAACTTGACACGAATCGGGCATCAGAACGCTTTACATAGCACCAGGTACGTTACATTAGGACACACATTCATTTTTGTTAGGCACGGAGAGATTAAGTGATTTGCCCAGAATTACAGGATGTTTGGCGTCGTTCCCGAGACTTGAACCCAGGTCGGAGATCGAGCGCCCTAGCCGTTAGGCCAACTCCTATTTATAATTACCATTCACCCGGCTCACAGAAAATAGCTCAGGTTCATGGTGGATGGACAACATTACCAATTCAAAGTTCTCCCGTTCGGGGTAACTACAGCACCCAGAGTTTTCACCAAGTGTCTGGCAGTAGTCGCAGCTCATTTATGAAGACAACACATTCACGTCTTCCCTTTCCTTGACAACTAACTAATAAAAGCCAGATCACAACACAGCTGTATACAATATACTCACAAAACAGTTCAGCTGCTTAACGACGTAGGATTCACTGTAAACCTCACCAAGTCTCACCTCCTGCCATCCAACAAGCAACAATACCTAGGAGCCACCATAGACACTTGCAAAGCTCTAGCATACCCCAACTCAGCCAGGATATGCATCATGGAAAATCTGATATCGCAATTTCAGCCTCAACTCTCATTACCAGCCCGAGTGTTCATGCAATTAATAGGCATGATGGCCTTTTTCATTCTCATCTTTCCTTACGCAAGACTTTGAATGCGTCCCCTGCAGGAATGCTCGACACATCCGTGGAACCAGCCTCAAGGTCAGTTAACCGATCTAGTGTTGGTGGACGGCCGTACCCATCTCTCTGTGCAGTGGTGGAATACACACAAGCTTTCCAAGGGACGGCCATTCGTCGACCCGGTTTCACAAATAGTGCTAACAGCAGAAGCATCGCTCACTGGTTGTGGAGCTCATCTTCAAAAACATACCATCCAGGGCATGTGGACCCTACAACAAAAACTCCACATAAACCACTTGGAGCTACTAGCAATTTTTCTAGCATTGAAAACCTTTCGACTGCATCTAATAGGCAAAGCTGTCCTAGTTCGTACAGACAACACGACAGCAATGTACTACATACAGGGTTGGGGACACACTCTCTACAGCTTTCACAACTAGTTCAAAGCATATTAAGATGGGCCATTCCTCAAAAAATAAATCTCCTTGCAGAACACCTCCCAGGAGTAGATTGCAGATCTGCTCAGTTACCAAAGACAACAGCTTCACAAATAAGAACTACATCCTCAAGTTCTCCTCCCATTCTTCCAGATGTGGGGCTACCCAGAAATGGATCTCTTAGCCACACACCTCAACGCAAAATGCCCAAGCTTCGCCTCCAGGTATCTTTACCTATCATCCAAAGTCAATGCACTATTTATGAATTGGTCAGGAAAATATCCTTACACTTTTTTCCACATCTCCTGCTAATTCCATTAGTGGTTCTGAAGCTCAAACAACATTCCCTGACAATGATCCAAGTTGCTCCAACATGGGCTCGACAACCATGGTTCACAATCCTGTTGGAACTATCAGTAGTTCCTCACCAAAAACTACATCTCTCCCACAAGCTTCTCCCTCAGAACCATGGAGAGATAAGACATCCAGATCCTAGTCGACTCAACCTTGCGATTGGACATCTGAATTCTTAGAGTTTGGCTACCTCGATCTTCCGCCAGACTGTATAAATGTCATTAAAGAAGCTAGAGGTTCTACCACAAGAGCATGCTACGCTGCTAAGTGGAAACGGTTTGTAATTTACTGTACAAACAATCAAATCAATCCACTAGATACTTCAATTCAAAACATAATTGTTTATCTGTTACACCTACATCGTTCCAATTTAGCTTACATCTTGCTGCAAATAGCTGCTTACCTACAAAACAGACAGCATTTTGTTGTTGTTTCGAGTGCCTGCTATCAAAGCTTTTATAGAAGGACTCAAAAGAATCATTCCTCCTAGGCTTCCACCTTCCCCAGTTTGGAATCGTAATATAGTTCTCACAAGACTAATGGGTCCACCATTTGAACCTTTACACAAATGTGACCTACAATTTCTCACCTGGAAAGTAGCCTTCCTTAAAGCCATCACATCTCTTAGAGTTGGTGAGCTGCAGGTATTAACAGTACAAGAACCATTTTTGCAAAGTGGTTCTTAGGACTAATCCCACGTTTTTACCCAAAGTAATCTCTGCCTTTCATATCAACCAGTCTGTTGAGTTACCCGTGTTCTTCCCCCAACCAGATTCAGTGGCAGAGCGTGCTCTTCATACATTAGATGTCAAAAGAGCCACAATATATTATATTGAGAAAACTAAACACGTTAGGAAAAAAATAAAGAAAACCTCTTTTTATTGCATTTGCACCACCGCATAAAATTAATCCCATATCAAAAGCAGGTAATGGGAGGTGGACAGTTAAGTGCATTTAAACATGCTACTTTAAAGCTAAACACACATTAACAATTCCCCGTAGAGCACACTCCACATGCACACTGCAGGCGTCTATGGCATTCTTAGGAAATATACCATTAGATGACATCTGCAAGGCTGCAACATGGTCTACACCACACACATTCACAAAGCACTATTGTGTAGATATGTTAGACAGGCAGTTTTACAAACACTATTTCAAACCACTGCAACAGCTACAGGGTAGCCACCTCTTGGGATATAACTGCTGTATAGCTAAAGCTAAAGCAATATCTACAGCTCATATGCCTCGAACGGAAAATGCTACTTACCACAGTATGCATCTATTTTTGACATATAGAGCTGTAGATTCATATGTGCCCACCGCCTCCCCAGGAACATTTCTCTGTTGCAGTATTATCTTACTAAGATACATTATACCTGGCCATCTCTTTACTGCTCTTACTAACTCCATCATCACCCTTACGGGAAAAACAATCGGAGGATGGAGTTAATGCCCATGCGCACTATCACCGAAAGGAGGTGTCCCCTTGAAGAAAAACAAAGTGCAAACATCCCAACCCAACACCAGATGGTGATCTATGCTAAAGCTTACGACTCTACGGCTCTATATGCCAAGAACAGATGCATTCTGTGGTAAGTAGTATTTTGCTTCCAGAACTAAATAAATCTCAATTCTCCAGCTACAGAAGGGCAAATGAGGAGACATAAGGGTGGCCTATCTATAACATTGAATACTAATATGGGCCAGGAACAAAGCACTAGAACAATATGGGTTTTGCCCATATAATTTGCCTGATTTTCTTGCTGTTTGATCACCTGTTTTGCCTTTTTACTGTAGGTGAGCCCCACAACTGGTGTTTGATCCAGAGTAATCACAACTGTAAACAAACTGCATGTGGTTACTGCAGTTGTCCACAGCAAGTGTATTTGGCACTTTGCTGGTTACATGTGAACACGTGCACAGGCCTGCGCACACATGTGAGGGCTGCACAAGTGAGATCACTGTTGTGGGTAGCCTGGTAATTGTGAACAGTTAGCCCTGAGCAGAGGGAACTCTGCGGGGTTAGATATTGACCTGGGGTAGACCTTATAAAAATAGTGGCCACTTATGTAAAGTCAGTGTGGGCCACTGTCTTGTCTGTCTTAACTATTGTACATATTGGGGGAAATCTGCCTTAGAGTACAGTTTTGCTTCCCTTTGGCCTACAAATCCATCAACATGTCAAAATCGGATGAAAGGTATGCTCCAAGATAAAATCCGCAAGTTTTGAAAAGACATTTAGACGTTATGGATCATCCAGAATTGTCCTAGTTCCCTAACTCCAGATCAGAGCCCAGTCCTTTTGACAGCCTGCTGAGCCAAGTTAATTAAATTGCTCTCCAGTAGCAGGAACAAAAGCCTCCCCACACAAAGGAAGCCATTAACACTCCGCTCCTGAGGAGGAAGGAATAAGGAAGAAAATCTGCATCCATTAATTATATTTCACGCTATAAAAGGCTGGCACAGCCCAAGCCCACTGAACAAAGGAGGGAGTCCAGACCTCTGGAGCCAACACAGGAGAGGTCTCATTTTAGGTGGGAATGGCCTTGGCAGTTACATCAGCAAGGGGCAAAGCAGAGGCCCCCAGAGGAGATGTAACCAGTGAGACCTTGATACCTCCATATTGAATTGTCCCAGCATGCTGTGCAAGAGAGTTGGGATTTGGGTGGTGATGTGAGACCCTAGGATTAGCCAGGGGTTCCTGGCATCTAGAACATTTTGCCTCCCACTTAAAAAGACCTGCACAAGGGGGAGAAAGTGTTTTTGATGGATCTAGACACTGGGACTGGACTGCAGCAGCCATGGGCAATTGGAGGTAGGAACCCCCTGATGCCCACCTGGATTAAAGACTTTGCCAACAGTTGATCACAGAAACAGTGGGTATCTCCGCAGGACCAGGGAAGCTGGCCCCCTTACACCTCATAATGTTTAGTTGGGGGAAGAACTGGAGATCTGCATCTGGTGAGAGGCTGGTGCAGGAAAGCCAGTGGGATCCATCCTCCTGCAAAGTTTGCTGCCCTAGTGACCAGAAGACCTAAGAAAAGGGCTCCAGATGGCTACGGCTCACCATCAGAAGAAAAATGATCCCAGGATTACGAGAATCTGCCTAATGGGCCTAAGATGTCAACAGGAGAAGGATTTGACCCAACCCGCGAGGACACAGAGCAGGTGGAGCTCTGCTGCCAAAGTCCAGATACTCCCAGGGTGGGCAGGACCCCAGCGCAAGCAGAATGATCATGTCTAAGCTTGGGATGGAGCGAGCATGGAGCCCCCTCCCTAGAGGCCTTGAGGCACGGGGATTTCAAGCCCCAGACTGGATTATGCATGAGGTTCCCGGGACACTATCTCCAGGCCCCTGTGAAGATGATCGGAGGGGGAGCACTGTTTTGAGCAAGAAGCAGGAAAAGGGGTCCCGGACCCCATCTCGGAGCTCACGACGTCGCCAAAGGAGCCAGATGGCCTAGGAAGATGCTGCTGATGCGTGAAGCTAACTGAGGCAGCTGAGGGTATGGTGCCCATGCTGCCCCAAACAAAAAAATGCAGGCGGGGTGGCCGGGTGGGACCGATTCTCTTCTCCCCCCCCCCCCCCCCCCCCAAGAATAAAAAATTAAAAAGTAAGGATGCCACGCGGCAACATCAAAAGGAATACAGCCAAAGCCAGTATTTGACGCTTTCTGCGAGGGAGCACTCATAATGACCTGCAGGGCTTGAACTGTTAGTATTTTTCAGATGTTTGTGGCAGCCACGGGGTGGCAGGGGCTCCACTAAAGAGCCATGGTACAGGGGAGCTGCAGAAGGAAATTTAACTGTTTGCAAAAAAGGTGACCCTAAGTTGACAGGGTGCCCCTGCGGCCCCTCTCACCCCGACACAGCCCCTGCTCCCGCCTCCCTACCGCTGGTCCCGCCCCCCTCCCCTACTAAATGGCAACCGCTGCGTGGGAGTGCGTGTGACCCTAGACCTTCCGTCCAGGCCAGTCCTCTCCCCAGCAGCTCCGCCTCACCGCCGCAGCCTTGAGTCCTATACTGTTCGGGTTCGCGCCAGCTGCCCGCCCAGCCTCTAGGTGATTTCATTAATTTCCGCATTCCGCCGGACTCACTTACTTAGTCATAGTATTTTATTCTGCTTATTTTCTTCAGCCTGGTTCCCTGCCGCTGCTGCCCCTGCGCACCCTCTCACCCTGACACAGTCCCCACTCCTGCCTCCCTACCTCTGGTCCCGCCCCCCTCCCCTACATAATGGCGACCCACCCTCCCCTACTTAATGGCGACCACTCCGACTGTGCCGCTGGTTCACCTAAGGCAAGCCCGTCCGATCCTGACAGAGTCCCGGAAGCGGCCAGCGCCAGGAACCCGGAATCCACTACCTTCCATCGGTACAAAAACGCCGCCCTCCTCTCACTCAACCCCAGAAGACTCAGACTGCCAATTGGCATCTCCGGCCTCGACCCACGGCCAGTACTCCTGCCACCACTGCTGCCAGATGTTTTCCTCCACCCGACTCCCGGAACTGCAGACACCACCGCTAACAAAACGCTAAGGTGCATCCTCCTCAACGTACGCTCCGTACACAAACACGCAAAGGAAATCTGGAACCTACTCGACTCTCTCTCACCTGACATAGCCTTCTTCACGGAGACCTGGACGAACGCTGCCTCCGCCCCCGACATCAACACCACCATACAAGATCCAGAGGATGGACCGTCCCCAACACCAGGGAGGATGCCTTGCCATCGTCTAAAAGAACACCCTCCGACTCACCAACTCCAGCGAAACCTTCCCCGCCACCAAACACCTGCACTTCCAGATCCAGACCAGCTCCAACACCACATTCCAAGGAACCCTCATCTACAGACCTGCCGGACACCCTTTGCCACCACCATCACAGACTTCATCGCACCACACGCCATTGCATCAATGACCTACATACTCATCGGAGACCTCAATTTCCACCTAGACAACCCCAGCGACCTCCAACTCCGCTACCCTCTGCGACAACTTTGCCAACATCGGACTCAACCAACTAGTCACCATGCCCACACACAAAGCAGGACACACCCTCGATTCCATCCTCGCCGCAGCCAACAGCATCCGCTTCAGCCACACAACGCAACCTCCATGGACCGACCACCACTGCGTTCACTTTACCATTAATAAACCCAAGGCACCTAAACCTCCCCCTGCCTACCTCAAAGGAACTGGAGCAAGGTCACCCACTACCAACTGAGCTCCACCCTCGCCTGAGAAAACCCTGCCTGGACACCTGGCGCTAACACCGCAGCCAAAGAACTCCACACTTGTATCGCCAACTGTGCAGACTAACTCGCCCGCTATGGAACCCCCGTGAACAACGCCCCAGGAAAGCCATCTGGTTCACCACAGATCTCCAAGAAACAAGACGCACCTGCAGACGCCTGGAGAAGACCTGGAGGAACACCAAGACAACCGACAACTACTCCACCTACAAGAACGCCATGACAAACTACCACAACCAAATCAGAACAACCAAAAGAAACTTAATCCACAGCAAAATCCTCACCAATGCCACCAACTCGAAGGAACTCTTCACCGTAATCCAGGAATTCACCAACTCACGCAGCGAAGCCACAGCCATCACCCCATCCCAAGACCTCTGCAACAAACTGGAGAGCAACATCCACCTCAAGATCAGAAAACTCTACGCCAACTTTGTCGCATGCAAGACGCCACGGTCAGCCCTAACCCCCAGAGGCACCACCCAGCCCACCATCGCCGACTGGAGTCCAGTCACAACTGAGTTCACCACTTCGACCATGAAAAGCATCCACTCGGGAGCCCCCACTGACACCTGCCCCCCGCACATCTACCACAGAGCCGCTGACCCCATATTGCACCTGGAATACAACGGATCATCAGCACCACCTTCACGACAGGCACCTTCCCACACAGCTTGAAGCGTGGCTCCTGCTCAAGAAGCCCTCAGCTGACCCCACCGACCTCAAGAACTACCGGCCCATCTCGCACCTCCCCTTCGCAGCCAAAGTAGCGGAGAAAGCTGTCAACAGGGAACTGACACGGTTCATCGAAGTAAACGCCGTCCTTGACCCTTTCCATTCCATTCCGGATTCCGGAGCAACCACAGCACCAAAGCTGCCCTTCTTGCCGCCACAGACGTCATCCGCACCCTCCTGGACCCAGGCCACTCAGCAGCCCTCATCCTTCTTGACCTGTCCGCAGCTTTCGACACCGTCTCTCACCGCACTGTAGTCGCCAGACTACACTAAGCCGGAATACAAGGGACCGACCTGGACTGGATCCTATCGTTCATCACCAGTAGAAGCCAAAGGATCAGCCTACTACCCTTCCTCTCTGCCCCCACGGAGATTACCTGCGGAGTCCCCCAGGGGTCATCGCTGAGCCCGACCCTCAGCCATCGTCCGACAACACAGCTTCAACATCGTGTCCTACGCCGACGACACCCAGCTCCTCCGCACCCTCACCAGAGACCCCACCACTGCAAAACTAAACTTCCAACAAGGAATGCAAGACTTTGCAGTCTGGATGACCAACAGCTGCCTTAAACTCAATGCCCAGAAGACAGAAGTCCTCGTCCTCTGAACAGCCACCTCAGCATGAGAAAACATCTGGTGGCCTGCCACCCTCGGGAGCCCACCTACCCTTCAGACCACGCCAGTAACCTCGGCATTCTACTTGACTCATCGCTCACCATGAACATACAAGTTATTGCTGTCACAACCAGCTGCTTCAACACCCTCCGCATCCTTCGAAAGATCTTCAAATGGATCCCCTTGAGTCTAGTAAGACAGTCACCCACTCGCTCACCACCAGCAGACTGGACTATGGAACCGCACTCTATTCAGGCATCAACAATTCCCTTCTCCGCAAAGTTCAGACCATACAGAACACCTCAGCCAGACTCGTCTTCTACATCCTCCATAACTAACACATCAGCCAACACCTGCGGAGACTCCACTGGCTCCCCGTGGAGATGAGAATTACCTTCAAGATCCTCAACCACGCCTTCAAATTCCTACACAACAACGACCCAAATACCACAACGACCGAATAAACTTCCACGTGCCCAAAAGAAACCTCCGGTCTGCCAATCTCGCACTGGCTGAAACCCCCCGTATCCACCGAGCAGGCGGAAGATCGTTCTCCCACATTGCAGCTAGAACTTGGAACGAGCTACCAGCAAATATCTGACTCGCCCCCAACCTGAACACCTTCAGGAAGACCCTCAAGACCTTGTTCTTCGGCTGAACGGATCTGCATGCCCCCTCCGTGCATTGAGACTCTCACGGGTGAGTAGCTTGCTTACAATTCCCCGACTGATTGATTGAAAGAAAGGAGGACTACTTTTATTGAAAAATGTAATACGCAAGTCTTTAAACAATGTTTTATTTAAAGGTCTTGTGCTGATAGTAATGCTGATTCCTAGAATGCTTTTGTAATTACATTGTGAGCACATGGTTGCAGTGCCTTATTTCATATGAATGCACATTGATCATGGTTACTAAAGTGTGACATTAAGGATCAAAATTTCGTAACAGAAATATGGAAGCATTTGAACAATAATTTATCACACACAATAATGGATATTCCTGTGCCACAATCTCGTTAGACATCTAACTTCTTGATGTCTCGGTTTAATGACTATACAGTGCAAAAGTAAGATAACTTCTCAACATGGAAATAATTCTATGCAAAGGAAAGTTTGTAAAATGTCTTAAAACGGGCAGAATATTCATAACATTGAAAACAGTCATTGAGAAAGAGCATGAATAGAGCTCCAGATAGCAATTTTGACAAATATACAATAAACTGGTAGACCCTTGTGGGCTCAGGAACATGGTTATATAAATTTGAGATGAGAGTATCATATTTCATATCAAACATGGAGAGAATATCTGTCAGAGCTGTATTATGTTATACCCTATAACCTACACATTAGGGCAGGATCACAAAGTTTGTTTATCTAGGAGACTTTTACAATAGGTGCAGAAAGGTTAATTTAAGCTTTGAGAAACTTCTGAGCACCAGGTCCGGAATGGCCTCTCAATGGCACTTTTAGAACTGAACCCAACATACTTTGGGGCTTTATTATGTGTTATAAATAACTCCATATTTGATGCTAGCTGTGTACTACCATCCTGCAAAGTTTCTATCATTCAGCCAATCCATAAAACCTGTTCAAGAGATTCCCCAAGCAGTCACAGGCTATTAGCGCTGCTAGACTAAGATAAAAATAATTAGCAAAACAGTTGTTGTCTCAACTGGCAAAATGGGTGACTCAACTTAAAAAGATTCTTTCCATCAGCTAAATTTGGGTTTTTGACAGATTTGCGGCACTACAGATAATATTACTTTAACTCTGCCATAGAAAGAACGTTTGTCTATAGTCAGTAAATGATTTGCTTGTTTTATAGATTATTCGATAGCTTTTGACAAAGTGAACAGTGGTAAACTCTGGGGCAAGCTAAACTCATGGGACATGGACCACGATTTACTGACATTACTAATTGACTTTTATAGCAGCATGTGAGTAAGAGTGAAGTTGTTGGATGGAAGGGGAATGATGCTAAAAATCCCACTTAAACAGCTTGAAACAAGATTGTATTTTGGCCCCTTTATTATTTAATTGCTGTATTTCAGATTTTCCAGAGGCCTTACAACAGACCACAGGAGATGCCCCAAAACTAGGCATTGCACATTTGGCATACGCGGATGATCTTGCCATTCTGTCTCCACCCCAAAGCGGTCTACGCTGTCGGTGACAAAACTGCAGGAGTTTATTATGGATCATAATATGAAGATTAAGTTTAAGAAAACCAAGTCTGTCTTTTAGATGCCATAAACTGAAATGTGCCTGGAATAATGGCCTGAATAAGAATGAGCATGTGAAACCATATAACTATTAGGGGATGAAAATGAAACATTTCTTAGCTATGGTAACGGAAAGTTTCAAATCTATTAAGGACTCCGAGGCGAGGATTACGCTGTACTTTTACTTTTTCCACTTTATTTTTACAGCAGCCATTCAAATTAAACATTAAACAACTACAAGAAAAAAATGAGGCAGTCCTATCAGTAGTCCATCCAGATCTCCAGCCAATAGAGGGGAGCCGTGCCACTGATATTCCCTTATCTCTATTCCTCATGCCTCTTTTGATGCACGAGAGCCACAGCCTCTTTTTCACAAGTCTTGTTAATGTAAATCTCCTGCTACAAAAGGCGCATATTACACCTAGCTCCTGGATTCGGTGTATCCTGTGAACAAACAGGTAATGGATTCAATCGTAACTGACGACCACAGTTAACACCAGCATGGGGAGCATCACATCAACAAAACAATGAAAACGAGTACTTACTCGTCACGGGGGTGGGGGTAGGACTACTAGTCTCAGGAATCCTGGATGGGATAAACCTCGCCTCTGAATACTTAATAGAGTTGAAACTTTCAGTTACGATAGGTAGGAAATGTTTCATTTTATGTCAGGACTGGAGGCTCGGATTATGCTAGTTCAAAGCTTACTTACCACCAAACTAGCCAGATCCACAACTGGCTTAAAATAGAACCTCTTAAAGGTTGAGTCTGAAGACCAATCCGCTGCATTGAGGCCAAATGATCACCAAACATGCGCAGATTAGTGCCAGCCTCCTGCATTCCTGCATCACCCATCTGACCCAACGAGCAATCGTGGTTGAGGAGATGACTCTGAGGTTTTCACAGAGCGATGAGGAGCTGTCATTCACTGGGAGGTCGGAACTCTGCATACATCTCTTCATATGCCTTGAGTCAACACACAACTAAGGGGAACCCTGAAGGCCCGATAGGAAACAGATCTTGTTCTACATTTAGTCCGTCTACAATGTTAAAGGTCACACCAGATGGAGAGTGCGCCCGTGATATCCAAGCACATTCGCAAGAGGTGGATTCCCTCCATTTTGAAGTGGTGGTAGACCAACCACTTGTTGAATTCGCGGAGGTTGATAACTGGTTGCTGGCCTTGTCGACCAAAAAGATATTGCTGATAAAGCCCAGCTGGTGTGGGCTCGCTCGAACAATGGCCACTTTGGCTAGGAGGGAGCGTATCTCCTCGTTCAGCAGCTGTTCCTCGCTGTCTGAAAAATGTAGCAGTTGAGGGGCGAAGGCTTGCCAGGGGGAATCTTAAAACTCTGGTAACCCCACACGTTCTGCAACACCCAAGCATAGTTTGTGATAAAAGTTCAAGCCGAGAAAAAAATCGCGAGCCAGCCCCCAACTTTTACAAGCGAAGGAGAAAGAGCACTCGTCAGAGCCACTGGAAGCGGCTGCGCCTCTGCCCCCTCTTCCTCTGCCACATTGTCCTCTGGTGGGATAGAAGTTAGCGAATCTGGCCTGGTCCTGAAACTGCCTTTGTCAGGAGCCTTGTCCCCTGAGGGGGTATTTGTTATTTAGGCGTCCGGACGAGCGACCCCTACCTCGGCCGGCCCCATGGAAAACCTAGTTTGAGAAGACTTGCTTCATGGAAGTCTGCACCTTATCTAAGGAAGTGAATGTATTAACAAACTTCCTTAATTCCTTTATAACGGAGACCCTCCTGCGCAATAGAGGCTTCCTCAGAATCCGCGAAGCCACCCTGTTTGGGGTCCACTTTAATCAACAGGGAGTGGCTCCGCTCCGTCGATAGCGCACAGTTTGCGTTGCCCAAGAAAATGACTGCCCTCTGTGCTCAGGCCAATAGAGTGGTAGGCAATATCACAGAGCCTAAGGACTTGGCCTCCTTGGCTATATCCAATACTTTAGTAAGGGGACCCAGGACGTCCAACAACTTGTCCTGGCATGCCCACCAGGACCTATCGATCCACTTTTTAGGAACTTTCACAAACTTTTGGAGGCAGGTGGCCATTCGTGGGTAAATTTTCCCAAGGGAGATCAGCCAGGGGATCCTCCTCACCCTAGTCCTCATCATAGGGTTCCTTAATGGGAGCGCTAATTGCAGAACACAGGTTATTAGGCTGATATATATATATATATCAGCCCGATAATTTGAAGGCCAAGCCTCAGGGTCACGTACATGCACACGGTGCGCAATCAATAAGGACGCTCTCCTGTGTGTCCCTACAGGTCTGCAAGCCTGTAATATGTACTATGGCCCCCTCTTTTGGGGCGTAAAACTTGTCTCAATACCTGATCCCGAATAGGACGTCAACTGGGAAAATGCAATTAAATCACAGCTGGTAGAGACCACGCGGGGCATCCCTCTCCTGGGGCCAAAAGGCTCAGGCTGGCGGCGTGCAGCTCCAATTCCTCAGCAGTGACATGAATTCGGGCTGCGCGTCGCCGGCATAAGACTTGTTCCAGCTCCTCCTAGGTTCTGGAGGACCGCACCGCAGAGCCGCCCCACAAAAGAAAACAATGGCCATGAAGAAGCAAACGTTCTTGTCGCCGTGAAAGGTAATATAACCTTCGCTAGAGCGTGAAACCGCAATGCTACACAACTAAGAAACAACATAGCATTTCTTGAGGTGTTCGAATGCAAGACTCTCCCACTAAGTATGAATTAAGGCTAAATTTGTATGATCTTGAAGCCGGGGGGAGATAAGAATGACCCTTCGGCATATCCTCCCATCACAATGATTAACACGGACTTGAAGATCTTGACCAAAATCTTGGCCATCTGTCTGGCGCCGCATATGGCCCACCTGGTCCACGCGGACCAGTGCGGGTTTATCACAGGACGCAACACAGCCATGAACCTGTGGCGGTTGAATCGTATTATGCACGAGGTTCGCAACAGGGAGGAACAGATGGTATTGGTGTCGGTCGACCTCGCTAAAGCATTCGACACAGTCGATTGGGGGTATCTGCAGGAAATCCCGCGGGCGGTAGGGCTGGGCCCCAACTTTTGTCACTGGATTCGCATCCTATACAGGGCCCCCCGCGACAGGGTGAGACTGGGAGCGGCACGATCAGAGGAGTGGCAATTGGGACGGGGTACACGCCAGGGGTGTCCCCTCTAACCGCTCATTTTTGCTCTGGCCATAGAACCCTTTGCTGTTAGAGTCCGTACGGAAATGGTGCAATGGGGCATAACGGTGGGGGACACGTGCTGTGTTGTCTCCTTGTATGTGGATGACTCCTTGTTTTATTTGACGGCCCCGCGGGAGTCACTGCCGATCTTGCTACACCACCTGGACCGGTTCGAAGAGGCTTCGGGTCTGAAACTTTGCGGCAAGTCTTTGATATTCTCGCTTGCAGGGTATGGTTCGGTGCCACTGACAGATTTGCCGGACCTCTGGCTGTGCTGGGAGCAGGAGGCATTCAGTTAATTCGGAATTCAGGTGGCCCCAACGGACTCACTGCTGCTGGTCCGGAATATCGATCGGATTCTTAAGTCCCTACAGCAATCTGTGTTCTTTTAGAACTCCTTGCCGCTTTCTTTAATGGGACGGCTAGCCCGTCGCTAAGATGGTAATGCTTCCCAGGACGCTATAAGTCCTCCAGAATTCTCGGTGCCCTCTCCCCCGCGAGTTTTCCGCACCCTTACGTTGCTTACGTCTCTGCTTTGGGCTGGATGAAGCAGCAGGGTCGCCCTTCATACTGTTCGGAGCTATGAGGGAGGCCTGGAGGCGCCGCGATTCGAGTTATACTATTATGCGGCACAACTACAGCCTGCAGCACTGTGGTTTGCGGACGCAGACAGCTGGGAGACGCGACTCTTGGCGGGCAGAGCGAACATGCGGACGTTACAGGTCGCACTGATGCAGGGAAGAGGAGCGAACGACACTCTGCCATATGTGGTACGCCACACTGCAGGCATCTGGCAGCGGTTTGTGGAGAGGGTTCTACGGCGGGCCCCCTTCCATAGGGAGCTGCCAATCTGGATCCTGGCCCCTTTAGTTGCCATGGAGGAGCACATGTCCTTTGGCAACTGGTGGGCAGGAGGATGCGAGACCCTAGCTGACCTCTACCCCAATGAGTCCTTCCTGTCTTTTGAGCACGCGGAGAAGACCTTTTGGGCTTGGAGGGGGGCAATACCTGCACAACTGGGGACTTCAGGATGTGATGAATGTTGCCTGGCCCCAGTTCCTGGACACGCCCCTGATGTCCCACACTCTAAACATCCTTCTTTCCTGCGGTAAAGGGCGTAGATTGATCTCTCTGCTATATTCTGCTATGAAACAGGACTCCACTCCCCCTGTCCTGCCTTCCTGGGGGGGCATGGGGGGCAGATCTTGGTGCCGCCCTGGACCAGTGGCAGCGGCAGCGGCAGCGGAAGCGAATAGGGAGCCTCATGCACAAGGTATCGTGCAACAAAAGGTTCAAATGAATACACTTTAATTTCATGCACTGTACCTATCTGACTCAGATTATCATTGAAATGCATCTCTGGGGACAGGGGGGACAGCTGCCCCCGATGGGGCGTGGTGGGAGCAGGCTACCTACATTTAGCCTGGGACTGCCCATTGGTCAAGAGCTTCTGGATGGGGTAGTAGAACACATATCCATCACCACACGCCTTCGAAAAGTCATGAATCCCCTTCATTGTTTGCTGGCGCTGGTACCCAAGCCCAAGAGAAGGAACCTTTCCTACAAACTATTGCAATTAATGTTGGTACTGGCTAGGCATAGGGTGGCAATTACTTGGATGGGACAGAGGGACACAGATGTGCCCTCCTGGCTTAAGGATGTGAGGGAATGGTCCCTGGCTGAGGTAACGCATATGCAGCTTACGCGCAGAGATGAGAAACTGCAGGGTGATTTACTCGCTTGGCTAACTGTGTGCCTCAGAGTGACTCCGATGGGGCAAGCGACGATCTGTTCTCGCCAGTGAGGTCGGGTTCTGACGGGGAGGGAGGGGGGGACTAATCGGGCTTATTTATTGCAAGGGATTGACTGGTGATCGGCTGCTTCCTCATGCTCTTTTTTTTTTTATTCCATACTATTCTGTTACTCCTCATGGGTCTTGCCTGTCCCGATGTCCTCTAGTGCCATAATGAGGTTGTCGAACTGTCTACATGTGTTGTAACGATGCCACTTTGAGGGGGGGGGGGGTTTATACATGTTGTATAACCAAAAAAAAAGTTCAAAGAAACAACATAGCACATTGCAAAAAACAATGCCTTTAACACGCATGCAAACGAAGAGGAAAAAGGCTACTTATCTTGGCTGAGAGCAGCAAAGAAAGAGACATGAGAAATATAGACAAGGGACTATCAGTGGCACGGCTTCCTTCTCATTGGCTGGGGAGCAAGATGGACTGTTGATCGGACTGCCTCTTTTCTTCCACATTCTTAAGTTTGCATGGGAAACGTAGTTGTTTAATGTTTAATTTGAATGGCTGTTTTAAAAATGAAGCAGAGAAAGTACCGCATAATCAGAGCCTCCGGTCCTGACATATAATTGGCAATAATCTCAGTTGGAGCCCTCACTTGGATCAGTTGCGCACACCACAAGTCCATGAATACAACAGGAGGAATTCAATTATTTGCACAAAAATATGGAGGTGATTCGATGGGACCCCACCTTAACGGCAGATTAGTGCTTGTGATGATGTATGGTGTATTTCGGATGGTCTCAAAAGACAATACGGAAAACAGAGACTATATTTATTACGCTTATCAGGAGTTACTGCAAAGTAGACACTAAAATAGCTTGTCTTCTATATATCACTGAGATCCAGGGAGTAACTTGCTAACGCTTTAGTAGCGAACATATGATAAGATGGGGTAAGCTTGGCAAGATTTTTGCAGTAAGGGAGCATTCAAAGTGTATGACACTAATAAATGGAGTGATGGTGAGTATGAATTTTGGGGATGTAGAGTGTGTAGTAGCATCCAAACATACTAGTGGAGGTGGTAGTCGTAGAGGAGGGCATTTAAAGGTCAACGCAGATTACTAAATGTGGCTATTTTTATTTTCTGTTCTCATCTCCTCTAGTTTAAAGAGTGTTCCCACACATGGTTTGTGGCTCATATGTGATACTATTTTATACTCCTGCATCTGGTCTTTTATGCTCTCTTTTGCCTTTTATCTGTAAATGGCTGAATTACATTTATTTTGTGTCCTTTTATTTTCCCAGTGAGTACAGAAGTCGATTTGCAAGTGAAGAGACTGTATCCTTCTGTCTGCGGGTAATGGTGGGTGTCATTATCCTGTATGACCATGTACATCCAGTGGGGGCTTTTGCAAAGACGTCAAAGATTGATGTGAGTAATACTCTGTTTCAGTAAACTACTGCCAATGTATGATATGAGCATTACCATTTCAAACCTTGAACATCATATGGCAACATTAGCAAATATAATCTGGGTACCAAAGTTAAAACTACTTTTTTGCAGAAACTTTGATCTTTGACAACATCATTGCATGCATTTGCAAAAATAAATTTTGTTTGGATCATCCTTTTTGAATTTGTAAACGATATCAAGAACTGTAATACTTATATTGCCATTTACATTGTACTTTCAGTCACCCCCCCCCCACCCCCCCCCCCATGGAAAATGAGAGGAAATTGGGTGTTTTCAAGCATAGCTATGATGCTTGCAGGGAATTCTGGGTAAATAGACTTACTGGAATTCAAATCACCTTGGACTTCCTCTGGTGTCTAGTTTTCAGAAATGTCTAGGGATGATAGGGTTTCCTGGGTGCTGTCTATCCCTGGGTCCTAAAACCACAGATCCCAGTGTCTCAAGTAACCGTGAAAGTTCAAAGGAAAATTATTGAAGCTTCCCTGTAGGGTTTTATGGGCCTGTCTTGTTCCAAAATCGGCCCATCCATGAAAGTGAAGCACTAAATTTATGAAGTGGGATACCAGATGTATGAACTTCCTACATTGCTACATTGAAACCGGAGTACATTGATTGTTCTGATGAATGGGTGAAACTGCAGATTCTTCGCCTTAAAGATTATCCCCAGGCACCAGACTGGATCCTGAGAATTTTCTCAGCAATGATCTTCTGCACTGTAGATGGTGCCTGGTCTCTGCATGGTGACTCCGTTGTGTCCGTGAAGTGATGGAGCAGAGCCTCCATTAAAGTGCAACCCCTGCAATCTCATGTAATTTTTTTTCTTTCCTCGCTCTTCGAGGCGGATTGGGAACTCTGCTCCCAAATTTTTGTTTTCCACGACTTTCAATACATTACGGACAGTTTGCCAGAGGCATCAAAGCCCAAAGCAACAGAATTAAAGTAGCAGGTAGCACATATTGGTCATGGACCCGCATAACGTGTACCTTTGTGCTTGGACTCCGGTAATGGCTCAGTTATGCAATAAATGCGCATTTATGCGCTTGAAGGTGAATTGGGAACTGGAGGCAGAACTCTAGATCACTGAACATTGAGGGTGCTCTTGAAAAATACAGCATGCACCCACTCCAAGTCATAGGACCATTCGCTATCCCATTCAGGGAGTTGTCTTGTGTATCCCTTTCGCATTTGAAGATGCTCTGTAAGTCCAAGTTGAACTTGACAACATCCTGCCACTCAAAAGCCAGCAAGAATACTCGAGGTCCTCAGTCTAAGGTGCTCATACCCCACAAGCGACTACGACTCTGATTCGATTTTGTCGTGCCCTGAATTTCCCAGGAAATTGTCCACCCTGCAATAAATTGCAGCGTTCTAGATTTCTATGCTGCACCTTTCTCAAACGTCTGGTGCCCTCTGGCATGCCTTTGGGCCCCATGGAGCTACAAGCGATTCTACTTCTGCTAGTGGGCCTCCCTCTGCTGCAACTGATCTTGTGGGAACTGTACCTTCCTGGCATGTACAACCATGCTTTATGGTATATGACCAGCAAAACTTGGCAGCTGTCCCGGAAGACCTCTCTGGCTCAAACGATACATGGCTAAAACATAGTGAAGTATATCTTGTATGCTGGTTTGGACACCATGGCCTGTGTGACCAAAGCTTTATGCAATGATGTAGTGCTTAAAAAGGATGCCTGGATGTGGTTTTGGGGAGATGTTCAGTTGGCTTATAGACATGCCCTTTTATGGCTATAGATTGTTAGAGAAGGCTGATTTTATGCTCAACAGATGGAAGAACAGCTGAGCCAGGGCAGAATCCTGGAGAGACTTGTCTAAGGCCAAGCCATTCCATCAACTGAACAGGATTTTCAGGGGTTATTCCAAGAGGCAAGTCTTAAGACAACCTCAGCCCTCTCACCCTCCGTAGAAGCAGAAG
This sequence comes from Lissotriton vulgaris, assembly GCF_964263255.1. Taxonomy (NCBI): domain Eukaryota; kingdom Metazoa; phylum Chordata; class Amphibia; order Caudata; family Salamandridae; genus Lissotriton; species Lissotriton vulgaris. The sequence goes on along the minus strand of NW_028246456.1, from coordinate 748,558 downwards.
GCTCAGCCCTATGGGAGCAGAGTTTGTGGCGGCGGCTGAAGACTGTTTTCACTAACAAGACAGTTCTCCTCTACGCCTACCTCTCCTGCTGCATCAGCTGCCAGACTGCTTTAACTTGCCTTCACAAGCCCATGCTCAGCCGGCTGGAAAAATGTGTTGAGCAGAAGGGTCTTGTAAGTCATTTAAAGGAGCTATGCTATGCCTTTCTTCATTACCACTGTACCTAATTTCACCCCACACCAGACACTGTCAGCTGACCATTCCGCAATCTCGTTGCAAAAAGTCCACCTTTTGTTGGACAAGGGTGCAGTCGCGTAGCTACTGACTTCAGGGAGAGGAAGAGGGTGGGGTTCTAGTGGCGCTACTTTCTCATACTGAATAAGGATGAAGACGTCTGGCTTATATTGGACAGCTATCCCGTGACTGCCTTTCTGGGGTTCAGGTTGCTCACAGTTTCCAGATTCTTTCTGCTCTGCGCCCAGGAGAGTGGATGTTGTCCCTGGACTTGAAGGCCATGTATTTTAATATATCTGTCCTACAGTTTCACCGGATCCCTTCCAATTTGCTGTTTTCATCTTTGACTTTACCTCAGCTTCTTGGGTGTTAACGAAAGGAAAAACAGTGGTTGCGCCCACCTTCGTAGGTAGGGGATACATGTATTCCCATACCTCGATGAATGACTGCTAAAGGTGGTGCTGCCTCAGTCTGTCAAAAACTATCTCCAGTTCACAGACAAACTCCTTACATATTTTGGATTTCCGTCAATGAGCTGAAGTCCCTCTCAAAGGGTTCCCTTTGCTGGGGCTCTCCTGCACATTTTGGTGTTCAAGGCTTTTCCACCCCTGCAGCAAGTCCGGGGCATTCAGGATATGATCCCAATGTTTTAGACTCACTCCTAGGACTCTGTGTTGCTCGCTCTGAGGCTTCTTCGTGAGACCGGCAAGAATGTGCGGTGCCAATTCTACTCTGCTCTAGAGTTTCCTCAATACAAGAAAGTCACTAGAAGACTCCTTCCAACTGCGATGGGACGCTGTTCTCTGGTACACCTTCTGGCAACTACCTCACCTACCTAGAGTTCTGACATAAGTCAGGGAAGATCACGCCCAATGCCTCAAAATAGTCCCCGGGCTAGATCAGGAGCGAGTGGTACCCATGAGCATTTGCCATCCAATCTGGCTACCTCTTTAGAAGAAGCTCCTGCATAAGCAACATGAGAGGATCCTTCACCCTAGTGTCTGAAACCCTACAACTCCATGCCTGGAGATTGAGTGGCGACCGAACAACACATCCACTTCTGTTTACAATCCATTACACATTAACAGACTGGAATTAAGTAAGGACAGTTTAAAAAAAAAATATGATTACAAGATAAAAATAAATATAAGTAGTTGGCTAAAACTCATTTCCTTGCATCTTGCAATAATCCTATCAAGTTAAAACATTAGTACATTTCAATGTTTTGGGGGCCAGGTAAAAAAAAAATAACAATCTGTCACATCTCCTCAGAGCACAGTGACTGCAAATAAAAACACTCTACATTTCGTGATCTGCATATTTTTTTTAATTGGGAATATTAAACCTTGCAACAGGTACTTATATTTACAAAAAAAGACATTTAATAAAGTTTGAAGGGAAATTTTGGCACAAGGACAACCTATTTTAGCCATTTTGTTGTCCCAAGGGGAAACCAAGTTTCTATCTGATGGACATAATGTGAAACCTTGTGAGTAACATCTTTTTATAGGGATGAGTCACCCATTCCAGTTAGGGCTCCATCCCGGGAAGTAGTTTACATCAAAACCTAATATTTAAAGGAGGGTTTCACTGACTCGGACAATTCCCTCTCCCTGGCGGCTCTATTTCCCATTAATCGCTTAGCCAGCTTTTGTCCTTCCGGAGGTCGCACAGAATAAATGATCTTCCCAATTTCGGAGTGGCAGGCCAGATGTAATGCAGCCATGGAAACTTAAGGCCCAGGGCACATGCCAGACAAATTGTGATAATCTCCCTATTTAGGGAGGCCCTTATTACTCAAATCGAGGCTTAAAGTAGCAAGGGCACCAATTTTACATGGTCCTCAACGTAGTCAATGCAAAGCTTCTCATGGGCCAAGAATGAGGGGCTACTTGCGGGGATGCCCAATATCTGTCTGCCATCTTTTCCTCTACCTGCAGGATTTTAGTGTCCTTTTAACCCCAAAAGCCTGCACCAAAAGTCAGTAGAGGAATACACTTTCTTTTGTAGAGCTTGAAGAAAGACCAAATCGGTTTATTCCCAATTTTAGAGTAGAAGCTGAAGATGGAGCAAACTGTCAGTAAAAAGCATGCTCTCCTACTCGAAAGGCAAGAGGCCCAGGGATCACAGATCAAATGTTACCCTCTGGTAGGGAAACTGGTTTACCCTCTCTAACTGCTTGCCTTTGATGGAGAGACAAGTTTCAGATTCTTTAGACCGCATGCCATAATATACATTTGAGATCTGTTGGTCTCAAGTTTCCGGTTCTCCTTAAAAGCCATATAAAGCATAATGTTGGATCCTGGTGGTTCCCTTTTTTAGGCTGATCGAGGCATGCTGTATTGAGGAATGGAATAAAAGCTCCACCCATTTCCTGCCCATCTTTTCAATTTGCTCCTGTTAGTCCTTACAAAATCGTTGCTTTTCATTTGTGAATAGGTTTACTAGTCCCTCTTTGGTACCGCCTTGTCTGCATTTGCCACCTCCCAAAACGACTGGACTTTTTACTTGTGGTCTTAAATGGTCTGCTTTATCTAGTCGGTGAGATCTATTTTCTTTAATGGCAGTTTTTTTGGGGGGTATTTGCAGCGTGCTTTCATTTAATGGGAGTCTGCTATAAATATGCCCCCTTAACCCACTGCACAGACGCAGTGCGAAGCAGGTGCTGTTAATTTGCCCAAACAGTTTTTTAGTAACTCAGCACCTCTAAGTTTGAAATATGCTCCGTTCCTTGCCCCCTCGTGTCAGGTGCCCCACAAGTGTTACCTTTGCTTGTGGTGCAATTCCGCAGAGACAAGAGCACCCGTCCGTGTACCCACCTGACCCTCGTGGAAGGAAAAGCCCAGCAGGGATGAGATGGACGCAGGGATGAGAGCCAGGGTGTAGGGTAAGGAAAGCGTGGAGCTGGCGGGGTGTTCCGGTGTCAACTGGAAACCAAGAAAGAGCAAGATTATAGACAGACCCAAAAAGGAACCTCCCCCCACATACACACACACACCAGGTAATCGTCTGTGGACTCACCAATGCTTCCGGGAAGGCAGGACCTCAGATGGGTTTCTGCTCTGAGGATGAAAGGCGAGGTCAAGACGCTCCTGCGCGTTATCCCCGAGTTCAAACTAAAGAAAGCTCTCCTGCGCTTATCCCCAAAAGCTATAACAAAAGAAAAGCGCTCCTGCGCGTTGCACCCCAGTGTAAACCAAATGAAAAGCGCTCCTGCGCGTTGCATCCAAGTGTACACAAACAAAAAGCGCTCCTGCGCGTTGCACCCCAGTGTACACAAAAGTAGTCACTCAACCCAAGAATGCTGGCTGAGCTGTTTCCCTTTTTATACGCTCCTGCGCGGTGGGAAACTGATAATGAAGTCTGTAGCCTGTTCAGGAGCAGTCCTGGAAGAAACCAGGTGAAGTTTCACTAAGCGCTCCTAACTAGCGCTGTCTCCTGATGCCGAGTTGCGCTCCAGCGCGGCTTGTCTCCCGTAGAGACGGACAATGGCGCTTCAGCGCGGTTTGTCTCCTGTAGAGACGTGCAGGTCAGAGACAGCGGGACTTCTGCAAAGTGTCTGGAATCCGAAGCACCCATCCGGCGGGAAACGCGATGTTTAAGCGTTTTCCCCCGGAAGTGCTTCGGTGCTCTGTAGACCGGGACTAGACCGGGTACTCGACTTCCGGCCGGAAGTGAGTACTCCGGCCGCCCGTGTGTGCATGCGGGAGAATGGCCGGCCGCGGCAATGCCGCGAACCGTGACACCTCGCCCCGCTACACAGACACCTGCATGTTTTTTAATTTATTTTTACGATTTCACTTTTTGGCTATTTTCAAGTGCCCCATCCCGCACTTTCACATTAATAGAGGCTACGCCCCTTTCTTTAGACGAGCTGTGTCTAATGAAAGGTCTGTGGCTGGCTGCTATTAAAGTGAAACTGCGGCATGGGGCACTTTTACTAGAAAAAGCATTTGTCAATATGACAAACAAATGCTTTACATCCGGTGCAAATGTGGTCTGGGGATGCCACCTAAGTACCAGATTTTGGGGTGTTACGAGGGAGTGACAGGTAGTGGCCAAGGGGCTCTTACCTGGGATGTCTGCATCTTCTATTATGCCCATGTTCTGTGAGAGTGTGACATAGACCATGGCCTGATTGGATAAGTCCCACCATCTTCAAGATGTTGGGCACTGTGAATCGTAAATCATAAGTTCTTATATAGCGCCTTTCACCGTAAGATCTCAGGGCGCTTGCTTTGGGAACCCGTCCTGGCTTTTCCCTGCGAGATAACCCCTACTGGGCATCCCCAAGGTGAAAGCCAGGCATCCCATTGCGGTGGGGCCGTAGTGGAGATTAAGCAAGCTATTGCCCAGAGTTGTAGAGTGTGAACCCATGATTCGAGTAGGCACCGAGGCGAGAATTATCGAGTCCGTGGACATTTTGAGCTCAAGACCCTGCCGCATCGGGGATTGAACCCTGGTCCCGGGTCTGACCTCTGCGTCCGGGTCTGCCTCCTCTAACCGGTGAGCCACACTTCTCCTGTGTACTTGCCCTCGCATCCAGCACCTGAGGGGTGGAGTTGTCAAAGAGGGGTACACCTCCTACCCTAGGTGAGTTTTCCTGCCTGTTCTCTCGCCAAAATTGGGCGAGGACAGGAAGGCGGGCCTGCTCCTTCTAACAGGAGAGGCTGGGGTTGGGTTACAAAGGCGGCAAGGCCTTTGAAGCTCACCGCTAGACATGGCTCTCCCTGACCTTGGGGAGGTGTGAATACCTCCACCATGGAAAGGCATTTTTCTCGACCTCTGAGCGCGCAGGCACATATCTCATGAGGTCAGAACACTGTCTGGGGGTAGCAGACTGACTTCGGCCGGTCAGTGACCACAACAAGGGTTGATAGGTTTCAGGGGACCCCCCTAAGGGGTCCTCTGTCTGTGATTTTTAATAAATATGACACTGGACTCAGTGCAGGTTTATTATGATGCGGTGTTTGGTACCAAATATCTCAAACTTCAGTGAAGCCATCATAGACCTGGGGAACACGTAATGACGAGTGTCCAGCCCATGTACTTATTATGGCTTCCCTTATCACTTACAATATCCAGGAATCTCCATGGATATTGCAGGGGAATATCTGCTCAGGCAGATATGCCCTCACAGGAGATATAGTGCACCCTGCTCTAGTGCGAAGGGTTCTAGAGAGGTGTCTTACCTAAATCCCATGAGGTGTCGGGGGGCATGGTACACATGGATGTGTTCCATGTCAACTCTTCAGTTTTATCTGCACCAAGACACGCAGGCTGCAGTGGCAATGTGCATGTGCTTGGTGAGAGGTCCCTTAGGGTGGTGTATTTTGTGCTGCAGCCCTTTGGGACCCTCGTTAACCACAAGGCTTTTGGTACCGGGGTATCGTTTACAAGGGGCTTGTGTGAGCTAAAGCGATGCCAATTGTGTAAACAATAAGTACGGTTTAGAGAAGAAGCTCCGGAATTTGTGACCTTTTGAAATTATATAATTTTACAGGTAAAAAAGAGGTATTTGCCTGCTTGATACCACTCCCACTCTCACACAAAAGAAGATGAGATTAACCTTTCCTTCAAGAATCTTCATTGTGTAAGTAGAAGAACCTGGAATGTCCATCGGTATTGGCATGGGCAGTCCTAGGTCAGTGTTCCAGTTGAAAGTACATTCCCTGTAAGAATTTGGACCACCTTAGCAGTTTGGTATTTTGATCTTTCATTTGCATTAACGATCTGAGAGGCCTATGGTCGGTTTGAACAAGGAAGTGAGAGCCAAACCGGTATGGCCTCAATGTCTTCAGGGAGAAAAACTACAGCAAAGATTTCCATCTCAATAGCGCTCCAATTCTGTTCCCTGGGGAGTAGCCTTCTACTTATGAAAGCCACTGACTGGTCTTGACCTTGGTCATTTATTTGGGATAGGACCACTCCTATCTCGTGTTCAGAGGCATTAGTCTTCACAATGAATTTCTTGGCATAACCTGGAGCTTTCAGAACAGATGCGGAGCACATTGCTTCCTTCAGAGTGTCAAAAGCCTTTTGACCGCTTACTGTCCAGTTCACCTTTTTGGCAATTCTTTTGGAGGGTGGTTCTGTGAGGGGTGCCACAATTGCCATAATCCCTCACAAACCTCTGTAAGTACTGTATCCAGTCAATACAAGGAAGGCCCTGACTTGAGTCTGGGTAGTTGAAACTACCCATTCCACAATGGTCTGGAGCTTGGGTTGGAAGGGTTAAACTTGGCTTGGCCTACACCAACAAGGTGCTTTGATAGTGAGGCCTGCACCTCTCAGAGCTTCAAATACGTTCCGAAGGTGATCAGGTGATCCTTCCAAGTGGAGCTAAGGACAGCAATATAATCCAGATATGCACTAAAGAATTCCCCTCCAGCAAGGACTTTATTCACTAACCTTTGAAAAGTGTCGGGTGCATTTTTCAAACCAAGGAGCGTCATAGTGAACTGATAATGCCCATCTGGGGTTGAAAATGCAGATCTTTCTTTTGCTCCTGGAGTCAGGCCTATCTTTCCGTACCCTAAGGTGAGTTCAAAGGCACTCAGATTCTTGGCTTCTCCCAACCTGTCAATAAGTTCCTCTGCTGCTGGAATTGGGTGTGCATTGGTTTTGGTCACAGCATTGAAGCCCCTATAGTCCACAAACAAGCTAATATTTTTCTTAACATCCTGGTTATGAGCCTTGGAGACTAAGACCTCTAGGCTGGCCAGGGGTCTGATGGCTTTATGACTCCCAATTCCAGCTTCTTGCTTACTTCTGCTTTGAAGCTTTCTTTCACATTGTCAGACTGCCTGCATATTTTATTCTTGACAGGTAGGCTTACACCCATGTCTACATCCTGGGTACACCTGCTATTCTGACCAGGGATCAAACAGAAGAGCTCAGTAAACTGATTTAGGACTTGCCTGCAATCAGTCTGCTGGTGGGGTTTGAGGGTGTCTGCCAAGACCACTCCTACTGCCCCCAACGTTTAGGTTGTTGGACTGGGTTCAGGGAGAGGTTCACTCTCTACTTCCTGATCCTCATCTGTAACCTTGAGCATGGTCACATCTGCCCAGGCATAGTAGGGTTTTAGGCGGTTGACATGGATAACCCCCTTGGGGTTCTTGTCCGATCCAAGATCCACCAGATAGGTGACCTCACCTTTTCTACGATAGGGTGGGGCCCACTTCACTTGTCTTAGAGAACCCGACTAGCTACTGACTCTAAAACCCATTGCTTCTGCTCTGGATGGAACTCAACCATAGCAGCCTTTTGGTCCTACCGTTGCTTCAACAGCTACTGGGTGGCATCAGGGGTTTTACTTGCTTTCTCCCTGCATTCAGCTATCCAGGAGCGGAGGCCAAGCACATAGTCCACTTTATCTTATTTAGGTTCAGCAAGAGGTCTGTATCATCCCTCCTTCACAAGGCACAGTGGGCCCTTGATAGGATGAACAAACAGAAGTTCAAATGGGGAGAACCTCACTACCTTCTGTGGCACTTAACTAGGCAAAAAGCAGGCATGTAAGTTAGACATCCCATCTCCTTTTGAGTTTTTCATGGAGTCCACCAATCATGCCTTTCATGGTCTTGTTGAGTCTTTCAACAAGGCCATTACATTGTGGGTTGTAGGGGGTAGTGAACCGGTAGGTCATGCCACACTCCTTTCACATGTGTTTTAGATACCCAGACATGAGGTTGGTACCTCTGTCTGACAACACTTCCTTAGTGAAGCCCACCTGGTGAATATGCCAATTAGGACTACCACTGCCCCTGCAGGGGCTATTGCCCTAAGTGGAATAGCCTCAGGATGCCTGGTGGCATGGTCCTCTAACACCAGAATATATCAGTTTTGTGATGCTATACTATGGTCAAGGAGACCAACAATGTTGATCCCTACTCTTTCAAAGGGAACCCCAACCAGTGGAAGTGGGGTTAAGGAGTGCTTTGGGTGCACACCTGTTTTGCCACTAGTTTGACAGGTGGGGCACGTGTTGACAAACTCCTTCACCTTCAGGTGCATCCCTGGCCAGTAGAAGTAGCTGACTAGCCTCACCACGTTTTGGTCTGGCCATGGTGTCCAGCTAGGGGGTATCATGGGACAAAGTTAGGAGGAATTCCCTAAATGGGTGAGGCACTACCACTTGCTTTGTGACACTAGGGTTGGGGTCTCTGGCCTCCGTGTAAAGGACTCCCTCCTCTTAGTAGGTCCTGTGGGAACGACTGACATTACATCCTTTCTGCGCAGCAGCTTGCTGTCACAGGTTTTCAAGAGTGGGACAGGTTTATGCCCCTGGCACAACTCTTCCCTAGAAGGTCCCCCCTGGGCCCAAAGCTCAGCCGGTAAGGCTCCAGCTCCTGAGGCTCAGTTACCTCTCAGTTATTATTCTCGGACTCCGGCACCTCTTTTTCACCCTGTGCTCTGCTCTCTGGTTTTATAAACATCAAGTGTGGGATTCCAAGCATTTCTGCAGGGATTCTCAGTTCTGCCTCAGCCCAGGCTGAGGACTCCAAATCACTGCCCAGCAAACAATCAACTGGTATAGATGAAGATACTGATACCTCGTTCTTTCCTGCAACCCCTCCTTAGTCACAGGACCCTATTGCAATGGGACGGGGTTTTGTCACATTGTCATCATTGGTGACTGGATAGGTTTTTCCAGGCAGATATTGTTCAGAGGACACCAGCTGCTCATTAACCATGGTAATGCTGACACCAGTGTATCTCCAGGCTTTCACCAGATGCTGCCTGTGTTTTTGCATTTTGGTGGGATAGACAGCTAGGGTGACTAAGTCCACATCCCCTACTGGATTTGCCACAGTGAGCTCCTTTGCATGGCTTGTGCTTTCCTGAGATCCCATCTGGAGATTTGTCACTGCATTTACTGCAGGTGGACTAGAGGCATTTTTCTTGTTTATGCAGCCAGTCTCCAGTTTGGTGCCCTTTGGTCCTACAGTTATGGCACCAAGCCTTCTTGCGATCCCAGTTCTCCCCTGATACCCACTCTTTGGAGTCTCTGGGCCCACCCTCCTGAACAGGTTTTTGGGGGCCTGAAGAAGACTGTTTTTAGGGTAACCCTTTTTCCCGTCAACTGACTTTTTGGCCTCTCTTTTGGTCTTCTCCCACAGTGGTATTCTTGGTCACCTTTGCTTTGACCAAGTGGTCTACCTTCTTCCCCAACTCTTGAGGAGAAAGTCGACCTAGGTCTATCAAGAATTGATGTAACTTCTCCTGGTAACAATTACTTAAAAGATACTCCTTTATTATCATATTATAAAGCCCTTCAAAGCCATAAACATTATTAACTTCAAACCAACCTCCTAGTGATTTCACTGAGTAGTCTACAAAATCTACCCAGGTCTGGCTCTGGGTATTTCTACCCTCCCTGAACCTGATCCTATACTTCTCAGTGGTGAATCCAAAGCCCTCAATTATGGTACCATTCATGAGGTCATAGGATGCCGCCTTTTTCTCAGTGAGTGTCAGGAGTCTATCCCTGCACTTCCCTGGGATCATTTCCCACAGAATAGCACTCTACTGCTTCCTGTGGATCTGTCTGCTAGGACCGGTCCTCTTAAAAGCAATGAACCACTTGGTGATATCATCCCCCTTAATTAATTTTGGGACAATTCCTTTGTGGATGTAAGGGTCAAATCTACTTTCGCCCAATGTATTATTGTGCTGCTACCAGAGATGGGTCCTAGGCCCAACTGTTTTCTCTCTCTATAGCTAGGACTTGAACTTCTAGAGCTACCCTCCTGGCTAGTCTTTATAGAGCATGCTCTTCATATGAAGGTTCTTCTATGTCTTGGTGTATTATGTTGTAAAGATATCAATATCCACAAGGAATAAGTTTTGATCCTTTTATTAAAGCATAAACCCTAGTGACAGTAGGAAGTGCAGACGCAGCTGCCTGTCAGCTCTACTCCTGGGTCTCTCCCTCACAATCTCCTAACCGTTCTAAAAGGAATGTCATAAGCATTACATAAACCATTTCAAACAATAACAACATGCCAGACTGAGTACGTACGTGTCGCACCCGAGCCAGGGAAGTTCTGGCTCGAGATACCACACGTGTCGCACTCAAGCCAGGAAAGATCTGGCTCGCGATACAACACTCCCTCCAGCCCCCCCACCCTCACCCCCCTACAATAACCTAAAATAAAACAGTACAATAGAATACAAGAAATAAAGATATAAGCATACTAATCAAAGCTCGTTGTCAATGAATGTGTGTTATGTAATCTTTAATTTTCTTTGGTTTTGTGCAAATACGTTTAGAACGTGTAATAACAGTATCACACTAGTTTGTTCCTAAATCGTCTTGCAAGGCAAAGGATCCAGATTAGTCTCAGATGTTACAAAATCTGTTAGATCTTTGCTGCAAGAAGGTTTTACAGTACCATCACCAATTTGGGGTTCAACAATGGTACCATCACTATCTTCAATCCAATCATATCTCTTGTCAATGGTTTGTGAATTGATGTGACCTCTGAAAAAAGCAATTCTGTTTGCATTCCACACCTTTCCATCACTCAAAAGAGCTGAATTACACAGAACCTTGATAACTTTGAGTGGAGAGGAATACTTACTCTCATCTTTCAATACCATTCTCCCTTTCTTCACCTTAACGAAATCACTTACATTTAGTGCAACACTTCTTCCCCTCTTAGTGAGTTTATCTTTCCAGTGTTTTTGATTATCTTAAAGAGAATGTCTGACACCCTGAACTGACCAGTTCATTTTTTTTGTACTGCATAGCCAACCCATGTTATCTTTTGTACGTGGGGAGCGAACCCTCATTCGTTCAAAAGGGGAGAAACCTGAGGAATCACATTTCGTTACTCTATACGCACAAACTGTCTTTCTTAATTCATCCTCCCAGTTTATGTTGTTGCTATTTGGCATTCAATAATCCCTTTAATGACTGTATTAAAGCGTTCAACGCTACCATTTCCTTCTGGGTGATAAACTGAGGTCGTTCTGAGTCATAAATACATTTCTTAAACTGCTCTCCAATAAATTGTCCACCATTATCTGAAATAATGTCTTTAGGAAGGCCTTCTCGTCCGAAAACTTCCCCCAAAAATTGTAAAACATTCCCTGAGTCAGCTTTCTCAACCACTTTATATTTTGGCCATTTAGAAAAATGATCCACAATTACAATAATTTACTTCTGCATGTCATCAATACCTTTAACGGGCCCAAAAATGTCAATACTGACTCTTTCAATAAATCAAAAAGAGACTAGCTAGGAATGGGGTTAGCATGACATTAATATTATAACCATCATGGTGACTCAGTATTGTTTTGTCAATTGGTGGTGGCACCTGCTGGGTGTCTTTAGAAAGCCCTCACCCACCAACCTAGTTGGTGGCATGCTTCATCATCGGGCCCACCCAGTGACACCTAGCGTGTCCCGGGTGTGCTACGACGCCTAATTACAGCGGAGCAGGTATGTCACTGTGTGTGCGGTGAAGGGTGATAAGTTCGTGAGTTTATAACGGCTTGGCGGGGGTCCCAGAAGATGAGGACACTTTATTAAATGGGCCTCCGTCAGCGGTTAAAAATAAGGCTGTGGGACGTTAGAGGCGGGTTACGACCTCCTACATCCTTAATGTGTCAACATGTTTCAGCCAGTGCCTTATCAATATTCTGGCTTTCTTCAGGACAAATAAAATGTGTGTGTAGTTAAAATTAGGGGGTGTGTAGTGTAGTCTATGTGTCTACACGCCCTAAAGTGTATCTAACTGTGAGAGGGGGATTCCCTTCTCAAGATCACGCTAGTTTTAGGTTGGTTAAGCTTCAAGGTTATTGAAGTGGCAAGGGGTTGGCCAGGATTTCTGGCCAGCACCGGCGTTGGACCTGTTGTGCCTCCTTCGCAGAACCGGTCTGCGAAGGAGGCACAACAGGTGCCGAAGCTGGCCAGAAATCCTGGCCAATAACCTTGAAGCTTAACCAACCTAAAACTAGCGTGATCTTGAGAAGGGAATCCCCCTCTCACAGTTGGATACACTTTAGGGCGTGTAGACACATAGACTACACTACACACCCCCTAATTTTAACTACACACACATTTTATTTGTCCTGAAGAAAGCCAGAATATTGATAAGGCACTGGCTGAAACATGTTGACACATTAAGGACGTAGGAGGTCGTAACCCGCCTCTAACGTCCCACAGCCTTCTTTTTAACCGCTGACGGAGGCCCATTTAATAAAGTGTCCTCATCTTCTGGGACCCCCGCCAAGCCGTTTTAAACTCACGAACTTATCACCCTTCACCGCACACACAGTGACATACCTGCTCCGCTGTAATCAGGCGTCGTAGCACACCCGGGACACGCTAGGTGTCACTGGGTGGGCCCGATGATGAAGCATGCCACCAACTAGGTTGGTGGGTGAGGGCTTTCTAAAGACACCCAGCAGGTGCCACCACCAATTGACAAAACAATACTGAGTCACCATGATGGTTATAATATTAATGTCATGCTAACCCCATTCCTAGCTAGTCTCTTTTTGATTTATTGACATATAAACCGGGGATCTGGACTAGCTAGCTGGTCCTCTCTCTCCCTCTTGATACTCGCACAATACTGACTCTTTCCCATGGCATGTTAGGAACAATGGGATGTATGTTGGTTTACACGTTGTTGAGCTTTTGTCAGAATTGATACAATCCTGACATTAACGTGCCACTCTCTCAATGTCTCTGTCAATACCTGGCCACCAATACGATTGTTTATTTCGGCACTTTGTTTTTACACTGCCTAAGTGGCCTTCGTGACACAGGTTGATTACTTCCACCCGGAAAGTTGAGGGTGGAATTAGTTTTCCACCTCTAAGGAGTAACCCATTTTCAAGAGACAAAATGTATTTCTCACTTCCAGAACAGAGTCAAAGTTTTGCTAAGATTAGATTTCTCCGGCCACCCTTTCTTAACAAATTCACATACTTCTTGAATCTCATGGTCTGAGGATATATTTTTTTATCCAATCATGGGATATGCTCTTAAAATGCTGGCAACGAACCATTTGTCCCAGTCGTTTTCAAAGTTACCTACTGTAGAGAGGGGACTCCTGCTTAAACAATCTGCAATTCTATTACGTGCTCCAGATACATAAACTACATTGTAAACAAAGTCTAACAATTGTGCAGAAAATCGTGAAATTCTAGGTAAAACGTTAAGACCAAAAGAGGTGAGGACTTTAGTGAGTGGTTTATGGTCTGTTCGTAAGGTAACGTTAGTTTCCCAGATGAATTGTCTAAAATGTTTAAGACCCCACAAACACCGTAGTGCCTGCCTCCCTCTCAATCACTGAATAATTTTCTTCAGCAACAGTTAAAGTTCTTGAGCAACAGCTACCACGCATTCAGAGTCATCACTTTGTAATTGAATTTGTAGAGCGGTCTTCCTTTCAAGGTTTGTCTTTTATGATTTTTGTCCAGTGTCCTCTATTTTCTTTTGTCCGAATGCACAGTTTCAGGTGGAATAATTTTGTGGGAAATTTACGCGTAGTTTCTTCCTTAGGGTTATGCGGCCATCGTCGCCATTGTTGTAAAGATATCAATATCCATAAGGAATAAATTTAGATCCTTTTATTAAAGCATAAACCCTAGTTACAGTTGGAAGTGCGGACGCAGCCGCCTGTCAGCTCTACTCCTGGGTCTCTCCCTTACAATCTCCTAACAGTTCTAAAAGGAGTGTCATAAGCATTACATAAACCATTTCAAACAATAACAACTTTTCAGACGGAGTACGCACGTGTCCCATCCGAGCCAGGGAAGTTCTGGCTCGAGATACAACATATTACACTGTCACTCCTGTTGTCAGTATTTTGATCTACTGTAAGATCAGAGTCATCCTTTGGATGCTAGAAGCTCCTGGAGCTGCGCTTTGGAAGAGTTTGATCCAGTCCTGAGGCCATGGGTTTTACATAAGCCTCGAAGCTGTTTCATGCTTAGAGACAGTAAGGTGTAAAGTTGAGTTCCTCCACCTGCATCAGCTCTTTTTATTTACTACTTCTAGTACTCGTTATCTTTACTAGGTTGGGGCATTTTTGGGAAGAGACATTTTTTTTAAAGCATTGTTTATTTTAACTACAGTAAGGTTTGGACTTTTAAATCAGTTGTACTTAAGGGAGCAAACCAGGCACCTATTTAAATTTTGGAGAAATAGTCAACTTTCAAAACTACAAGCAATTTTTGGATATATTCCTGTGGTCACTTATTGTCATAGTGGTCCAGCAAACGCAAAGTCATATACCCCACCTCTGATCCACCAATGTAGGAATCCGGCGCTCTGCACAGTGTACCTCTTTTTGGTAAAGTATGTAGAGTCCCATGGATCCCAAGAGGCTAAAGTAGGTAATGCTAATGCTCTCTATTGTGGTAGTGTGGGCAGTTAGGCTTACAGATGGCCGTGTTCAGCATTATCCTAGGGCCGGCGAGTGTAGTTGTGCCTTTTAGTGTCAGAAATGGCTTACCAGAGCAGGTCATAGTCGAGGGGTCTCTGTGCAGAAGCTGCAAGCCATGTTGAGGAGTCCTGGAGGTGTTAATCCACGATGGCTCGGGTGCGCTGGGAAACCTCACTGGGATCGGTGGCCACTTGGAGTTGGGCCGTAGGCGTCTGAGTCAGAGGTGGAACCAGGAGCATGGTTTTGTGGTTCTTCTGGTCACTAAGGCCTGTACTTGAAGTTTGTGTCTGGTAACAGGTCTGCTATTCTCTTGATATCCTGATCTTTGTCAAAGGTTGGCAGTCCTCCCAAGGTTTCGGAGGTCGCTGACTGCAGGACGAGTCCTCTTTTGGCGCACGATCACCGAAGGCTGCAGACAGGCCGGTAGGGCTGGGGCCAAGTCAGTAGTTCGCTGCAGACTTCTCGGCTGGTGAGACTCTGTGCTGTCCGGCTTGTCTTAGGTCGTCAGGAACTGAGGTTCAGGGTCTGAGGATGCCACCTAAAGGCTAATTTTAGGGGTGTTACAAGGGAGTGACCGGTACTGGCTAATGGACCCCTTATCTTGGGTGTCTGCACCCTCTATTATGCCCACCTCCTGTGGGAGGGGGACATAGATCTAGCCCTGATTAGATAAGTCCCACGATCTTCAAGATAGTGGGATCTGAAAAGTATAATTTACCTCTCCTCCAGCACCTGAGGGGTGTGGTTCGCAAAGGGGGGCACACCTCTTGAGTTTTCTCACCTGTTCTCCGAACCAAAAGGGGGTGTGTATAGGAAGGGGAGCAGCCCTTCGTACCTGGGGTACCTTTTACAAGGGATTTATATGTGAGCTAAGTAGTGCTAATTGTGGAAACAATAGGTACGCTTTAGGGAAGGAGCTCTGGCACAGTGGTCCTGGTTGGCAGGGACCTTGTGCAATGCCAGACCAAAATACATAATTTTCCCTGTAAAATGTGAGGGCTTACCATGTCCAAAAGATGCGCTTTCCTACACTGCCGTTACCTATTCTGAGGAAAAAAAGATGTTGATCGGAAATTGTGGGGACTCCGTTCCAACCCACTATGTCTCCCTGTTCACAGGGCTATCTATTTTGCTAAAATGCGTTACCCCGGTATCTGAAACAAAGTTATAACCCAAAGAAAGATTGGGGAAGTTCTATAAAAAGTTAGAATTTACAATGTTCCAAAAGGCATGTTTATCTTTTTAGAAAGGAGGCTTGAGACCATTTTCCCCACATAACGGTTACCCCTTTATCCTTTTTTTTCTTAGTCAGTTCATACTCCATATGGCAGAATAGTATTTGGTCGCTATACCACTGCGATTTCCTCAAAGCATGTTGGAGATTTCTATTGGTCATCCTGCAAGCTTCATCGAACCAAGGGGATACTCTAGTATCCTCACGAGTTTCATGAGTAACAACTTGGTGGAAAATTCTAGTGTTTCATAGGAGGCACCCACTGGCCCAGCCCAGTCTACCTAGAGCAGGAACTATAAAGTATAGTCTAGTATTTGAAAGAGATTTCTAGCCACAGATTCCTTGCATTAGAATTTATCCCCAGGTATCAGACTGGATCTGGAAATGTTTTGTGAGTAGTACACCTGTGTGCCGGTAGGTGGTGTCGTTCACCTCCGCTTTGTTGCCGTAGTCCGCACCGAAAGTGATGTTCACAGTGCCTAATTAGGTGCCAGCCAGGCGCGCTGACCTCCATGCTTTTCTTTCTGTGCCAGTCAGCACAGATCCGAGAAGAGCTACCCCTTATTCGTTTTTTTTGCTAGGTTTTTCTTCACCATTTTGTCAGTCTTTTTGAGGTCTTATCTCCTGGTGTGGTAGAAATGTCATCTGAGAAGGCTGGCTTCAAGCCCTGCTGCACATGTCACCGTCCGATGTCGTGGGAGGGGGGGTGGAGACCCGCATCTTGTTTACTTCAGGTGCCTAGAGTGGGACCACAACTCGAAGACCTGTCCCGACTGCCGTTCTATGCACCCGAAGGCTTTGAGAGAGCGCTCCCTCAAACTTCTGGTGGCTTGACATGTGATGCCACAACTGTGGGTTCCCGGTCAAGAGGAAGGTCCTGGGAGCAGTCGCTAAACTTGAGGTCATTGCTGCACTCTAAATCGTCTAGTCATTTGGGTAAGATGAAGTCTCACAAGAAGTAGTCATCGAAGCAAGCTTCTAATTTGCCTCAGCCGACGATATGAGGGAGCGTCAGCAATCAAGGACTGTCTCCATGATTAAGCCAGCGCCTCGGCTGGCTGTGACCATCCTCAAGTTTCCGGGCACTGGAGCGAACCCTGTCCAACTTAGAGAATTCTTTGAGGCCATGCACCTCATATTTGAGTGTCCCATTCCTGCCAGCACGTCTTTGAACCCCGCAAGTTCAGGAGGGGCGCCTTCTGGATTCACACCAGTTTTACCATTGTCCTAGCATTTGCTTTGGATATTCACTATCCCATCATGGCCCAAATGTGATGCGCCACGTATCAGCAATACCATAGGATGTAATATTGCATTAGCTAGCATAAATCATGTGCCCTCTCCATGTTTCTATCAACCACTCGCCAGAATACCAGTCTCTTGCAATTTAACCCATTCCTTCTCTGTGGCCTACTGTTGAAGTTCCACTATTCCTCCTTCAGTGAAATCTAGTTCCTTACTTTGCTATACAAGTCAAAGCCAATTGTCCTTGAGCAGTCTCTTTAGCATCCATATCAGCAAAAGTGTTACCTTTTCTCACATAATCCATTATTCTTTTATGAGCACTACATCTGATAATTGCCAATGTATTTGGTAGAAAAGGAGCTTTCAACAATCGCAGTATTTGTTTACCATGCTGTATCTTTGTGCCTTGAGTCGTAAGAAATCCCCTTTCTGCTCATAATCTTCCATAGCTATGGGCCACCCTAAATGCATATGAGTTGCCTGTATAAATGTTTACTGTCAATCCAGTACTCAATTCACAGGCTCTTGTCCATCAGTTATGTTACTTGGGCAGACATTTCTGTCAGTTTACATGTTTCAACCACAGTGTGCAAGCTGGTGACACCTAAGCAGCTACTGGGAAACTACTATCTTTTAGTTTGAAACACGATCCATCCACCCATAGATCCCCAATCTTGTTCTGGCATAATAGTGTCCTGCAGATCTATGCATGCCTGTGCTTGTTTCTCTGTAGTTGGTACAGTCCTACATATATCTAATGTCCTATTCTTTCTGTTCAATGGGCAGCAGGGTAGCTGAATCAAGAGTGGTACATCTGTGTAAAATGGCGTGGACTAAACGGACATAATTCATAATGTGTTAATCGTGCATTTGTCCAATGTTTTGTCGGTTTTAGTTAATAATGCATCTATAGAATTTGGACATACAGATATGTTGTGCAGTCTGGGATCAGTGGCTCAGCTTGTTTCAGGATAACTGCAGAGGCAGCTGCAATTTAGCAAACCTCTGGCGACTGCATCGAATAACAATGAGAAATAGCTTCAGGGGCATTTATGTCCTTGATATTGGCTGTGGACTCCTAGTGCACAGCCATTTTTTTCATGTACAAATAAGTGACCATCTTTAGAGTAATCCGGTTTACCCAAGTTGGGTGCACTATTAAGAGCTTGTTTAACATGTAGAAAACTGTTTTGACATTCATCAGTCCATGGAAGTAGATGAGGAGTATATTTAGTTGTCAGTTACAATCAGGGTTTGGAAAGGAGAGGGAAGTTAGGTATACATTTTCTTCAGTGGCCTGCCATTCCCAAGAAAGCCCATACCTGTTGTTGTGTAGTGAGAGGTGCCAAGTCTAGTATTGATTAGATATGTTTTGGATCCAATCTCCTTTCCCCCTAAGCAAGGAGGTGCCTTAAATAAGCAATCTCCTTGAGAGTAAAACTGTAATTTAGAGCAGGATACCTCGTGTCCATTGTCTGCCACAAAATTCAATAATGCAATGTTATCTCTTTGGCACGCCTTCTCATTGGCACTAGCTAATAGAATATTGTCAATGTACTGTGTATAGGCAGACTGGAGAAAATTGGAAGTTCTCTAGTTTTTTTTGGGCTTGATAATAAATAGAAAGACTCAGTATAGCCGTGTGTGATCCTTTTAAAAGAATATGATCTGTTGGCAAAAATTAAAACTAAACAAATATTGGGAATCTTCTTGTAATGGATGGAGAAGAAGGCATTCTTCAGGTCTATCACTGAAATGTGAGTGCGTCCTGGCGACACTGGCAAGAGCCCTAGAAATGTTTGGAACAACTGGATATTGGGCCTGCACTATTTTGTCAATCTTGTAAAGGTCAACCACAAAACTCAACTAATCTTTAGAGGCTCACTTCCCCTTCTTCAATACCGAAAGTATGGGGCTATTACATTGTGGCTCTGCCGTCTTTTTGACCCCCCGCCCCCCTTTCTCAACAAGTCTGTTATTGTGTTGCAGTCCTTTCTCCCCCTCTTTAGATATCCTATATTGAGGAGTTCCTGGTAAAACACCTTATTTAGCAATAATGGTAAAGTGTGATATCCATGTGACCCACATCATTATTGTCCTTAGCCCAAACATTTTCATTCACTGCGTCTGTGAATCAGTCAGGGATGGTGTTGGGGTAGCTGACAATCTACTAAAAGGTGGGGTTTCATTTGAACAATCCAAATATATTCCATCAGGGGTACACTTGATGGTGGCATGCATTTTCTGTAGCAAATCTATTCCTAGCAAATTCATGGGACATTGGTCTGTTAACACAATGGAATCTTTGTCTGTGATTGGCCCAATGGTGTTTGTTAGTGGGGCTGAAATAGGGCTCCTAACAGGCACATGGGTAAATCCACAGATGTATTATATTTGCCCAAGAGGCTTACCTGTGAGAGGAATTGTTTTAAAACTGAGTAATTGGTGGCCCCTGTGTCTAGCAAAAACGTAACCCTTTCTCCTTGTACTATCCCTTCAATGTATGGACCTTTGTGATTCACTTGGATGGCCACCATTTCCACATCTCCTCTTGGGCTCACCTATTAAACAAAATCCTAATCCGGAAGGTGAATGGTAACTATCTGTTTGTGATCAAAATAGTTAGTGAAATCAGAAAAATTATCAATGGAGAAATCCGCATTTTGGTATTGTTGGAAGGGGCGGATTGTCTGTTGGTGTTAATAACTGGTGATTGCACCCTATCATGGGATCGTACTCTTGGGAGCGCTGTTACTCTATTAGAAGTCAGTAGGTATGGGCACTCCCGAGCCCAGTCGTCGGGCTCCTTAAAATTAATTATTTACGCGTCCACTGTGTTGGCGGCCAGGAGGGGCGGAATGAACCCTTTTCCCTCATCTATTTCCTCTGTGTGACCTTCTGTTCCCAATGCCACTCTGTAATTGTTGTAGCAACGCTTTACTTTTTAGTTCCCAAATCTTCTTATCCATATTTGTCTCTTCCTGAAAGTATTTTTCTTCATAATATTATGTTATGGCTTAAACTTCCATCAGGAGTTTAACAGTCCATGTAGGTTCATATGTATGAATATGTTTAAATATATCTCACTGTAATCCGTTAACTAGGCAGTTAGCCAATGCCTGTTCCGCACCTAGTTGCGAGGTGTCCATGCTGCTAAATGCAGCAAAAATAGCTTACAACCTGGAGAAAGATGAAGACTGTCTGTTTCGTGCCCTGTTGCAATTATTTCGTTTCTGCCAATTTATTTTCTGTCAGGGAATTATTTCCTGCAATCGTTATATCAACTTATTGGGCAAATCTGCTATCACTTCTTGCACTTTCATAGTCGTTTTTACTCCAACATCCTGGAGGGCTTCTAATTACTTCCTCTTTATCTCTGGGCCTTCCCTATCCTGTTACCTCAATTTACACCATATATCTAAGGGCAGGATACAGGAGAACATCTGCTCTGTCATCTAGTGTCAGTTGAAGTATTCAGAGTGTTTTGGTGTACCATTCTTCTGCTGTTTTGTCTAACGTCAAGATAATCTTTAGAGCATGATATTGGTTCTGCCTTTGTCCATGGTACATGTACATGATATAATGGTTTGGCAGCATCAAACCCTGGTGTTTGCTCCCTCAAGGTGGTTGCTTTGTTTTCGGTAGGCATATTAGAGGGGGCAGAGTTGGTATCGTCGGGACGGACACTTAATTTTATCTTTACTCATCTGGTCTATCTGCCATTGTGTTTGTGCAATATCCTATTCTGCAAACTACTGTTGGACAGTCTGGAATATTGCCCTTTCTTTGGCTGGGGGAATATCTACTCCACCGGCATATTTATAAAATTCCTTGTAATTGTCAACTTCCAGGACACCAATCACTGATTCTTTCGCTTTTTGTACTATTTTGTTAAAATCTTTGAAATGGGCTCACATCCTAAGTAGCAATATCCTATTCACCAAATGTTGCATGGAATAAGAGTCCTCCTGGGAAGTCAGTCATAGTCAAAATACTTTATTCGGTTTTACAAATAGCAAACCATAAAAGCGATATTTCAACAATAAAAAGGACAATTATATGATTAAAAATATGTACGTTAAACTTGTGCAAGTAATAAAACGGTACCTTCGTATATTAATACAAAACAAGTTAAAAAGCTTGCATCCCAGCAGTGCAAACCTAAGTCTAAAATGTAGTTGATACCATGAATACGGTACAAGGTTCCGTTAGTTTGGGAGGCTTTTTCTCAGTCTCAATGCATTTTTTAAAAAACCAACCACAAATAAGTGCTTTCTGGGCTCAACATTTGCAGGAAGCAAAACCTGGGTGAAATTCATTTTTTTTTTTTAAAGAGGTTTTAAAAAGTCTACGGGGAACATCATAATAATGGCAAAAGAACATAAAGTGCATTAGGTCCTGTGGAGATGAAACATCGCAGCCACAGGGCGGCAAGACCGGCCCTTTATGACTTGCCTTTGGGACAGCAAGTAGAAGGTAGTAAAGGTTAAACCTGAATCTGGTTAACCGAAACCGCTCATGAGATGAAATAGGCCATGTTAGATAAGGTCCCAGCGAGGGTGTGGTTTTAAGTAACATGAAGTTACGAACACTAGGTTTAACCAGTTCTGCCCCTTCTCTGTTACTTTTTTGCCATAGGGAAAAGGGTTTATTAACATAGGCCACATCCTCGATGTAATCGTTTCAGGGTTTAAAAAGAGATCCAGTCGTCCTAGGTCGTTAAAGCATGATTTTAAATATTTTAGCCAGGGATTTTTAAGCATGTTATCCAGAGTCAGGGCCTCTTTAAGTAGCTGATGATTTAGGGTAAGATCTTTATTTAACCAGCTTTTCAACCAAAAAAGCAGAGGGTGGATAGTTAACGTGTCGCTGATGAATGGGAGCCCAGTTTCTTCATGAATGATTAAATTTGAGGTTCCCTTTGGTACGCCCAATAATTGTTTTAAAAAATTATTCTCAGCCACCTGGATGCCCTTCACTGCTGTATATCCCCATAGCTCACTGCCATAGCTGCCAATTGCGACACTTTTTGCCTGGTACAACTTCAGCATTGTAGCAATTGGGCGTTTGCCCATTTTGCTTGCAAAGCTGAAGATGGCGGCATTCGCCCGTGTAATCTCCCCTCCTTTTTTTCTCAACTAAAGCAGCCCAAATTAAATGGTTGTCAAATAAAAATCCCAGGTATGAGAGTTTTAGTAATGGGCACTTTTCCATTGTTTATCATAAAGGGGAAGTTGCGTTTCGGGCGAGTTCCGACCTGCAGTATCAGAGACTTGTAATTATTTATGGCTAAATCACGTTCAGCCATAAAGCTGCGGAAAGCATTCAGTAAGGATTCAGGCCTCTGGCAGTTCTAGCCAAGAGGACTGCATCGTCCGCATAAAGGAGGACGGGAAGGCCCCTGCGCCCTTCGTAAGGGAATTCCACCCCGGTTTCAATTAGAGACTTCTCTAACTCATTGATATATAGGTTAAAAAGAAAGGGCGCTAAAATGCACCCTTGCCTTACTCCCCGGGTAACTGTAAAATCCCTCGATACTCCAAGATTGTATGAGAATCTGTTTGCCCTGGTGTCCCTGTGTAGATCCCTTAGGAAGTTGACAAGAGTGACATCCACCCCCATGGTGTCTATGGACTGCCACAATTTCCCCCGGTTGACAGTCAAAAGCGGTGGAAAGGTCCATGAACGCCATGTAGATGGCACCCCTGCGAGCAACAGTATACTTCCCAAGGGTCATGTACAGGTTAAGACATTGTGCCAGGGTAGAATACCCGGGGCGAAACCCGTACTGAATATCAGAGATGACTCTATTTTCTTCGGCCCAAGTGGTCAGTCTGTTCAGGACTACCCCTCCCACTAACTTTACTACAGAATCAATAAGGGAGATTGGTCTTTAACAACCAGTGCTATTGCGGTCTCCCTTCTTAAAAACTGGGACGATCGTGGAAGTACCCCATGATTCTGGGCATCCTTCCAGCACTGCTGCATTAAGCACAGCCGTGAGGACTGGGGTCCAAAGAGGTTGATTTGATTTAAAAAGATTGGAAGTCCTTATTCTCTCTGATTTGACCATCTTGTATTATGTTCGTATAAAAATCCAATACTTTATCTTCTTGAGACAAGGATCTTTGCATTTTCAACTTGTCATCTCTAGTCATATGATTAACTATATCTACCGTCGTCTTTTTGTCACTTTTTTCGTCCCCTGGATCACTTCCTAGGTCCACTTGTTAATATGGAGGCAGTCTTCATCCCCTCTCTAACAACCCCTTTAATACTACATCTTTCTCTACCAGTGGGGCAGTTGCACTAGGGAAAATAATATTTTCATGTTTCAAGGCATTTCCTTTACTTTTTGAGTCATTCTAGGCTGCCAACTTCCTTCTGCTTTCAAAAATTCTTTACTCTCCCTCTGTCTAGCATATTTGTCCCATTTATTTAACACATAAAATTGTAACCAACAAATTATCTTCCTGCCTAATTTACACAGACATTCACACCGAAAGGTCAATTAACTAGAAGTGCAAGTTGCATATTCATGCCATTTGTATTAAAAAAAAACACATTTAGTCACCATTTTCCAAGCAGGTGTACTGTCCCTGGCTAAGGCCATGCCTCATTTATGCCTTTCGTTCCACAGTTACCCATTGTGGTACTGTGTCAAAAACATTGCTGCCGTAAAATAAATATCTCGTATAACAATGATACTAATAATAGTTTCTAACCAGTGAAGCATACATTCATATTTCATTTAATTCTAAAGACTTTTGTGATGACAATCATTCATTACAGACTTAGGCCATCATACATCTTACCAGGTCTCCACGTCTGTGTCTCAGGTTCAAGAGGATATAGCTCAGTCATTCTTTAGTCTTGGGTTACCAACGATTAGCTCAGACTGTGAAAAGCGGGAAATGCAATCCCCTCTGCGTAAATGTACTTTGGAGTCTGTCTGCTCTTCAACCAGCCCTTCAACTGCAGTTATAGTTGTCCGTCTGGATTGACTCAGTGAATCCCAGATGAGCCCCCAGTTTGTGAGCGCAAAACTCAAGTACTGGCAATTCGGTGACCCTAAATGGGCACAGTTGTGAAGACAGTTTATAGCAAGTTCGAACTGGAGATCTGCTAAGCCAGATGCTTCATTGAACGCTCACTGGATGCAACCAGCATGTGTATATTTATACAAAATGGTTCCCATTCTATTGTATGGAAAAAACTCAATCATCTGTGCGTGCTAACAGTTTATCCGCAATAAATCGAACTGTTAAAAGCTTAAGCACTTAATCTAGTTAAGATAAGCACATATTCTTGCTAACCTTTGTACTTGTGGTCGGAACATCTGTCACAGGTGTTCCTATCTTGTGATCAGGTTTGATCTCGTTCTCGGAACAAACAAGCAAAACTGTTAATTGAAATCTCCTATCTCACATCTGCACATATGAACTTTAAAATAATTACAGAAGAGATGAATAGAAATCTGGCACATCTAAAATAAATTGGCAGCTGAACCCACAAATTGAAGAACAATTGTTCAACTCCTATGTAGCGCACATATACTTTCTCAATGCTTTCTCCCCCTACTGTGGCTTCAGGGGACAGAGCGTCATTCGCCATGGTGATGTAGATGGCAGAGGAGATCCTTGACCTAAGTCTATCCTCAGTGGCTGTCCAGATGAATGTCTTGACAGAGGTATTGCAACTGGGAGTGCCCCCCTCAGAACCTCTGCTTCTGTTCAACGAAGACCTTACAGACGTCCTATTTGGGGCCTGGTCTAAGCTCAACATGTGTTCTTTACCACCGCCCTGCCCAAGGGGACCCAAACTTCTTCACCTAACATCCTACCACCGAGAGCTTGGTGGTATAATCCTGAATATGTCCTGTGTCAATCCTGGTGCATTCCCTACCGCACTGCTGAACAGGAAGTCCCAGAGGCTAGATAATTTGGGTAGGATGTTTTCTTCTGCCAGCCTGGCACTGCGGTCTGTGGACGTGTGTTTCTTGGGCCATTATTCCCATGCCCTGTGGGATACAGTTGCACAGGTGCTGCCAACGGTCACGGAGGGTCCCCAGGCCGTGCTCTTTCAGGCTGTTGCCATCGAGAAGGATACAGCTTAGTACATCATTTGCTGTGGACTAGTCACCACCAACTCACTAGGCACAGCAGTTTAGTCGACAGTAGCCCTGCAACTCCACACCTGGTGGAGGACTACTGGATTTTCAGGGGATGTCCAGTCATCAGTCATGCTCTTTGATGAATCCCATCGCTTCGTATACAAGGTAAATTCGGCGCTGAAGCGCTTCAAGGACAGCAGGGCTACGGCCAGGCCCTTGGGCCTTTCTATGGCCCTCGTCGCCCTCAATCTGCCTTTCGTGGCCACACATGGGGTGTACAGCTGTGGCCTGTCTTGCCCAGCCCCTGCAGCGCACAAGCTTTCTAGCCTCTGCATGGCTGTGGAAGCTGTACCTACCAGCCCTGTGGGTTTGGTGGCCAGTGGTCGGCTCGGTCCACCACTCCCCCAGCAGCTGCAGCTTCCAAACCCTCCTAGTCTGCCCATTTACCATCACGGGCACCTGGTGAGCGGCAAGATTTGCCATCACTTGCCCCGTTGTCAGTTCAAAACATTGGACAGACCAAAACATTAAACAGATGAGTTTTGCAGATTGCCTGAAGGGGCGACTCCTTTCTCTTCGAGACTACCCTTCCCGCCATGCCACCTATTTATGACCGGCTGATGGAGGATCACTAATTCCTGATGAAGAAAGGATGACTGCTCTTTTGGCTAAAGGAGCTGTAGAGAGACTGCCAATGCCAGAAGTAGGTTGTGGTTGCTATTCCCACTACTTTGTGGTGCCCAAGAAGGCTGGAAATCGTATTCCTATCCTCAACCTGTGTTAATATCTTCCTCAAGAAGTTGTTCTAGGTGCTCACTCTTGATCAGGTCCTGTCTGCCCTGGACCCGACACAGGAGACTGGATGGTAACATTGGACTTGCAGAATGCATATTTCCACATTCCAGTCCTGCCTGCCCACAGTTGCTACCTGCGTTTCACGGTCGACCAAGGGCACTTTCAGTTCTCTGTGCTCTCTTTTGGCTTCACCAGCGAACTTTGGGTGTTCACCAAGGTGATAGTGGTGATTGGCATCCCTGATCTTCACAGATGAGCTGTAGTCTTCCCCTGTCTCGACAACTGGGTGTTGAACGTGTGCTCAGACACCTGCATTCTCCCGGGTTAATGATCAATGTGCCGAAATGAGGAGTGACGTTTCTAGTTGGTACCATAAAGAGGACTCCAAAAAGCCCAATACCTGAGAAGTTGCCTCCAAAGAGGACAACACCTACCCTTTGCACTTTTGGGAGTCCTATGGTCTTGAGGCTCCAAAATAAAAGCGCAGTCACCTTATCTCTGCATTTGTTCTCAGAAAAGTGAACTGTACTGGTAACATGCCACTCAGTTGTTGGTACCATCTAGAACTTCAAACTCTGAGGTTTGATACTGCCATTGTCCCATCCTATGGAAAATATACTCCCACTGCCTTACCAAAATCACAAACTCAAGTCTCTGGTCAATGCCATTGACATTTCTGGAAGATGCCATACAATGCAATATTGTTTTGGAGGTCCTCATAATGTTTGGAACTCTGCATCACAGTAATCCATCGATTTATTTCATCTTCATAGTTAGAAGACTGATTGTTACCATTGCAGATATTTTTCTTAATCCAGCTGCAACTACACCACAGTGCAGAGGCAAGAATCAAAATGCCAAAGGAGTACTCCACCTTCCTGACTACAGATTTCTTTCTAGATTCAGTAATAACATTTAAAGTAACAAGTTCCACTGAAGAATAATCTTTCTTTATGGGAAAAGATGCGAAGATGTCAGGCCAGGGATGTCTGTAGGCAACATTCCAGTTGCCAGTTGATGAAGCCAGAGGTGTGTTTTAGCCATCCGACTAGTTATTATTTTTGTCCTCTGACTTCCCTGAAGCTTTAGGTAACACTGATTCTTTTTCCCCCCCCCAAAATAGGGGGAGTAGGCACACATTGTCTCGTGTATGCAGATGATTTAGTCTTAGTGGACGTTAAAAATTGGATTTTTGGTAGGCTAGGGCGTGGGCAAAGCCAGGCAAAAACCACCACTCTAGTCAGGATAAGGGAGTTACACGTCTAAAATAACCCCTGCTCACTCCCTTGGTAGCTTGGCCCGAGCAGCCAGGCTTATCTTAGAGGCAGTGTGTAAAGCATTTGCACATAACGAACAGTAAGACAGTGTACACACTACAAAAGGACACCACACCAGTTTAGAAAAATATCCAATATTTTTATATAATTAAAACCAGACCAAAAACAATGAAAATCCACAATACTATACTTAAAAGTTCACAGTTCAAAAATACGTTGATTAAAAAGAGTTCCTTGTGTGGATAGCTCCGTCCGGGCTTCCACGGCGTCGTGAGCACACAAACTCAAAAACAGTTCTGGCTGACCGCGGGGTCGCAGGCCAACGACTGTCTGGAAGACCCACAAAAACAGTACCTTACAGAGATGCAGGGCGATTGTGCCCTTCAAGTCACTCGCGTTGCAGGTCAAGCTCCTTCCTGATGGGATCAGGAGTGCTGGCGCCAACAGGCGTCTGGTGCTGCAGTGTGAAGGTGTGCGGTACCCCCAGGTCGCAGCGGCTCGGTGGCGGCGGCGGCGAGACCAGGGTTGCAGTGCGAGATGGAGGCGGTGCTCATCACGGTGATAGCAGGTCATGGTGCAAGCAGCTGCGTTGTTGCTGAAGCGCGGTCGATGGCTGACGACCTAGAGTCGATGACCCCGGCGCCGATGGGCCAAGGCTGCTGTGTGGGATGAGGGCGGTGCGTCGTTCAACTAACGAGCGGTGCCCCCGAACCACGGTGCAAGCAGCCGCATTGATTTTGGCGGGAAGTGGCCGCATCAGGAGGGCCACGGTGTTGTGTAGCGAGGCGGTGCAGTGTGCGCGCCCACAGGTCGCGGCGCGAGCAGCGGCTCTGTGATGGCGTCAGCAGGGGTCGTCGGTGAGACCAGGGTCGCGGTGCAGTGTGGCGGTGGTGCCCTCTGCGGTGCCATCTGTGGTGCTGGAGAACCGCAGCCTTAAGGCCCGGTGGCGCAGGGTATGCCTGAAATTCCCGGGATTCACCTGCCTTGTCAAAAACAGAAACACTGACTCTTCGTCTGGCGTAGAAGAGAGGGTATTTATTGGCTGCAGCTAGTACAGTGGTCTTAGAAGTCGTCAGTACAACGAGGTTCAAAAGAGACTGCCACTTAACTCCGTGGCGCACAGGTTTATATACGATACAATACAATGCAAAAATGCAATCACACAAGAGCATGAGCTATAGGCAAACGTTATAGACAATGTTTTAAGACTAAGGCAACTCAAGTTCCCGGTTCTGTTTGTTACTCGTCCCCTTAAGTAAATTACAAATGAATCCACACAATTCGGTTTACAAGTAGAGAAAATACAGCTGCGTGTTGTAGAAGGACAATCATGAAACAGGAGAATGCATGAGACGTGTAGCGAAGGACAGCAGATAAGATAACTTAAAGGAAACAATTGTGTAAACCAACATGTAGTCCGGACAGGGATTAATCAGCTCAGACAGGAATTAGTGTACTCTGCCAGACCCTGACACTCGTTAGTAAAAATAGGAAAAGAAACCACCTGACACGCAAAGGCAGAAAAGACAAAAACATCGCGTTCGCCGAGCTGCCTGAGTGAGTGCCTGAGTGAGGGCAACATAAAATGGTGGCGATCACAAAATGGAGGCTGAGCACGAACAAATTCGTAATTTACAGAACCTCAGACCCTCATTTTGCCATTACTCAGGCAAAAACAAACCAACTCATGCTAATCTGAGTCGGAATCAACACTGATGTTCATAAAATCCTCAAGCAGTTGCTGCACCATCATCCTAATATTATCGTTCTTCTGAGTCTCAGATTGTGAAACGCATAAAGTAGCCACCAGGCCACAAACTGCAGGTCCACATTGGACGCATATGCAACAAGAGAATATGATGGCCAAAATTGCTCCAAGGAACGTTAAGATCTTCCTTCCCCAAGCTGACAACATTCCCCAAAACCATCCCATAAAAGACCAATCTCCTTCGTCCTGATAAATCGACTCTGAGACCGTGTGCAATTTGGAAATGGCTTGGTATACTGCCGGGGCGTCATCTGGAATATAAATGCAGCAACTAGATCCGATCAATCTGCAGACACCTCCTCGGTCTGCTAAGATCACATCTAGCGCAATCCGATTTTGCAACGTCATAAGACAGTCTGATGTGTTTTATCTAGGACCCCGATCAATATTGTGACCTCATGCCCCTATACTTATCCCTATAATGGCGTAACAATCAGAGCCATATTTCAGTAACTCGCCTCTGCAGTCCATGACAGTCCATGCCACAGCAGAAGCCACTTCCTTAGATTCCTAGATAGCACACAGAGTTTTTTCGACATACCAAACCCCCAGCAACCTGGGAAAGCCCCGCTTGCTTTGTTTTGATTAGTAATAGAACTCCTGCGAGCACTGTAAGAACGACCAGTTCTTAGTGACATCTTTATTGACGTCTTATGTCCAAAAACGTACGTCCAACTCGGCACCTTTCAGGTATAAATATACCAACGTTGCCTTAAGCAAACACACGGTGGTGGTGAATACTGGAGCAGAACAGCTGTCCCCTTGCAGAGAGCCCAGCAGATGCGAGAAGCCCACGGACGCTGCCCCTCCTCCTTGACGCGCTGAGAAAGACGCTGTCTTTTATCCTGCTGAGAAAATCCAGCTCCGGCGTTTCCGGCCTACCCTTGCGGGTGACTGGGATATCTGGTCCTAAGAAGGAGATACCAGACCTCCTGCATTCTATTCCAGAGGTACGGTGCTGACTAAACCCTTAGAGAGAATTCTTGAAACAAACTCTTGGCAAAACCAACTTAACTTAAATTGCTACCTACTTACTCCCTCCCATGTATTAGGCTTAGGTCAGGTACACCGGGACAGGCTTAGTTAGAAGCACCAGTTGAGGTAGTTAGCCAATGTATATATGAATGTATATATATTATTCATTTTAACAATATAATAGCTAAGAAGCCATATCAATGCTTTTACTGTATTTCGTAAAACTCCTTTTACTGTACGCACTTTTCATAATAACAATAAACATAATAACATAACATAATAAACATAATTGCAATTGTGGCAATTCATTTCTCTTGCATGAGAAGGAAGACTGCTCAATAAATAATATCTTTTATTGAAAACGCCCGTCTCTCCATTCTCTGCACTCTGGTGAAAGTAAATCTGCACAACTGACTGAGTGAAATAGCTGTCTACTGTTTCACACGACTCTAGAGATTGACTCTTATTCTGAGGAGCAAAGTTGTCATGTTTATGCGGTTGTCGGAAGCTGAATCCCTTCTTGTCTGAGCCAGGGAAGTTGATTACTTCCTATTCAGTCAAGAAAGTTTCCAGTGACCTCTGAGCTAGCTGGCACAAACCTAAATTAAGTCCAACAGTCAGTAGAGACCTAGAAGACCGCAGTCCTACGTCTACACTGCTGTTTGTTATTCCAATGCGCAGGGCCTATAGGAAAAATAGGAACTACACTACATGGCGCCCAACGTTTGGTAAGGCGATAAAACTAACGCAAGACGTTAGAGTAACTCAGTCGTGCTTTTTCACACAGACCCTTTCTCTCGTAAATACTCCAATAGACGTCTGGAGTGGGTGAAAGGTTAAAATCCGCCGGAACTTAGTAGGAAGAGATTCCTATGTAGAGTTTCTGGTTTAGTCCAAGTTGAAGGATACAGTGTTCCAAAATATTGTGCACATAATCTTTGTTTCCTTGGAAACCTGCTCTGCAAACCTTCATTAATACAATGTCAGTAAATGGCAATAACAACGGAACCAATGAAGTCGCAGTAGACGCGAATCAACAGGGTCCCGATGTTACAGGAATTTATGAACCGGGTGCGATTATAATCCCGGAAAACATAAGAAAATCTATAACTTCAAAACTTATAGAAAACGGACTGACATCGCGAGGTGGTACAGTCATTTTCGTGATAGAGGCACACGAATATCGGCAGACAGAGGTATTCTATTCTTGGATAAACTTTCCAGCGGCAAACACTACAACACAGGAGTTCCACTATTACAAAATAGAGGAACCACCGGAAGAGTACGCTCCTTTCGAGGAGATTGAAATCCCATTAAAATACCAAGAGCACCTGCTCTGGTTTAAAGGCGCCCTAAAACATAATGACCAGGCTCGGTCCACTAGGTAGACCAGGAGCAACGTGGCCGGTTCTAGCAAGCTACACGCCACATCCAGACATTGATAAAATGTCAAAAGAAGAACTTTTAGCACAGCTAAAATTATTAATTAAAATACACAGTTAGTCCAATATGTAATGCGGACTGCAACAGTCCAAACAGCTGTTAATATTCCACAGCTGACCCCTCATCAGGGGAACACAAATAAAATTACACCACAGAACATACATTCATGTCTTTGAAAAACTCCTGCAAAACTGGAACAAATTCCCTTCTGGTTAACACAGAAAATTACTCAAATCGAGGCAGTATTCCCGAATACTACCCCTATTGATAAACACAGAATTCTGACTATCTGCCTTCCAATGGGGGTCGCACCACATGTGGAGGACTGTGACACTTGGGGTGATTCTTTTATTGTGATTCTTTTCTTGTTTTTATTTATGCAAAAAAATATTTTTATTGATATGCACATTACAAATGTTTTAATGATGATTTTATATGAATTGTGAATTGTATATTGTTTATGTGGAATAAAATTTAAATAACAACGTTACCAAACATACACTGTTATAAGTCTTATTTTAATTTATATTCTTGCTGTTAGCACTGTACCGAATCTGTCACAACCCATGTTTGTCCGTGATAATATAATGTGGAACTGATATAGATTGATAATCAAACACATTCGATTGTACTTTTGCTTTTCCCGTTGATTTGTCGACATGTCAAGTTAGGAGATAACTCGTAGTACCATCACTAAAATAGGACAGGTTTCACTTCATCCTCTGGTTTGGGACTTTGTCAATTTTTTAACACTTGGGGTACAGTCTTTGTTTCCATTTACACAAAAACACATGGTTTTCCGTCCATGGCGGTAATTCCAGATGTGCTAAAACAAATTCAGAATGAATACGGTCCAGAACCTGCTTTAACTCTTGGTATGAAATTACTGAAAGACTTCAAGCAGGCCTCTGCTATATTACTAGCCAACATAAAGGGAGAAGCAGCATCTGTGGCGATCCGCCAGAAATTGAAAGAAACAGATATAACCGATCAACCAATTGAGCTTGCCAGAATAATAGAAAAATGCTATGAAGAAGTAGGTAGAGATAGTTTGGGTGGGAAACCAGTAAAACCCCAACTACTCGAAAATCCTGAAAAATTATTTATTAAAAATCATCTTAACACTCCTAAAAAGAGCTGGGATGGAAATAAACAATCCACTCCCAAAGAAAGTCTTCCAGTCCAGAGGAAGGTCTCCTCGGCGGAGGGAAAGAACTCCGAATCGAGAACACCAGTCTCCCCAGAGGGAGCACTCTGAAAAAAGATACAACCTTAGAAATAGGGATAACTTGAAAAAGCCTGATAGATATCAAAGTATTGATACACGTCCCTCTCGATCTTTTTCGCAGAAATCGGAAAGAAGAGGACGGTCAGACCCAAGGGAAGAGCACACCAAGTCCAAAGACAAGGAACCTGCTCAAAGTAAAAAATCACAATTTCCAAGGAAGAAGGTAGCCAGTATTAGAGTAATCGAACATGCCGAGAATACTGAGGACACAGCTGAAAAACGGAGAGTGGGCACAGACAATGCTAGACAGTGCAGCAGAAATCAGCATAGCTCGCAAGATCCTGATGAGTCATCTGGAGACAGTGGACACGAATGAATACATTCAAGTAGAAACTGCAGACACCAGAGTTAGCGAACCTCATAAGATATACGAAATAACACTGCGTATAGAGGGAGAGAAGACTAGGAAAATAAGGGGTCTATTTTGGGATAACCTCTCAAAAGGCTATGACATCCTGTTAGCCGAAAAAGATTGGCCCCCAGAGTTTTTCAGGGAGTGCCCTCATGGCGAAGAAATGATTATACCTGCCTTCTCAAATCACCTTCCAATTCACACTAAATATATATATGCAAGGAAATGGGCAGTAGCCCAGGCACCAGCATTATATAAAAATCATGTAGGATGGGATGAGGACTCTCCTCCTCACAAAATCCAGTTAAAATGTCAACCAACTGCACAAAGGCAGTACCCAATTAAGCAAGAAGCAAAAAAACAAGTCAGGGAGATTTTAGATCAACTTGAATACCATGGGGTAATTGAAACATGCACCTCTCATGAACAATCCTTTGTTTCCTGTCTCCAAACCGGACGATTCGTATCGTCTAGTCTTGGACAGACACCTTAACTCATGTTGCAAAACATTTGCAGTACAAAATTCACATAGTGCTGCACTAATGAATAACATAGTTTGCAAAAAATACAAAACAACATTAGACATATCTAATGGGTTCTTTTGTCAAAATATTGCACCAGAAAGCAGGTACTTGACCGCTTTCTCAATAATGGGGTCACAGAAAATTTCTGTAGGCTCCCACAGGGATTCAAGAACAGTTCAGGACTATTCTCAGCCAGAGTAACAGAGTTACTACAAATATATGATGATGAGGCATTATCTTATGTCGATGACATCTATCTCACATACGACGACTTGGATACTCACTTGAAACGAGTGAACACCATAATACTTGAGTTCGCAGTAGAGGGTTACAAATTCAACTTTTAAAAAGTCAAGAATTGCCCATCTAACAGTCCTATTCTTAGGATACGAATTATCAAGTGAAGGAAAAAGCCTAGAGGACAACTTCTTAGAGAAGTGTGCTGTACTCCAAGCACCGAGAACGCTGAAGAACTTACAATCGATTCTAGGCTTCATGAATTTCGGAAGAACTTGCATTCTAAACTACGCAGAGAGGATTAAACCTCTCTACGAATTAATTAAACCTGATTTTAAACCAATCAACTGGACTCAAAAACACACAGAAATGTTGAGATCACTGCAAACAGACATGTTAGCTAAAACAAAATTGGAAACACGTGACCATACACGCAACCTTGTAATCCGGGTCATCCCAGGAAGATGCGGATTCACATACCTAACCTCTAATGAGGGAGAAACGGTACCAATAGCTTACAAATCACATTTGTACACACAAGAAGAAAAAACATTCAGTCTCACAGAAAATACTGTAAAGGCAGTGCAAACTGCTATAGCGAGAGAACGAGCACTAGCGCAAGGCAAAAGAATCACTGTCTTCACAGCAGAATCAGCCTTCGAGGCACTATTCAGCCCAGTAAACCTGCCTACAGTGTCACTAGATGCGAAATGGATACAGTGGGAAAATTCTCTTGCAGCAGAGGACGCGAAATACTATTTTGTCCCGAACATGAAAAAACTGAATGATTTAAAATATGAAAAAGAATATCCTCTGCCAATCGAAATTCTGCCCCTTGAACAGTACTCCAGTATAATCTATACAGACAGATTTGTACAGCATTACAATGTAAAAGATAAATCCTACGATGCAGCCTGCGCGATTGTTTAAGGTCGCTGGCTTTGGGGTAAATTCAGACCGAAAATAACAAAAACTGAATCGCTGAGAAAATGTTCGGCTCAGCGAGCTGAAATCAGATCTTTAAAGATGGCGCTTGAAAATGCCGAACGTGAATTCCCGACACTAATCGTGTGCGATTCGCATTTTTGCGTCAATTCTTACAATAATGATTTGCAGAACTGGGTTCAAAATGATTACAAAGACACAGGTGCCCAATCAAGCATAAAATGCTTTGGAAACAAGTAGTTCTTTTTCAGAAAGAACTACAAAAGACTCACGTGATACACACTCTGAGTCATCAACGTGATGGCGTTCACGTTGCAGGGAATTCATTGGCTAATTCAGCCACAGTGGAAGCAACTAAACCGGCTTCCCTAGCCACAAAAAAGCGTTCAGAAAAATACATAGACGGGGAAACCATGCTGGCGGTAAAAACGTCTTCAAAAGGCAACTGTGCAGCACTACCTGTGAACCATCCACTCAATTATACATACGTAATTGATGCAAACTCCGTTCCTTTTGCTCGAATCCCTGGAGTGGGGGATAGGGTAATTCCAAACACGAATCGGAGAATCTTATTAATAGCAGACGCACACATGGGTGAAGGTCCAAGGCACAAACAGATGAAGGAATCTCTGACTGAATTACAATCAGAATACTGGTGGCCGGGGATGAGCCTGCACCATTATAAATTTGTAAAGAACTGTCCAGACTGCGACAGAGACCGCAGTAACGAGTCAAGCGGAGTAATGCCATGGACATTTCTGAAGGTAGCATAGAGCTATCTACACATGCAATCCAGCGTCCTATTAATTAAGACTACATTCACTTAAAAAATGTGGCCCCAGCGCTCGGCTGACGCCAGAACTGTTATAAAAGATTTGCGAGTCTTTATCGGCACATACGCAATTGCCATGCTTCATTCTGACCAGGGTCCTTCTTTTAGCTCTCGAGCTTATAAGGAGGCCATGACCAGCATGGGCATTGGATTGCGATTCTCTTGTCCCTTCCATCCTGAGGGAAATGGGGTAGTGGAAAGAAAAAAACCGAGACATAAAGCAATCTATAACGGCAAAGGTATTAGGTTCGGGTGATAGGTGGGTCCAGCATTTAACAAGTGTCCAACGTAGTCTTAACAACTTGCCAAGAAATTCTCTAAAAGGTTTCAGCCCGTACGAACTATTGTTCGGAACTAGAATGTATGTTCAGGACTTAGATAGTCTTGCTTCAGTGGTAGAAGATAAGAATAAAGACTTTGACATCAAAGATCGTTTGGCTGTTTTACAGGACTTAAATGAAACAAGAAAAGCCCTGAGCAACATAAAGTTAAAACCACAGCCAACCACCACTGAAGACACACCACCTGTCCCAGCAAGACCTGTCTGGATTCCAAAGATTGGGGATCTGGTCAGAGAGAAAATAGCGGTGAAGAAGGAATTTGGGCCTTCTTACAGAAAAGCAGTACCTGTCTTAGCAATCAACGGAACAAGATCAGTAGTACTACCCCCCCTTGCTGGTAAAAAGGAGAACCGAGTTGTATCAATCGACCTGGTAAAACCACAAACATGTGTCCTATAATCAATAGCAGGCCCAGTGGACTCCTGAGAAGTAATAGAATACCCAAATTTGCTAGTATCCAAGAGGTTCAAACTGAAAGACTAATCACATTTGATAAACCTGCAGTGAATAAAAAATGACTATGCAGAAATGCCATGGAACTTGTGCCTCTTGAAACATAAATTGAAACAGTTATTCATGAAACACCAGTCTACAATGATGTGGCATCAGAATGTGCTAATGAAAACCAAATGGAAAAATAATTCCAACAATCGACAGAACTGCATCTGGCTACTTGATCAATTTCGACAACTTTTCTGAAGTTCAAAGCGAACCTGAAGTAACGCCAGAAACAAAGACTTTTAAAGAAAAAGCAACAGAACTCTTTCATCAACTCAAAGAAACCTATCTTGTTTCTCCATGGTTAGAATTTTGGATTGGGCTAGGTGTATTTTTCCTCCTGCTTTGGCTCATCATGGTACTTTGTTTGGGAAAATTCATTGAGGGAAAATACAGTTCAATGGACACAGCAAGTCAGAACATCAACTTAGTTCTGAAGCCTCACAAATCATCTCACATCGAGAAAAGAGAACTATCATCAGTAAATGTCACAGCCATTCCAATACCCGGCGGGGTAGTTTGGGACAAGACAGACTATGAAATATATGGCCCAGTCAAGCTCTTGAAATATCCTCACCAATTTAAGGTTTCATTAAGTGACTTTGTAAAACCAAGTACATTCTCTGATGATTGGGATTTTGAAAGTATAAACAATATGATGTCTGATCTAGTGTTGTCAGCAAAATGTACAGAACATGATTATTTACAAGGTTCATCTAATTATGTAACCAATGGGAACATTGTGCTACTCCACCTAAAAGCAGTTCAAAAACATTCTATGAAAAATTCCAATACTTCTCAGGGTTTAACACAAGTAATGCAGAAACATTATTATAAACTGTTGGATAAAACAGGGACAAAAACCATGCTGACAAATACTAAATTGATATATTCAGAAGCATTTTATGAAAAAATGATTACATTTGGTTTTGATTTCTGGAAAAATAACATTGAAATAAAAACCATCTGGGGTACAAAAGATTGGCAGGTACAAGGCCTAGAAGCATTATTTCGAGCCTGCATGATCCCAGAACAAATAATGTTCTTGAATGACACAATTCAACAAACAACCTGTCTTGGTCTAGCCAAGATTAAAGACCTTAACAAACAGTCTATTCCAAAGCCAATACCTGATAATGCAACCACAGATATTGAAGTAGACATATCCCAAATTTTAAATGAAAACAGAACACATCCTGATTGGAAAAAGTGGTTAATCTGGCCTACAGACACGAATATCTGTCAAGATAGATTCCTGAACAAATTACAGGGGTTAAAAATGACCAGACCAGACCCTAGATACTCCCAGAGACAACCTCCAGGGATAGTAACAACATACAGTGTAGGGAAATTATGCCTTGAATGGCTACAAACATCCACACTGGCACAAATTAAGCAACACTTGTCTTTACTTAAAGATGGTGCTGACTTGCACGATTTCATTATGGGACCACGCAAACAGCGTCAAAAACGTTTCATAACGGCCAGCATATATGCTGCATACAACGAGGCATGGAACGAAACTCAAATTGAAACAGCCGAGAAAATACGAGAAATTGATCGTATTAATTTGGAAAAATCACTTTCTGTTGTGGACAATGGGTTAATGACTCTGTCCTCCAGAATATATTCACTGGACAGTATTGTATCATCTGCAATTGATATTATAGACCAGGACTTGCTAATGTTACAACATGGCCAGTCCCAATTACGTTCTATTGTACAGCTAGGCTGGACGTTGCAAAATCTTCGTTCAGGCTATGTGCCATGGCGTTTAATCAACCCAACGTCATTGTTTTCTATCTTTAACCTTACTGATAAACAAATCAGTTTCGCACAAAAAGAAGCAGACTATACAATCCTGAGCATCGAAAAACTTGAGAGATTACCATTGACAATGTCAGAAAGACCTGTCATTGAATGGATAATACACTGGATTATCACAATTCCGATAACAACTTTCCAGTTTAAAAATTGCCTTGAGTATATACCGGCAGGCCAGTATGAAAAGTTGGGTAAAGGATACATTAAGTCATCATGGAAATTACCTTATACACACACATGTTATAGTGACAACAACAAAAGTGTATTTCTTAGTGGTGATAAGTGTAAACATTCACTAAGCGGTATACTTTTGTGCCAAGGTATTAACTTACATGGGGCCTGTGAGGGTACTTCGAATAACCTTTCTTGCCACCAGCATGGCACACCTGCAGCACAAATAGAGCCATTCTTTAGGCAACTTTCTACCGGGAGTTAGGTTCTAATAATGGATCACAGCTGTTGTGGCTTGGTGCCAGGGAAAGCATATCTCTTAAGCGTGAGTTCCATGGTCACTTGCTGTATGCAAGCATTGTATCCAAATGGCCCTGGAGACTCAGTGGCTCCGATTTGGCCTCGTTTGAATATCTCTTCTATACGAATTGATACTTTAAGCCTAATGAAGTCTGTGCTTTTGCAGACAACAGTGCCCATCTCGTCATCAAAAGAGACGTATGATCTCCAAGTTGCAAGACGACTGCAGAGATGCATACACTTTTATCAACAAATTGCCCGGTGCATTTCACAGAAATGCTCAGCCAAATCCTAAATATGTCGAATGCCAGTGGTATCTCGAATGTATTTAAGACCATTTTTTCGGGACTGTTAACACCATTTGAAGCAGTCCTGGGTATCTTTCCCAATTTTGTCCATTCGATCTTTGGCGGCCTACCACTACTTTTGGGACTCGAAGCAGGTATTTTATTTTTGACCCTCCTTCTCCGATATGGCAAACCAAAACGCAGACAAGACTCCGGCAAGGATGGAAGAAACGATCCTAGCAATACGCTACCGGGACCGCATAACTAAAGTCCTTGGGATAGCCTGGCTACGAGATCTGAATATGACCTGGTTTCTTTCATTCAGACCTATATGGCAGACCTGCATCTTACCTGTGCTTCGATGTATGCTATGCGGAGAGGAATGCGTGTTCGACACCTGTCTTGCACTACCATCAGCAATACCAATGGACGTCGATACTTTGCTAAGTCCAGTAACGGCTCACGCATCGTGTTGTCCCCAGCGGTTACCAATCCGGATAACTGCAATCGTTGAGACTCCTGCGCTACGACTAGGTGGTGGCAGTGAGGCAAGCAATGAAAGCAACATCACCCAGGTACGACCCTCTGTGAGCATTGCTGATCCTGAGATCGATGATAGCAATCATTCTCACAACTGCCAAGTTACAGCATTATCGAACTTGGTCGAACTGTCACCTGAATATGTAGACCAATTCTTTGCGAGCCTGTCTGAAATGATGTTCTCCCCTGAACAGAAACAATAACTTTTGGAAAACAATCCGGCACACAGCGTTCCAATGAACTCTGAATCCGGCCTTCAGCTTTGATAAACAAAAGCTACTGAAAAGCGTTTTGAACTATTTTTTCCCCGCTCACCATGAAATTATTTTTTCCAAAATTTCCAAAATATTTACCTTTTTTCTGGCACACATACTTTGCTTAAAGTAGAACTATTCATAAAGAACAGAGCTTCTATTTTTAGTAGATCTAGAGACGTAATAATGCCTCTAGCACATTTTACAGCAATTGTATTTATATGTGATGAAATAGTCTCGCCCTTCTTTTCTGTATTTAGAGACATTTCATGTGTAATTCTTCGCAAAATCGTTCAACTGAATACATATGCAATATTTTTGAATGATTACTATGCTTGTAAAATGTACAGTACCTATTATCATTTTCATGTATTTCATATACACCATTTCAAATGCAAAATGTATTTTGGGGTGGGTAGGAAAACACATGCTTCTTATTGCTTTAGTTTTAGTAATTTGATGGACATAAATTCGTGGAGTGGGTGATGTGTTTTATCTAGGACCCCGATCAATATTGTGACCTCATGCCCCTATACGGCTATAATTAATACTTATCCCTATAATGGCATAACAATCAGAGCCATATTTCAGTAACTCGCCTCTGCAGTCCATGACAGTCCATGACACAGCAGAAGCCACTTCCTTAGATTCCTAGATAGCACACAGAGTTTTTTCGACATACCAAACCCCCAGCAACCTGGGAAAGCCCCGCTTGCTTTGTTTTGATTAGTAATAGAACTCCTGCGAGCACTGTAAGAACGACCAGTTCTTAGTGACATCTTTATTGACGTCTTATGTCCAAAATCTTTCGTCAAACTCGGCACCTTTCAGGTATAAATATACCATTGTTGCCTTAAGCAAACACACGGTGGTGGT
Source organism: Lissotriton vulgaris (assembly GCF_964263255.1). Classification (NCBI taxonomy): domain Eukaryota; kingdom Metazoa; phylum Chordata; class Amphibia; order Caudata; family Salamandridae; genus Lissotriton; species Lissotriton vulgaris. The sequence goes on along the minus strand of NW_028246456.1, from coordinate 707,794 downwards.
GAATACTGGAGCAGAACAGCTGTCCCCTTGCAGAGAGCCCAGCAGATGCGAGAAGCCCACGGACGCTGCCCCTCCTCCTTGACGCGCTGAGAAAGACGCTGTCTTTTCTCCTGCCGAGAAAATCCAGCTCCGGCGTTCCCAGCCCACCCTTGCGGGTGACTGGGATATCTGGTCCTAAGAAGGAGATACCAGACCTCCTGCATTCTATTCCAGAGGTACGGTGCTGACTAAACCCTTAGAGAGAATTCCTGAAACAAACTCTTGACAAAACCAACTTAACTTGCTACCTACTTACTCCCTTCCATGTATTAGGCTTTGGTTAGGTACACCGGGGTAGGCATAGTTAGAAGCACCAGTTGAGGTCGTTAGCCAATGTATATATGAATGTATATATATTATTCATTTTAACAATATAATAGCTAAGAAGCCATATCAATGCTTTTACAGTATTATTTCGTAATACTCCTTTTACTGTACGCACTTTTCATAATAACAAGTCTTGCAATTGTGGCAATTCATTTCTCTTGCATGAGAAGGAAGACTGCTCAATAAATAATATCTTTTATTGAAAACGCCCGTCTCTCCATTCTCTGCACTGTGGTGAAAGTAAATCTGCACAACTGACTGAGTGAAATAGCTGTCTATTGTTTCACACGACTCTAGAGATTGACTCTTATTCTGAGGAGCAAAGTTGTCATGTTTATGCGGTTGTCGGAAGCTGAATACCTTCTTGTCTGAGCCAGGGAAGCTGATCACTTCCTATTCAAGCAAGAAAGTTTCCAGTGACCTCTGAGCTAGCTGGCGCAAACCTAAATTAAGTCCAACAGTCAGTAGAGACCTAGAAGACCGCAGTCCTACCTCTAGACTGCTGTTTGTTATTCCAATGCGCAGGGCCTACAGGGAAAATAGGAACTACACTACAGGTCAGCCTGAAGCTCTGCTGTAATGTTACCTATCGCACCTGCAGTAACATTAATAGTGGTCTCAACCACTCGTACCAGTTGCCTTATGTGTCTGCTGTTGATCATCGGGTCCCAAAAGGGAAGGAATCCTTTAAGGAAATCTCCTCCCTCTTGTTCTGCAGTGTCTTTGGCATCAAATACACCTCTGCTATGCCTAACTCTGTGGTGGTCTGACGGAGCCGTGTATGTAGGGGGAAGGAGAAAAGCTATGTAACAAGTTCCATAAAAGTTGGAAGGGAGCCAAGTATACGCTCGGTCGTTACATACAAAATATGTTCCTTGAGACGGAACTAACGGAGGGAAATCGGAAGACGAGAAAAAGTAAGTGTATAAACATTTCTGCTTGATGTCAGCTTTCTTGCTGTTGACTTGGAGACAAAAATTACCTTGATGGGGTACAGTCCATACTGGAGAAGACTCACCCTTCTTAGTTTTGTCACCAAGGATAGAGACATAGTGGGTAACATTCCATCCGTCATAAGCTCTCTTCATCTAATGGAATTTTATTTTTCTCTATAATCTTAGCCATTACCACTATACCTTTAATCAAAGAGCTGTGACTGAAATCTAATCCATTCCCAGAAGTTCTTACAGGGCTTCTAAGTCTGTTGTGGTATGCGGCTGAAAACATTGTCAAATAGGCCCAGGCTGAACCTTTGTATGAGAAAGGAAGAACCAGATATGGCATTCCCTTTTGTGTATTGTGCGGCATGAGTCCGCACACCCAACAATCAGTCCTATTAATAGCCAACTGATGTTGGTGCACAACTGTCAGTCAGTCAAAATACTTTATTTTCGATAAATTAATATCATAAAAAGACATAGGCACAAATACATTTCACACAATTATCAATACATAATTTACCAAAAAATCAAAACCTTATTGATATACATACTATAAATGTTTGCATAAAAGGAAAGAAAACTCATTATTAAGATGCATTAAAAAGAGGTCACAACTGAATAATCGTATTATTCATATATTCGGCTCTCCTTATCTGTTCATGAGGGGGTAGAGTATGCATTTTGTGTGAAAAGACAGAAAGACGAGAAGGCAAAGAGGTTGTAGAATTAGCAACATTTCTTGATTGCAAAACATGTATGATCCAACCTGTGCAGGCTAATAAAATACACAAAAACATAAGAACACACAAAGTTACGCCAAATCGACTAAGCAATAATTTACAATACTTCGATCTCATTTCCTGCTTCCTATTTTCCCTACCTACGATCGTTGTACCATCCGTCTTTATCTAAAAAAAATGTTGATTCCGGCAATCTTCCTTAATCACTCAGCTACTCACTTCTGTATATCCTGAGGCACTAGCCACTTACTAAAAGAAAAAAATCAGGTTACAGTCTGAGTCTCCTACCGTGACCCTGCGACGGAGACAGATGGCACATCTAATACTAATATCATACTAAAAAACAAGGAAGCAAAAAGGACCCAAAAAAGGAATGTCTTTAAGTAATAAAGAGTATTCAAAATGTTCAGTTCTCTTTGTTAGCTCTCGGTCTTAAGTTGTAGCGTGTTTTGCTCGGCACGGGCTGGTCTCTGAATAAAGTTTCTGGATCGGTAGTGTCTATTCGACGATGCACAGGCACAGCGGCTTGAAGAATATCATCATCTGCTTTTTCAGACTGAGTCCCATACATTTGAGCATCACTAAAAGGAACAAAACAAGGAACCGCTGCAGTGTCCTATTCCCTTACACCACTACGAATCCACTGGTCGAAGGGTAATGGCAGTGGCACCTTTTTACAGTGCACTCCATGCACTCAGTTACGCTTGCCAACCACTTTCACAGCTGTGCGGGTAACAAGCAAAACTTGTGTAGGGGCAGACCAGCGAGGCTCCAAATTCTTAGTCTGTTGAAAATTCTTTATACAGACTCAGTCACCGGGCAAGATGGTGTACCCTGGGTCTGTGGATGCCTCCGGCAAAGCACTTTGTACCTGTTGGCGAATAACACTTAATTTAGTAATCAAGTCATGCAAATAGTCAATTAACAAAGGATATGGTATGTCTGAATATATTTTGGGGCGGGGGATGCCCCAAACATTAGCTGGGCGTCCAAATACCACTTCATATGGGCCAAGTCCCATACGAGAGTGCACAGTAGTTCTGGTTGACAAAAGCGCTAGGGGCAAGGCATCAGGCCAAGCAAGACCCGTACTGGCTTGAATCTTGGCCAGCTTAAGCTTGAGTGTACCATTGTAACACTCAACCAAACCCGCTGACTGTGGATGGTTTGCTGCATGGAATTTCTGTCTAATACCAAGACCAGAACATAATCTGGCCCACAAATTCACTTCCATTGTCACTCCATCTCATAGGAGGGGATTTTAACACCACAATAGATGCAGCTTTAGATAGATACCCTGCTCGATTGCAAACGCCTGGGCCTTCGCGATTCCAAGGGTTCATAGAAGCAATGGGTCTCATAGATATCTGGAGGCACACATATCCTACTACTTGTCAATACACATATCACTCCATGGGACATAACAGTCTCTCCCGGATAGATTATTTTCTGCTATTGGGCACCAGCCTCCAAAATGTTGAGGAGATAGACATACGACCAAGAGGCATTTCAGATCACTCCCCGATCATGCTGACTCTCAAGTCAAGAAAAAGCGCGCTGGCGCCTGTACCCCATCTATCCAGGTTACCTCAAGGTGCCAGCCATCAAAAAAGAACTCTGTACAGCAACCAAAAATTATTTTGAGGAAAGCACGACGTTGGTAGACTCCGCCATAACAGTATGGGAAGCTTACAAAACGGTGTGTAGGGGACAGGCCATTGCATCCATCACTGGGCACAAGCGGTTATAACAGAGGGAACTAACAGAGTTAGAACTGGCCCTTTCAGAAGCGGATAAAGCTTACACATTAGATCCAACTCCAGACGCAGCACATATCCTGAAACTCCGCCAACGGCAATTTAAGGATTGTCTCGAAAAGCGGACCATGGCCAAATTTACAATGACTAAACATAAAATCTATACTATAGGAGACAAGGCTGGTAAAATGTTGGCATGGCTAGACAAGAAAGGAGAAGGCACAAAGGGATTACGATCATGGGAGGGTTCGATTTACTCACACCCAGAGGAAATAGTGCACCTACTAGCAGACCATTTCGGAGAGGTATACACTCCAACTACAGTATTGACGGAAACAGAGATACAGGACTCCCTGGAGCACATCGAGATGCCGACTCTGACACCGGAGACGGCATTAGAGCTGGAAGGGAAACTAACTCTTGAAGAATTACAAACTGCAATTAATGCGGTGAAATCGGGAATGGCGCTAGGACCCAACAGGATACCCATAGAATGGGTTAAGCAAATGGCAGAAACATTAGGCTCACCCCTATTAGCGAAATATAATGAAAGTTTGGGGAAGGCTGAACTCCCGTTGGACCAGCGTATCGCGACGATAGTGGCGATCCCAAAACCTGGGAAACCACTGGCGGAGTGTACGTCATACCGCCCGATATCTTTATTAAACGCAGAAGCCAAAATTTTAGCAAAACTATTGGCGAACAGATTGATGATCCATCTACCGCAGTTAATACACCCGGATAAGTCTGGTTTTCTACCCCACAGGAACACAGCACTTAATTTGAGGTGAGTACAGGGGGCGCTGGCGAGAGCCCCATTCCTAACGGGCCCAACAGTGATATTATCATTGGATGGCATTCGACATGGTAGAATGGAAATATCTATTTGGAGTATTAAAGCATGTGGGTTTTGGCCCTAAATTCTGTGCATGGATAAGACTCCTATGCTCCAAACCCGTGGCCCGGGTTACTGCTAATTGCCACTTATCAGAAGAGATACCGCTGGCGCGGGGAACACGCCAGGGATGCCCCTTGTCCCCACTATTATTTGCACTAGTACTGGAGCCCCTGGAAACACTGATTAGAGCGACCCCTCTGCTGAAGTGAATCAGCTGGAGGGAGGGATGGGAAGACCGCCTTTCACTTTACGCGGATGACATGCTAGTGTATCTGACAGAGCCGGAGAGCGGCATACCTGAACTTCTTAATATTTGTAATACCCATGGGAGGCTCTCGGGATACACACTCAATTGGACTAAATCGGTCATTTTCATTCTAAAGGGGCCAACACCGACACTTCCCTCGGACTGCCCATTATTGATTGCAGAAAACTCCTTCAAATATTTAGGAATACACATCACTAGAACTTCAGCCGACTTCTTTGCCAAAAATTTGACACCACCACTGGAAAGCCTGAGACGCGATGTGGCACACTGGGCATCACTGCCCCTTACACTACTCGGGAGAGCAGCATTGTACAAAATGAAAGCACTCCCTAGATTCCTCTACGTCCTAGAAAATACGCCCGACCCGATAGCATCCCGCTATTTTCAACAAGTAGCGGCACAAGTGTCGATCCTTCTTTGGGGTAACCGCCCAGCTCGTATAGCTCAAGCGAAACTATACAAAAGCTGGTTAGATGGGGGGATTGCACTGCCGAACCTCCAATTGTACTATTGGGCGGCGCAACTTAAAGTAATAAACCACTGGATCCACATACCCCAAGACGACCCAACATACAGGGCGGACAGGGCACAGCTGGGAACAAATAATATGCTAGCAGTGCTATATAACAAAGGATCAGTCTCGAAATTGATTGGCCCTACTAAACACACTGCCCAGATTTGGCATGCGGCACAGACTCGGCTGGGATGGAAAGGAGTGATAACCAAACTGACCCCACTATGGGACATCAAGGTGTTAGGGCACCTGCGACGAAGTAAGGGGTTCACACAATGGGACAACATAGGCATCTCCACAGTGGGAAACCTGTGGGATAAAGGAACAGCGATACCCTTTGAGCAACTACAACAACAATACAAACTGGGCTTGAAAGAGAAATTCAGATACATGCAAATACGACACACCTTACTGAAGGCGATACCACTAGACTCGGAGATTCCAGATGCCTCCCCGCTGGAAGACCGGCTGCTCAGACTATATGGAAACGAGGGCCACCTCATCTATCTGAAACTACTCAATAACCTAGCAGACCCCACAACCCCACTAAGAGTCAAATTGGCAACAGAAGTGGGAGAATTAGACGATCAGGAATGGCAGGAAGCCCTAGCATCACCTAAAGAGTGGGAATGTCTAGCAGGCTCAGGCTAGTGCAGCTTAAAATATTGCACCGCATATACTATACTAGAACCACCCTACACAAACTACAGAGAGCAACCCACCCATACTGCCTCAGGGGATGTGGGGAGGAAGGCACCTTTTTACACACCTTATGGGATTGTCCAGTTTTGGCAAGCTACTGGCGACAGGTACTGCGCACCATATCGCAGACAACAAAAGTATCACTCTTACCAGACCCGAGAAGGTGTTTACTAAATGTATGGGAGCCCAACGACCTCTCGCGTTACATGCAAATCTGGGTTACACGGGGTCTTTTAATTGCCAAACGAGACATTGCGCAGAAATGGGGAGCAGCGGAGGTTCCGAAATTGTCAGCATGGTGCAGGAATATGGACTTAACGATGATCACTAAACGCACAGTGTATGCAACCAGGGGCTGCCCAAGAAAGTGAAATAAAATCTGGACGACGTGGAATACTTTCTGAGGGGACATATGTGACCCATTGCCAGAGTCTGAGGTAGATAGTTCAGACGAGGAGGAAGAGGAAGGGTAAGGATCAATATTAGGGCTGAAGCGAGGCTGGGAACTAGAGAGGGAATGATGTTGAAATGTATTTAACAAAGAATTGCTCTAAAATATGTGACTTGATTTAACTGAGTTTTGAGAACACATCCGACGTATATGCTACTGTATGTATTGCCAAGTTTCTTATTGCTTTAATAAAAACAGTTATAAAAAAAAAATACAGAGCACAATGACACAAGCCAATGAAAAATATGGGCGAGAGTGGGTGTAGTTTAAGTCCCTACCTCAATACAGCATGCCTCGTAGAGCAGCACATGCGCTGCCCATGCTCGACCTAAAAAACATCCAATACACAGACCTGTCAGACAAGTCATCAGGAACTGCCTGATTTCCCTATAGGCCAGTTCGAAAGTGTAGCCAGGAGAAGAACATGTCTCCAGGTGAGCAAAGTGTCCTACGAAATAATGGAACGTTGGGGAATTAAGCAGAGACACAGCAAATGCAACATCAAGGAGACATATGCGTTGTACAAAATAACCTCAAAAAATAATGATCAACTCAACATTTGAACTATTTTCCTTCTGTTGCGCTGTGTGACGACGACGTTAGTTTTAGGTTCCTGAGAGTATTGTTTTCGTGCTTTCGATTTCCCTTAATGTGATTCTGACTGGTTGTGCTGCTGGGGTGTACAGAGGTGTGACAAACAACTCTGAGAACCTCCCCATCCCTGAAGACAGAGGGCTGTGAAAGAGAGCAACAAGCATGACTAAGCACAGAGGGCGGAGGAGGCACACAACATTCCTACACTATATGCCTTCACAACGGGCCCTGAGGACAAGTAACTCTCACAACGCAGTACACAGTTGTCCAACAACTGAAAGCGCAAATGTCGTAGGAAAAGAGAGATTGATATTCAACCCATCTGTACTGTTATGTCCCAGTGCCTTCTGGTAAACTTAGTCCGCCTATCCTAAGAATTAAGACGGTCTTGTTTAAGTGATGGGGTGTGAAGTTCCACCAGTCTCTCCCGCCGTACCTTTTCTGACGTAGCATAGGGCGTCTCTTTAGTAGAAGTGCATACACGCCAATGTCCTACCACTTCAGAAGTTGGCACGCTTTACGCATGCACAGCAACATGCCCGTATTTTTAACCCCACCTTCTAGACTTAGGTTACAAGACCAGAAATAGACGTTCTCCAAGTATCCATTCCAGACCCTTGAGTTAAAATAGTAAATGATCATGTCCTCTAATATTTGGAGATATGTAATTGCCATTGTTCTGCTTTTGAAGTAACCATCGTAATGTAGTTAATTTCAGGGTGTGCGAATGTACAGAGAACTTCGAATGCTTACAGCAGCAATTGCACGGTTGATCCAAAACGAACCTAACCAGCTTCAGTATTTCCAGCAATACCAAATATTCTGCCGTTGTCAGGCCTTACTATGAAGGCAGCTATGAGCACGATCACGTGGGGATCGGTGATCTGCAACAAACCTACTGCAGGTATGATAATGGAGTCAGTCCTCAGCCAAGGCTCACGCGTGAGATTTTGAAGCTTTTCAGCCCCTTGCGGTCCACATGAGATGTGACCATCTCACACGAGCACAGGGACACAGACGAAAGTTAAGAGCGCCACAGATGCACAGCAACCCACATGACCGATGCAGAGCCCATCATATCACGAGCAATCATCCGCACTTTAGGTGGACTGATAACCACACCCAGTGCACAGCGAACCACTGAACGGGTGGGTGCGTAACCTCCATCGCAAGCAGACAACCAACCACAATCACTCTCCCCACATGTACAAGAAAAACCTTATGCTACCTGTATAGTAAACCACAGGAACACATAACCTTTACTGGTAGTGCACAGGCAAGCTTATGCCAGGTGCATAATCAACCTCACCATTGCTGCACAGCAGGTTCAAGAACAGGGGGCACAGTTCACACCACGGATTAAAGCACACATAAGGTGTACAATTAATCCCATGCTGGTACACATCAATCGTATCACAGATGCATGACCAACCAAGAAAACTCACTTCACCATAGTTTACAGCCACCCACGTGACATGAGAAACTGCAAATACTTCACATGTGCTCAACTAAATACACCACAGGTGGACAGGAAACAACACCACAGTTTGAGGTGACCATGTTTCTAAATCCAACAAGCATTGGCCGCACGGCCGTAAAAGTAACGCGGCCGCAAAAGCGAAAGTGATCGCGGGGACGCGCTCTGTGGTGGGGGAGAGGCAGAGAGCACGCAAAAGAAAAGGGCGCCGCGAGGAAACCCAGATGGTGGCTGTGTGCGTGCCAGTTTTAGGCCACAAGCAATAGCTTGTGGTGGGATTTCTAAAGCCCACTCTCTAAATGTCTCGCCAGCTCAACGCATGCGCTGGTTCAGGCGAGACCTTAAAATCAATGATGGACACTGTTTGGAAAGGAACAAAGTAGCAGGGCAGACTAGCCCAACATTATGGCCAATAGCGACTGCCAAATTCAAACCCAAAAAGGAAACCAAAGAATACACAAAAAATAACACAAACACAGCATGTACTGGTAGATTAATCTCCAACCACTGACTGGGGCAAAACAAAAGGAAGGAACATAAAACACTCGCTTTTTTTTTCTACCCTCAGCATTCAAGATGCGAAATCTCAAATTTTGGCCTCCAAAACACATTTAATTTTTAAATAAAATTCCTCTAAAGAATGTCCGTGACTATAAAAGTTTAGGGCTTTCTTTTTTCTGGAATTTAAATTAAATAGTCACATGCCAAATGTTAAAAACCTTGCTTTTAAGGGCTGTAAATGCGGAATGGAGGCCCATCTGTAGATCCTCGAATCAAGGCAGTAGCAGGTAAAATAATCCCTCAAGCACTATATGGGCGCTGAGCTTGTTGCATTAGACCTACGTGCTAACTGGGAATCGCAGGAAAACCTGTGTCTGAAGACTCTCCTGGGTCTACCTCAGAGTTTGAAGTTTCAGGCAATAAGGCTCGAGTTAACTCTAGAATCTTTAAGGTTTCTTTATAGCTTCAATTTATGCAACGGCAATGAAAAACGTTCCGATTTGATTTTGCAGGCCATAATGTCTTCATCAAATGATTTCTCACGATCAATCATGTCTAGTTAAAGGCACAACACGTTAAAGATAGTCGTCCGTGAAGGGGTAAGCTATCGTTCAAAAGCTGGTGACCGAGCATATCTTGCATCAAAACATTAGTTGCACTTTTAATTGGGTGTCTGAGAAAAGAAAAGAGTTTTCTGTGTGGATCCCAGATCCTGGATTAGCGCCTCTCGTCGCAAGCAGAGTTTTAATGGTTTGCAAAAGTCGAAGCAATAAATAAAGATGCCTTTAAGTTATGTCATTTTCTGGGCATCAAAGACAAAGGCCAAATGTCAGGCTATGTCTTTTGACTAATTGCTGACTGTTTATTTTTGTAACATGGGATTTACAAACTCCTCTCGCTTTGCAGTCCGAGAAAGAAAAGTAAAGTGAATTATGTGACAGTTTTGCTGGGGAACATGGCGTGTTAAAGGAAAGGCTGAAAGATGTTTTTGTAAGTATAGAGGAAAATGGAGAATTGTGCCCTCACGATTTGTCAACAGTAGTCCAAAAGAAAAATTAAAACTTTCTTTGAAAGTTTTACATGCGTGATTTTTATTTCCTGTTATATTTGTGAAAAGAGAGGACAGCCGACACGTGTTTTGCCCCTATAGCCTATAGGCCGTGGGCTTTTTCAAGGCTGATGGGTTCGTGAAGATGAATAGAGTGTGAGGACGTTTAACATGGGGACAAAGATCCAAAGAAAAGACAAGGAAATAATAAGGAATAAGCATGGAAAGGAACGTGGGGAGCAGAGCAGGGCAGAATAGCGAAACAGAGAGCGAGAAAAAGGTTAGTCCCCCCCACTTCTTTTTTAGGACTTGTGCCCTGCCCTATAAACAATTCGAAGAGTGAAATTTGTGTGCCCAGTCCAGCCTCTGGTAGGAAGTACTTTTTGGGCGATATCTAGTCTCCGGTCTATAGTCCCTGATCTTAAACTTGAAATGATGTATCAAATGGACATGTTTGTGCACTAACATAAAGCACTGTGAGTGCATTGGTTGGCAGGCACGAAGTGTTTGGACTTACATTTTTTTCGCTCTTTTGAGAAGTATCTCTTCACTCCACCTTTTGCCTTTCAACCCCCTTGCTTAATATGTTGCATTACATTTTTCTCTTTCATTCCCCCCCCACCCTCCCTCTGCACTGCAGCGTCTTACTTCCTTCTTTACTCGTTTTAAGTCTCCCATGTCTCCATATTTCACACTACAGATCATGCTGTCTCCTTCTGCTACCCATAATTTACCTCGTTCTTTTCCTCTCCTTCTCTTTTTGTTCGCTTCTCTTCCAACTCTTTTACATGTGCTTCATCATACTCTATTCCCAAGGCTTTCTTTCCCCATCTCATTTCTTTGCTGCTGCTTTCTCTTTTCTTCTGCATATCCAATTTTCTTTTCTCTCACCACATATTTTTTAGTCCAACCCAGCAAGCCATAGGAATAAAAAAGCTAGAAAACCACTTACTGTCCGAAAGTTCATAAAAAATTGGATGCTGAAAGTTGTGTCCCTAAGTGATATTTAGGAAACCAAAAAAGCTGAGACCTGTAATGCAATACAATATAATACATCTGTCAAATGAAAGTGAAACAACTTTTAAGTAAAATAAAGCTGTATGTGTTGGGATCTTGGTTGCAAAAAAAAAAAGGGAGACCGGGAAAAAGGAAGAAAATAAAAATATTAAAGCATATGGTTTCAAAATTAGGTGGACACACTGAACTAGCTATAGATCAGTCCACTGTTATTTAACTGTTACTTGGGGGATTCAATAACATGGAGTACATGATTAGCATAGTATTGAGCAAATAAAAATGAAGCATACAAGTGTTAGAAATGGTGATGAAAAATATCACATTTGAAATAATTACATCATCTATGTTTGACATGTGAGCCTGAATGTACGAAGTACATGAATGACATACTATCAAGTAATTGAAAATAGAGCATAAAATTATTGAGACCAATACATCATCTAAGTTGGTCATGTGAACTTGAATAAGACCAAGTTAAAAAGCAAAGAGTCATGCTCCATAGTTTCAAACAAGAAGGGAAAAATTTGCACTTGGTAATGGGTCAGAGACGAAGTAAAAATAACATTTAAGGTATACATAACTAAACAAACAATTAATTATATCGTATTGTGAGTAGTGGGTGCTTACCAAATATCAGTTGTTGGGGTGGGTAGAATTCATGATTCTAAGGTAAAGACAATAGGCAGAATAACTTATGTCACGTTGCATGTTGGAAAGAGGCGCTTATGTGCAATCAAACTCAGAGGCCAAGGGAGGGGCGGCAGTCATGACAGCTGATCGTAGATAACGCTGCCGGTAGTTTGTTCTTTTGAATAGTAAGAGAGGAGCGCACTAGAAACAATTAAACAAATCAAGGTCATAAGGACGTGCTTGGCCGAGGAAACGAAAAATAAATGACCAGGCAAAGTTTAAATAATGTTGGATATTTTTATGAACACAAGATGAACTTTTATTGTTTTGTATTGTTTTGTATATTTTGACGAATTTGAGTATTATGTACATCCAAGAAAATGTTAATTTTATTTTTATGAGCCTGGAAAGATGTTTTATATTGGTATTTCTAGAAGAAATTATTCTTGTAAATAATATATTTAATAGTAAAAAAATGACACCTGTCACCTGTACAGTGACTATCTTGTACTAATCAAAGGATTAGAATATGGGGACCCATTACTATCATAGAAGAATGCTGCTTACCCATTACATAGTTTTTATTGGGAGTATTATTTTCACATTTATGAATGTTCGTCTCATTGTCGCTAATATTTTTTGGATGAGTGGCATGAAGATATTTCTGACATGTAATCAAAATGACTAAGCTGCAGAGGAACACGTTTTATAGAAGGCTGGCAAATCTACTATTTTGAGGCACTAGTGTTCTTTTCTGCATTATTGAAGGATCATCTGCTTCTTTTCATTTTGTAAGTGGCCTTTAAAGATAGTTGTATTGTTTTAGAAAGTGTTTTAACATATTCCTGCAGTTGACAGCTAAACGTTATGAATGACTGAGAACTGGAGACAAATAGCCATTTCATAGTGGAGAGAGCCTGAACCTATATTTGTAAATAAATGCTATGAGTGTTTTTTATCCGCATACTTTGTAACTGACAATTACATTTTCGTTACTTGTTTGCAGATGAAAGGGTGCATCAAAGTACTTAAGGACCAACCTCCCAACAGTGTGGAAGGCCTTCTTAATGCTCTCAGGTTGTATAATATCTATGTCACAGCATAACCTATTTCATTTTGTTGTCTGTATCTGATCTTTGATTTTTCATTACTGCTTTCTTTGTGGCGCTTAAATAGATTAAACAAATTTGAATATCTCATGTTAAATAACCTGACATAATAAAGCAGTGATATTGAATGAACAATTGCATTACTTCATTCATGGTTTTATTTATATATATTTTTATATATATATATATATATATATATATATATATATATATATATATATATATATATATATATATATATAGTCCAGTTGTGGTCCAGTTGAAGGCATTCGCCGAAACGCGTCGACAGAAAAAATAAAAATAATTTAAAGAGACTTGCTGTGCTGTGGAATCCCTCTGTGCCGTGGATACTTTGGTGGGGGACCTTGCCGTGCTGTGTATATATATTTAAGTTTCAGGGTGACTCGTCAAGCAGGGGCTGAGAAAAAAGGGGATACCAAAACTTGTTTTCTCATGTTAATTTCCATAGGAAATTTAGGAAGAGGCTTTAGCCTGAACTGCTGAACGGATTTACACCAAATTTGGCAAAACAATAGCTCTTTGTTCAGAAAGCAACTTTTTTTTAAATGGTGCAAATGTGTTCAGTAGTTCCTGAAATTCTTATTTATAAATCTGGTGACCGTGGTGGATCCGCTTATCCTCCTGATTACAAGCTTGAGTCTGATTGGCTAGCAAAACTAAAAACCCAAAAATGTTGGCAGCCATCTTGTGACTCGGCTTAACCAAGTCAGAAGAAGAAAGGTAAAAAAACAAGAAGGGGCAGGGTAGAAACACCCTGACCCCTATGCTTGCTCAGGGGGTCCCACAGGGCCCCAAGGGTCCAAAAAAGCAGTAAAAAAAATGAATGGCCGGCCAAAATTATTATTATTTTTAAATGTGTAGTCTCCCGCACTTTTTCGGTGGGCCAGGTCCCTGGGGCAATGTTTCATATTGGTGGGCTCCCGCAGCCCGGGGGACCACCACCTCACTGGGGCTGTGTTCAAATAAAATGCATGGAGGGGGCTCCTGCCCCTTATGCTGCCTCAAGGGGACCACCACCTCCCCGGGGCTTTCAACTTTAAATGCGGGGGCCGCCTTGTACCCCCCATAGCCCTAGGGACAGCCACCTTCTCAGGGCTTTGAACTGCAACTGCAAAGGTTTACAAAAGTGTGGGGGGGGCTCCTCCCACCCCCGCCCCAGAGACCACCATCTCCCCGGAGCATACGGTAATTTAAATAGAGAGGTCCGTATGATAATGCACCCTGTGTGGAGAACATGCAAAGTGCGCATGACTGCCGAGACCACTGGCCAAAGCGTCCTACATACTTGGAGTGGTCAAACCACTTATCCCCTTCCCTGCTCTGTGAGCAGAGCAGCCCCGCCCTTACCCAGCTAAGCAAGGGGAAAAATAAAATGATAATTAAGTTATCATTTTATTTATTTCCTTTTTAACCTGGTTTATGACACCCAAGTTTGCCTTAAGTCATTGCCCCCCACACGTGAGAAGTTGGCACAGGTTTCCAAGGGCCTAGATACCTATATCTGTGTCAAAATAGAATTTTCTGCTAGCGTATTTTCTGCATATTCGAACCTCACCTGGACTGGTTGAAAGAAGTTGAAAATGCTGCTGTCAGACTCAGCAGCCTAATGAAGAGACCTTACTGCTCTTTTTCTCATAGGAGACATAACATTATACTGTGCCAGATCCCTAGGTGCTTACTGACACGCCCTATATCATAGATCTTACGCTCAGCAATCTCTTATCTTACTACTCCATCACCAAACTTTTCAAAAGAGGTGTCAGTTGTTTTCACAGTGGAAGTCATTCGCCTCTTAAATGACCTTTCATTGTCCCCCACCATCCTAACCAGGTTCTATTTGACATTGCTAAGTTTCACAATGAACCTAAAGGCTGCCATTCCCGACAATGGAGTGTGTGTATGTATGCGTTATTTGTAGCCAAAAATAGCAAAGCACTGTACATCCCACTCCCAACATTGGAGTATGTGTGTGTTTATTGTACATATGTGCTATTTGAAGCCAAAAGCAGTAAACCACTTCACGTGGTCCAAAGCAAAAATTCAGTCAATGAGTGAATTGAGTGGTAGCAGGGCATTTAGATGTGATGTTAGTTAGATTTCTTTACATAAGTGTCTTCCCTTTACCACATTAGTCGGTCAAGGGCTTGATAAATTAAGAGATGTAGCTGCAAATCTGTGTTGCATGCCTGGAAAAGACGAGGCTGATGGTACCGTGGCTGCTTGTGTCCCAAGAGCGTTGAGAGGTGGTGGTTTTGTCAGCCAGGCAGTTAGGGTGCCAATCGTGATGGAGCTGTTTTTGAAGATGAGGCGAGATGGCAAGCAGAGCATGTGAAGTTCCATCAGGGAGGGAGTTATGAGGTTATGTTTCCTCCAGGCTCTTGATGAGGCTGTGTGGGCTGGATGTTCTCATTGGAGCAAGGTCAAGACTGATTTGCATATGGCTGTTTCTGTACTGAGGTGGCATGGTGTGCAACAACAATGGACTGGGATGCTGCCCGAGTAATTACCTGTGTCTGAGATCTGATAGAGACTACTAGCCACAGATTCCTTAACGTAGAATTATCCCCGGGCGTGAGACTGGATCCGGAAAACTTTTTGCCACAGCATCCCTGCGCTCCAGGGGGACGGCATCATGCGACTCCGCCCATGCATGACGTCGGCGAGGTCACAGAAGTCCTACCCCGGCGCGCCTACGTCAGTTTTTTCCTTTTCAGCGTGCATTGCAGATCCGGTCTCTGTTCGAGCTCCCTTTTTTCCCTCATTGTGATAGTCAGTCAATTCCTTTATTCTCGATAAATTAATATCATATAAAGACAAAATAGCACAGTCATATATACAAACTATTACGGCGAAATTGAATTAAAAATGTACAGTCAGTTACAATAAAACTCATTAAGATTAAGAATGTCATAGAAATAGAGCAATGTTTAACTTAAAACTCATTTCATGACATATAAAATAAAGTATACATATCAAGACAACTATTTGTCACATATATTTAAGAGTGGTGGAAGTGTGACATTTCTCCTCCTTATTCGATTTGCTGCAATTAAAAAACATGCAACATGAAACATTATTTTTGGTGAACCAAGTTGTTTTAGGTACACTAATGCCGGTCTAACTTGTAAAAATCCTGCCTCTTGGAGGATTGGCAACAAATATTTCCTCCTACACTCAATAAAATGTTCACAGAACATCAGGAAATGTAGGGTATTTTGAGGTGAGAAATTGTCGCAAGAGCAAGGGGCTGCTTGTTCAGGGGAGCACCATTTATGATATACACCCAGCGTATAATGAATAAGGTTGAGCCGGAATCTGGTCAAAAGAAACCGATGATAGGGTTTATTTACTGTGACCAGATACGGTTTCGGCCCTGTGCAGGTCACCAGTGCATAATTTTCTCTTACCCTGATTTTTCCCACCTCTATCCCTTCCCGCTCTAAGGAGAAAAGATCCAAAAGGGCTTTCTTCATTAAGCTAATATTTTTTTTAGTTATAGTTTCTGGGGATGTAAATAAGCCAATGCGCCCTATTCTCTGGAATCCAGTTCTTATATATGCCAACCAGGGGATTTTATGTGCGTTATCCAGTGTCTGACAGTCCTTGATTATTGAGTGATTTAGAGGGATCTCATCATTCACCCATATTTTTAGCCAGTAAATCAAGTGTGCGATTTTGATCCGATCAGAAATATACCCAAGTCCCAGTTCTGTGTGGGTTGAGAAAGTAGGGGTGGATTGGGGAACTGAGAGTATACTTCGTAGAAACTGGTTCCCCACTAATTGGAGTTTCTCTTCTCTAGTATAACCCCAAATTTCGCACCCATACGTTGCAAGCGACAGGCATTTAGATTCATATACTTTTAAGATTGCCTTTATCAGTTTAGCTCCCAATTTTTTACTAAACCCCATAAGCCCTGAGACTGTTCTTGTGAATGCCACCGAGCGGCTGTGATTTTGTGCCTGCCAGGTGCCATTCTGATCAAAGACCACCCCCAGGTAGGGAAATGTAGGTACCCTAGAAACCATTTCGCCATTACAAAAGAAGGTTTTTGCTTTGTTTTTTGGTTTACTTCTTCCTATAATGAGGACCTGGGATTTCTTGGCATTTATTTTTAAATCCAGGTTCTGCATGAAGGAGCCAAAGCTATTTAACAGTTTTTGTAGACCTACCCAGGTTTGTGATATAAGGACCGCGTCGTCCGCGTATAGTAGAACAGGTAAAACCATTTCCCCCACACGCGGACTATCTGCGAGAACCTCCCCTAGAGTTTGTTCTAAGGCATTTATATAAAGTGTAAACAGCAAGGGTGCCATAATGCACCCCTGCCTGACGCCCCGTCTGACCTGAATTGCTTAGTGCATCTGCCATCTGAGTTTACTCTGATTTTGGCCGTGAGGTCTGTATGCAGTTCTGCTATGAAGTGCACTAGCGGTGCATCTACCCCCAATTCGAGCAGAATATTCCAGAGTTTGGATCTATTTACATAGTCAAATGCAGAGGAGAGGTCCATGAACCCCATGTACATGGACCCCTCCCTTGCCACAGTATACTTGTTGATTAAAAGATGTAAATTCAAACATTGATCTATAGTACTATGTTTAGCTTTAAAACATACTGAGTTTTTGACAGGACACCTCTATCAGCTAGACTATCATTTAATCTATGCAATAAGACCCGACCCAAGATTTTTACAGAGGAGTCGATCAATGAAATCGGCCTGTAACATGTAGGGTCCTGTCTAGACCCCTTCTTAAAAATTGGCACGATAATTGATGTGGTCCATGTAGAGGGGATACTGTCCTGTCCTAAAGAATTAAAAACGTTTGTTAGGACTTTAGCCCATAATTTGGGGGCGGCTCTGAACAGGTCCGCAGGTACCCCATCCGAGCCGGGGGCCTTATTTTTAGTCATTTCCCCAATGGACCTTTCAATTTCTTCAGTCTCAAACCTCAAGCGCTGTACAGCATAATTAGGGGCATAATTCCTGGTATTATCTCCACTCTGAGGGACACTATATATTTGCTAAAAGTGGGCGATCCAGGCCTCATCAGTGATGTTACAGTCTAACACAGTGTTAACATTGTTTTCAAATAGTGGCTGATTTATAACTTCCCAAAATCTGGAGCTATTTTTCAAGACTTCAGGTGACAGCAAATCAGTCCACGCCTCATCCCGTAGTTCCCTTTTTCTGTTAAGTACAGCTTGTTTGTATTCAGCTCTATTTTGGGCTACCAGTCTCTTATCCCGTGGAGTTGTCTTCAGGGATTTCAGGAGTGCGGCATGAGCAGAAGAACACTTTTTGTCAAACCATCTGTGCTCCCTATGAGGTTTGCGTTTATCCCTGTCAACTTTTGGTTTATATGTGCACAAATAACATCAAAAGCATGTATTATGGTTGGTCCAAGTCCTGAATCATCTAAACCTATATTTATCTCGGCACCTGCGTACGTTAAAATTTCTGTTGTAAAGGCCTCAGGGACAACTTTTCCCCATTTTAATTTCCTACCTTGGTCCGTTGATGTGACCTCTCGTTGACCTTTTGGGGTCAGATCTTAAAGTCAATGCACCCACCGCTGCTAGTTCGATTATCACAGGATTATGGTCGCTGAAGGTAGAGACCTCTATAAAGTACCTAAAAACCAAACCTAACATAAAGGAAGTTAAAAAAATATAATCAATGACTGTGCCCGAGTCTCCATCCCTCCCTTTAAAAGTGGGGATCCTTTGTCCTACCTCGCTACACACTCATTGTGATATATTTTGGTGGAACCGTGTGCGAATGCCTTCGGGCTTCAAGATTTGCACGTCATGTGGGGGTCTTATGTCGGCGACGGACCCTCACCTCACCTCATTTGCATGTGGTGTTTGGGGTAAGATCACGGCACCACTGATTGTGAGGCATGCCAACAGTTGAAGCTGAAGTCACGGCGGGATCGCCGGATGAAACTACTCTCTGCGTGTCTCTCAAGGTCGGCTTCATCCCCTCGATCAGCCTTGGCAGACTGTTTTAGAAACGCCCGTCGTCGGCATCCTCATCCCTCCGCTGTCGTGAGAGCGTCGCTCCCCGGTGGGTAAGTGTCGCAGCTTGTCCCCGAGGGCTGGTGTCCGGCCTGCCGGGGGCGTGGGCTCTCTGCGGGTGATGCGGACCTGCGTGTTGGCCCCCTATCCACCGTTTCCTGGTGAAGGGTCGTCGAGAGTCCAAATGAAGACCTATGCGGCGGCCTTGCAGGCCTCGCTGGCGTCTCCTCCTTCCCCATCTGGGGCGTCAGTGGATCCCTTGCCTTGCGCTGGGCCCTCCGCGTCGCCGGTGGCTCCGGCGCCGACTGGTTCGGCTCCAACTGGTTCGGCTCCAGGCTTGGAGGACGTGGTGCTGTTGGGGTGCGGCCCTTCGGGGGTCCCTCCTTCGGATAAGGAGGGACCCCCGAAGGGCCGCACCCCAACAGCACCACGTCCTCCAAGCCTGGAGCCGAACTAGTCGGCGCCGGAGCCTCTACTTTGCCGCAAACTCCCGCGGGAGTCTCTGTGGTGTCGCGGCAGGTCACCGGGGCTCCAGTCGCATCCCCGAGCCCCGCTTGGCTCTCTGGACATGAGACTGCCTTGTCCATGGCTGAGCTGACGCCGCCGAGGCGCCTGCTGGACCGGGCGGCACAACAGGGGTCAGGGGACCTTCCCCGTCCCGCTTTGAGTTGAGCCTGGATGGGGACCCCTCATCCTCCTCCGGGCCCCTCTCGTCCCTCCACGCAGGCGGCTGCCTCATCAAAGGGCGAGTCGGAGGTTAAATCTGACCTGTTGGCGCCGCATTGGTCGGCGGGCCACCTCTGTCACATTCTGGGCCGAAGCTGGCAGAGGGCTTAGTTTCACTCCCCTGGTCCCTCTCGTCCCTACACGCTGGCGGCTGCCTCGTCTGAGGTAGAGTCTGCATTGTTCCGGCACCGCCCTGTGGCCACTTCGGCCCCGCTCCGATCCCTGGCGCGGTGTGACTTGGAGCAGCCCAATCGGGCGTTTCCTTCGGCGCTGGATGGTGATGACGTCCTGCCTCAGGCGGCGGACTCTACGTCACCAGACAGGCGTCAAGTCACGGATTAGTCATCGGACGCTTCCTCTTCTCCAAAGGTTTGGTGCCTACTGGTGTCATCCTCCCCGGAGACAGGCCGCCGCGTGGTGGCTTTTTCACCCGTGTCCTTGAAGGGCGGCTCCCCGCCATTCCCAGATGTTCGCCAGAGGAGCGACAGGTCCCCCACTCTTCGGTACCTTCTGACTTCCAGGTCTGGCCTTTGCCTGCCTCGCTTGGCTTCGGGGACAGCCGCCTTAGTTTACAGCCGTCGCCCATGGAGGAGCTGCTTTCTCTGCCGCGGGGCCCTATGGAGTCGGGTGCGGCCTTCGCCCAGGCAGTGTCCACAGCTGTGGGTATACTGCACATGGGTGACCCGATTGCGCATTTCCCAGCGGTTCTCCACCAGGGCTCTGGTCGGAGGGAGCTATTGCTTTCCTTTGAGGGTTTGCTCCTTTCTTCCCTGATGGGGGCTTGGCGGCGCCCCGCCTTAGGGGATCCGGAGCCTCAACACCTTCTGCACCAGCAACTTCCGGCGCTGCGTGACCAGGCATGTCTTTCCCTCCACCCCACTGCCTCAAGTCCACTTTTACGGACTGCTTTTCCCTCCCTGCCGCCACTGTTGACTCCACCATCCCGGGAGGCCCGCTGGCTGGACCCTTGGGGGCGCACCATGTTTGCCTCGACCAGCGATGCCCTGTTGGCCATTAACACCTTGTGTGTTGGCTAGGGCCACCTCTTGTTTGTGGGACTCGGCTGGGTATCGGCCGCTTCACAAGAGACTGTTCAGGTGGACTTAACAGCATCATGCGTTGGATGGCCGGGAGCTAGCAGCGTTTATTCTCGTCTCCGCTCTGGACATCTCGGAAATGCTGAGCCGAGCCATGGCTTCCTCAGTTGCCTTCTGTCGCCATGCTTGGCTTCGGGACGGCTTGTTCCCTGAAAATGTTCGGGAGCGGCTGATTGATTTTCTATTCAATGGCCCCCTGTTATTCCATGCCCCGGCAGACTCTGCCATCCAAAGGCTCCGTCCTCCTCCCCCTCCTCAGTGACTGCTGAGTTAAGCTGGTTCTGGACCTTCATTTGGGCAAGTTTCCCTTGCTGTGGGGTGTGTTTTATGGCCACTCGAGTCCTCCTTGCTGGGACTGTGGCTTTGTTGGCTGCTGGACGGCCCTTTTGTTGACTGCGTGTTTTTGCTTTAGTCATATGCACAGACTTGACCCTGAGATTAGGCCTTCTGTTTTTCTCTTGGGCTGCTTGACGAGACCCTTGTGGGTTTTTTTTTTCTCCGTGGCTCTTTTGTTTTTTCCTCTGCTGCGGAAGTTCCTTCCAAAGAGGGTTCCCATGTCTTGGGACTTAACTTACCCTATGTGGGGTAGTGGTAGCTGTTAAATAGCTTGCACTCTGCTAGGGAGTTCTGGTCGCCTTCGGGCCTCTGCAATCCAGGGCGTTTATGTATGTTGCTGAATCTTCTTTGGGTCGTGTGTGCGGACCCCTTGTAGTAGTGTGTCGGGCATTTCCTCGCCTTCATGCTCCTGTCCTGGAGGCTGGGAGGGTTCTGTGTTTCTCTCTTTGTCAGGCGTAGCCGCCCGGTCTACCTGGGGCCCCGGGTGGTTCTTCCTGTTTACGGCGGCTTATTACTGCTGACGCCGCTCGGTCTGGTCTGTTGGTATGGTGGGCTCACCTTCTTTTCCCTAGTTTCCTTGGTCCCTCTAGGCTTTTCTTCTTCAGTGTCCTGATGTTGGATGGAAGCTATGTTGCCTTGTAGCGGCGTGGGGTGCTGCAGCCTCCCTGGCCTTGCCCTTGGTTCCTCCGTTGAGAATGAACGGGCTTCTTCTAAATTCTTTCTTCCCACATCCCTCTTTGGGTCGGTGGTGTTCTGCTTGTGGGGGTTCCCCCTTGCCTAGGAGGACGGGGCTCTTCGCCCTGTCCATTGGACTAGTCCCCTGTGGGACCCTCTGTTATGTCCAGACTGGTGGGGTCCTTCCAAAGACCCTTCTTCCCCGTGGGTATGGCTAAGGTATCTATTCTACGTTATGGAATCTGCGGCTAGTTGTATCTATCAGATGTACGAGTTGCTTACCTTCGGTAACAATGTATCCGTTAGAGGCGATTCTAGCCGCAGATTCCTTCACTGCCCGTCTTTCCTCCCCGTTCTGTGGGGACCTTTGGCTTCTGCACTCGCCTCCCAGTCGGTGCCAATTATGTCTACTGTGAGTGCATACTTTCGTTCTTTGACAGGTTGATTTGTCTTTTTCTGGAATCTCTCCTCCTCTTTGACACTTTGGAGGAGGGGTCTATAGGTAGTCCTGTGCCCCTCTGCTCTGGTTACTCCGGGGTTGAGGCTTGCCTTTACTCTCGTCCCTCCCCTTCCGCCCTCTTTGTTACGTGTCCTGGCCCCTCTGCTACCCTCTGGGTTTGGATCATTTGGCCGTGACCTGCCCTGGCTCCCCTGGGGGGGTTGTCGCACTCTGTGCTGGGATTGCTTTGGAGGTCTTTCGTTCCCGGTTTGTCTTGGAACTGGCTCCCCTTCATGGGTCTTGGTCGGGGTTGTAGTCCTGCTACATGTTGTTTTTTTTTTTAAATAGGTTTGTCATAGCAAGGTCATCATTACACTTATATTCACTCCGTCACTTCATTGTTGCAGAATATATTACGGTGCCAACATCTTATCAACAATGGAACAACTTTTTCCGTTTACTTTGTTTAGTACTGTGCGCCCCCCCCCCCCATGACAAGAAATACTATTACAAGTTTACTTTTGTTTCAATTTTTGCATCAACTAAACTCCTCCCTCCAACCGCCCCCCCCCCCTCCTCCCCCCCCCTCCGGCACTCACATATGATATAGAGTTTTCTCATGCGAGCAATGTCCATTCCTTTATATTCCGTGATGTAATATACATTAGTCGTACAATTCTCATGTTACAATGCAACTGCAAGGTATGATGTATTCACAGTCTGCAACCTGTACTACGTGCATGTGGCTCATGGCGGAGTGTGTCCGGCACCCTACGCATGAGCCCTCACCTGTCCTTGCCAGTTTACCGCCATTGCCATTATCGGCCTAAGTATTCATTCAATATGCGCCTTTGCGCACGCTTCAAACTCTGCTACCACTGAGTTCCAGTCTAGGGAAATCGGGGTTTTGCGTAGGCCCCTTCGCTCCTTTCTTTGTAGCTCCTGGCCCTCTGCCTTTCCCCAGCGCAACACCTCGCTACACCATGACTCCACACTCGGCGGTTTCACCGACTTCAATTTCATTGCTATCGACCTCTATGCTAATAACGGCGCCAGGTCTACAAATCTAGTGGCCACACTCCTCTTCTTTTCTTTGTGTCCCATTCCCAGTATGTTGTATAGTGTTGAGTCATAGAGTCTGCCTGGGGCGATCTCGGCTAAGATGTGATGGATTGTGACCCAGTAGTATCCCAACTTAAAGCAGTTCCAAAACATATGTAGCATACCTGCGTCATCACGGTGACATCTGGGGCATTGGCTGGACGCCTCAGGGAACATCACGTGTAGTCTGTGGGGGGGGGGTTAGGTATGCCCTATGGACAATCATTTGTTGAATGAATTTGAATTTAGGGTTGCGTGACACTTTATTGGGCAGCTTTAGTACCTTTTCCCAGTCCTTATCACCAATGTCTCCACCCGTGTCACCCTCCCAACGTGTGCAAAGGGGCTGTAGCGGGAAGCTTTACTCGCTCTGATGCACCTAGTGAGCCACTTTGTTAAATGGCTGCCCGATCCCATTAGATATTGCTTAGTGAGCAGGGCAGTCGTTGTCGGTTCCACACCTTCTCTCGCCCAATGTGTGGATATATAGTGTGTGACTTGTGCATGTTATAAAAACAACGACCGCGGCGTCTGGTGCAACTGCATGAAGTCTGTATGTGTAAGAAGTCTGCCCTCCAAGAAAAAGTCCCCCACTTGTGTTACCCCAGCCTCGTGCCACGATTTCAGTTTACGCTCCGTGAGCGTGCCAGTTCCTAGGGGGATGTCCAAAAGGGGTATCGTGGGAGCATAAGCCTGTCGTCCGCTAGTGTACCTGAGCGCTGCCCTCCACTGTTGGATCGCAAGCTTAAGCAAGGGAGGGGCCGATTCTGGTATTTTTGCTTTGGGGAGCAACAGTCGTGTATACATCCCCCATTCCTGTCCGCCTCCGTCATGTTCAATTCGTGCACATTACGTCCTGCTAGCCAGTAAGCTAACCACTGAAGCTGGCAAGCATAGCCATATGCTATCAGATCGGGGACTCCCATACCTCCACCGTCTGTTGGCAATTGTAGTTTAGCTAGACTTATGCGTTTCCTGCCCGTACCCCATACCAATTCCGTCAGCAGCCTGTGTAGATGTTTAAAGAAGGCCATGGGCACCAGGACGGACAAGTTCGTGAAGAAATATATCAGTCTGGGCACGACCACCATTTTCGGAATCGCCACTCTGCCTACAACCGACAACGGCAGAGTGTTCCAGAAGCGTACTTGTGGCTTTAGTGCACTAAGGGCCTTACCCAGATTACCCTCCTGTAGATCCTGTGCATCCCTAAGTATTTGAAGGTTACTGGCGCTAATTCGAACTTGTATGGTGCAAACTGTATGTGCATGTCTTCCATGGGCCTGTGAAAACTATACCCGTATGATTTGGATGCATTAATCGCGAGTCCCGATAACCCTCTAAACACCTCCGATATCTGCTCTAGCGGGCTTGTTACATCGTGAAGGAACAGCAGTATATCATCCACGTATGCAGAGATGATATGGTGGGCGGTAAGTCTGACGATCCCCATGGTATCCGCCAACGTGCGGACTTGTATCATCAGGGGCTCCAGGGCTATTATAGAGAGTAAGGGCTATAGTGGGCATCCCTGCCGCATTCCCTTTGCAATCGCAAGTTGGGCAGAGATGCATCTATTGGTCCTAACGCGCGCTGTGGGCTTGTGGTAAAGTACAGCGATCCAATTTATATAATCCTGCGGGATGCCGAATTTGCCCAATACTGCCAGCATATAATCCCATTTTAGGGAATCAAAGGCCTACTTAAGGTCCAGTGATATACACCCTTCATTATTCTCCCCCTCCCTCCCCTCGGGCCATTAGTTGTCTGTCTCCTCAGGTTCATTGCGGTGCTCCTGCCTGGTACAAATCCGCATTGGTCTGGGTGTATCATATCTGGTATATATTGCGACAGTCGAGTTGCCAATATTTAACTAAGGATTTTATAATCAGTGTTTAGCAGCGAGAGGGGCCTGTAATTCTCTACTTGTAGCGCTTCTCTCCCTGGCTTCAGCATTGACACTATCAGTGCCTGTAGCGTCGACTCTGGCAGTACGCCACTTTCCAGCGCTTCTCTGTAAAGCGCAAGGAGGCGGGGGCCAGGAGGTCAATATAAGTCAGATAGAATTCCGCCGGTAGCCCGTCCGAGCCCGGTGCTTTGTTCCTCGCAGTGCTTTTATGGCCTGCCTAACTTCTGCCAGGGTGATGGGCTTAGAGAGATCGTGTTGTTGCATATCTGTCAGTTGTGGGATGCATGTGTCAGTCAGGAAGGACTCTAATTCCGGTTCTGAGAGCGGCGCGTGTGGGCCGTACACGTCTGCGTAGTATGTCCGGAACGTATCATTTATATCTAATTGGGTCCACACTATACCTCCAGCCTGGTCATACACCTCGGTTATAGGGACACTGCCTGGGGCATTGCGCGTCAGGCGTGCCAGCAGAGCACCCGCTCTGTCAGCCTGCGTATGCATCCTATTTGTGTATTCCCTATAATCTATTAACCTTAGTTCTTCCAAAAGTTCAGCGTGTTGGATATGAGCCTCCTGTAATTGTGTGAGGCCTCTTGTACTTGTGTGAGGTTACCGTCGGTGCCTGCCGCCTCACCTTCCACACCGCTAGGCTTCCCTCTACTGCCCTCAACTTCTCCAGTATTAGGCGCTTCACTCCTACTTTAGTATTAAATCTGTTTATTCAGAGCAAAATGTTTACCGACCTGTGCTCAAAGGTGCACCGGCCACTCCGTTACAATGCTTGGATGAAATCATAATGGGCACAGCGAACAGTCCGGATCATTAAACACAGCAAGCCGCCTACAACCCAGAAGGGCCGGCCGCGTCAAAAGGTAGTGCAACGTGTCGGAAGCCGAAAGTAGCTAAGCCTTCAATTCAAACCCCAAACAACCCCCCCAAACGACCCCCCCAACCCATCCAAACTACCCCCCCCCCCCGTCCCATCCCCCACCCCCTTCTTGTCCGTCCAGTGATCCTCCCAAAACCCCAACCAGCCTAGCCATCCGCGAGGGACAGTTTCTAAATCTGTCCATTCTGAGCTCTACGCCTGCAAGTCTTCTTCTTTCGTTCTGGTAGCGGGGTGTCCGCGAGGTGCAACAGTCGCAGGTATCGGGGGCAACTCAGCTCCCGAAATTCCCCGTTGAGCAAAGACAAGAATGGCCTCCAGATATCTGCAAACTCCTCGCCCTGCCGCTGTCAGGGACAGCTTCTCCATCCCCAAAACTGTCCAAAGTCTGTGTAGCCAGCCCAGATGAATAGGGGGCTGGGGGTCTCTCCATCGTGCTACAATGTTCTGTACCGCGGCACCCAGTGCTATGGCAATCAACCTCCCCCGCATGGATTTCAAGGGGTACATTAGTGCATTCGGCAGACCAAGGAGGATATAGGCCGGGAACCTAGGGAGTTGGGTGTTCAAGTGTGCGTCTACAAGGTCTAGAATGGTGTCCCAGTAATGCCGCAGCTTCGCGCAGTCCCAAAGTAGGTGTACGAGTGTACCCCGTTCCCCACATCCTCTCCAACATCGATCGCTGGTCTTGGGATCCCAGCGATGGATACGCGCCGGAGTATGGTACCAATACATGGCCACTTTAGTCAGGGTTTCGGTGAGGCCGGTGTGATAGGCCGAGTGTCTGGCTCTGTGGTAAATTCCCTCCCACTCCTTCCGCTTAAGTTGCCTCCCCAGGTCCTCCTCACACCTGGCTTTCCCCGGATGGTAGGTGTATATGTGAGGGAGGAGCAAGTGTTGGTACAGGTCGGAAAGCAGTTTTTTCTCTGACTTGCGCGTGAGGAGCCATTTCTCATAGGGAGTAAGGAAACGCTGCGCCCCTGGCCGAATTGAAGGCAGGAGGACCCAGTGCCGGACCTGCAAATACTGGAGCCTGTCCGCCTCCTGGATCCCGTAGTCCTCTTTCACTTTCTGAAAAGAGAGGACGCCGTCCAGATTGAACATATGTCCCACCTCTCTACAGGGAGTGGACCTCCATGCTTTATAACACTGTGGGTCAAGGCCCGGGGTGAAGTCGGGATTCCCGAATATGGGCGTCAGCGGAGATGGAAACGAAGTGAGTTCACTACGGACTGCCACTTGATCCCAAACCTTCATCACCGTGCTTGTGATGTAGGAAGCGTAGAGGTTGGGGGGCCCATGGCATCGCGGCAGGAAGGGTACACCCTGGAGCGGTCGACCAGCGACCGCCTGGTCCTGGAAGAGCCAGTGTTTGCTAGACTCCAGCTGATACCATTCGACCAGGGTGCGCATCTGTGCCATCTGAAAGTACAGTGGGAGATCTGGCATGCCCACGCCACCATGTGCAGGTGGGAGAGTCGCTATCCGCTGCTTGAAGCGGGGGCGTCGTCCATTCCAGATATAGCGTGTCAGATCCGCCTGCGTTTTCTGGAGCCAGTCCGTCGGGGGGCGCAAGGGCAGGGTCTGGAAGATGTATAAAATTTGCGGCAGAAGGGTCATCTTGACAGCTGCGATACGTCCAAGCCAGGAAAGCGTAAAGCGATTCCACTTCCTCAACGTCTGTTATTTGTGCGCTCAACTTGGTGTAATTGGCTTCCGTTGTTCCCCGCACCGTCGGCGCCAGTAAAACCCCTAAGTAGGGGACTGTGGAAGCGGACCACTGCAGAGCGAACTCAGCCTTGGCGTCTGCGAATACGTCGGGGGGCAGGGACACATTCAGGGCCACTGACTTCCCCACGTTAATTTTAAAGCCCGAGGCCTGCGCAAAGGAGTGTAATTCCACAAAAAGCGCTCGCAAAGACTGCATAGGGTCCATCAGGGAGAGCAGGACATCATCAGCATACAGGCTGATCTTGTGCGTATCGCCCCCAAAGGGGATGCCCTTAATGCGCTGGTGATGCCTGACTCTCTGCGCCAGTGGCTCCATATAGAGCGCAAACAGGAGAGGGGAGAGTGGGCATCCCTGCCTGGTCCCCCTACCTATCGGGAAGTGCGGGGAGGTGTGGCCGTTGACCCGTACCGTCGCGGTGGGCTGACGATAGCAATTAAATATCCGATTCCGGGTAATCTCTCCGAGGCCGAATCTCTGGAGCACCTGGTCCAGGTAGGGCCAGTGCACCCTGTCGAATGCTTTTTCAGCATCGATCGCCAGGAGCATGCATCCCGGTCTCATGCGTGAGCCCGCCTCAATAAGGTGGAGCAAACAAAACAGGTGATGGACCGAATGTGGATCAATGTCACACATTCACCCCAGTCAAAAGATCTGGGCCCAAATCCATTGTTTTTTTGCACTCCACACCACCCTGGGTTAGACAATGGCGATATGTTTCCCCCATCTTTCTTGCCCTTCATTAGGGGCATATATGGAGCCTATGAGTAGTGTCTGACCTGCCACCTGAAAGCTAAGGAGTAGCAGTCTGCCTTTAACCTCTGCCTCCCTCTGCAGCACTCGCCCCTGGAAGAACCGCGCCACCAGTATGGCCACCCCAGCTACTTTCTTGGACGCGGAGGAGAAGTGTTGCACCGGGAAGGCGCGGGACCTAAGTCTGTGGTGGTCCTTGGATAGCAAGTGCGTCTCCTGCAGGAGGCAGATGTCCGCCTGTGAGCGCTCTAACAGGGAGCGGATCGCCCTGCGCTTGTTAGGGCTATTAAGTCCCCTGACATTCAGGGAGAGGATAGTCAGTGGAGGCATACTACCAGGTGTGGAGTGCTTGCGAGTTCTTGTGCAGTGCGTGTCTGAGGCTCGAGAGGTAAAGGTGCAAGGAAGCCTTCAGATTCGGCGGACAAGAAGGTGCCCCCCCCTCCCATCCCTTCAAAAGTCAGACCCACCCTAACCCCAACCGTCATGCCCCACTCAGCCCAACCCGCCTGGATCCATCCACCCTTCTCCCCCACCTCCCCCAACAGAATCAAAACCTGAAATCAATGAAAATCAACCATTGTCCCGGTCCCGGTGAGTTATACCAGAGCGTAGAAGGTCTCTGCAGGGAACGTCGCAGTGGCGGCGCCACCCCGGCCCCCCTCCCATCAAGGCAATGTGTGATGTGCGACCCCCAGCTTACTGCTCAAGGAGGAATGGCGGTGTCCCTCTCCTCCTCCTGGACCGCTGCTGCTTGTTCCTGGGCAATAGTCGCGGGGTCTGGCCTCAAACGTGCCCCACGATTGCGCCGTCGGCGCACTCTCTGCCAATCCTTCCGGTTGCGATGCGCCGCTCCGTTTTGGGAGCCATGGGGAGACCCCTCCTCTGTTTCCGAGGGGTCTGGCAGGTCGATGCTCAAGAGGGCTCAGGTGCCTCTGAGGGAGCGAAGTTGGTGCAGCTTTCCCTGCCATTTAAAAATGATCCGAAACGGGTGTCCCCAGGAGTACGGAATCTCCTTCTCGCGTAGAAAGGCAGTCACAACTTTAAATTCGCGCCTCTTCTGCAGTGTGATAGCCGACAGGTCCTGGTATAGCACCACATGCACCCCTCGAAATTGCAGAGGTTGCTTCCGTCGGGCCTCCTGGAGGATTCGCTCCTTCAACGGGAAGTCCGGGAGGTAAGCCAGGATATTAGGCGGAGGGGCAGGCCCACCCTGTGGGCCCGATCAATACGAATAGGGAAGTCCTCCGCCTCACCTAGAATCTCCCGAAAGAGGTCTTGCAGATATCCTGTGACGCTATTCCCTTCAGCGTTCTGTGAGACATTCCTGACCCGTATATCATTTCTCCGGGAGCGGTTTTCCAAATCTTCTGCGTGAGCCTGTAGGCCAACCTGCTGCTCCTGAAGGCGTAGGACTTCCTGCTGCAGGTGTACGAGCTCTTCGCTGCGTGCGTGGCCAGTCTCCTCTACCGCTGCCACTCTTTCCCCAGACCATCCAAATCCCGCCGGAGTTCTCGCTGTTCGCCAGCAATGTCCTGTTTAAGAGCCTGGAAGTCTTCCCTGAGAGTGTTGAAGAGCGACTCCAGAAAGGTGCGGGTGATGGGGGCGTCGTGCTCTTCCAGAGGTTGCGTCCCAGTATCAGCCGGGGTGGAGGGGGGCGTTTGAGTTTTCCCCCCCTTTGGTGGTAGGCTTGTGGAGCATATCCGGGATGGTGCGATTAGTCCTGCGACTCGCGTTGGCCATGCTGCCACCAGGGCCCGGACTGCGCCGCACCCAGGCTCAGGGGAAGCTCGCTCTGACCCCCAGATGGTTGCTTGGTCCGCCTACAATAGCCGCAGCCGCCCGCTGCCTCTCCCGGCCTTCACCTCAACAGAGGCCTCGTCCCCTTGGTGTACCCCCTCCCTTTGTGAGCAAGCGTGCCACGTCCAGGCCGGCCTCGTCAAATGTCCACCACTCCTCCCGCCGGGGACTCGAGCTCCCTGTTCCCCGAGTTGGGCAGCCCAGCCCTCACTCCGGTTAGGACCTTCCTATATTCCAAGGCTCTCAGGGCCGCAGTGAGAGCGTGCGGGGGGGTTCTCCTTCTTCGGCACCTTCAGGGGTCCAATCTGCCCAGCCGGCACCCCTAGGTTTAGCCCCAGCTCACTGCTTCAACCTGCTCCCGCCGGGCCAGACGTGCAGGCCCCAGGCCGGTCCCCCAGGCAATCGGTGTGGTATCCTGCCGTGGTCTTCGGGCCCCCTGCGCAGCAGGCAGTCCCTTCGCCAGCAACGAGGCTCCTGTCCTGCCCCCCGGGCCGGCTATAGTTCGCGCTGCCACAGGCCACTCTCTGCACGCGCCCTTCTGAAGCGCGCAATCTCACCTTCTGCTTCGGGGAAGGTCAGGCCCCGCTTATGTGGCCCGGGTGTTGTGGAAGTCACCCCTTCCTCTCCCAGGGTCCGCTGCGCCGCTGCCGGGTCCCGCTGGGTCTCTCCGGCCTCTCAGCCGCACCAGGTCGTCCGTGTCCGCCCTGCTCGCCTAGGCCGAAGCCGGGGCCTCAATTTAGGGCTCCCGCCGGCGAAGGGTGGTGGGCGGGCCGGTCGTCTCTCCCGGCCGCCGCCCGTACCCCGTGGTGTTGCCGGGTCTCCGCGGGCGTCCGCTCCTCGTCAGCCCACTCCAGCAAGGGCCAGGTGCAGCCTCACCGCCCTCAGTATCCTCCGACGTTCTGCCAGCCGGACTTCAGCAGGGTCGGTGACTCGCGCAGATCGGCCCGCCTGCTGGGAGTCGACCGGTCTCCGTGCTCCGCCGCTCAGAGGGCCTCCTCCTCCATCCGGTCCTCCGCTGGGCCAGTAGCTCTCCTCGCTCGCCGCTCCCGCAGTCGACCTCGGGATGGACCTCCGCTCCCGTCGGCCTGAGCCGCTCCCGGGGCCCTCCGCAATGGCGGCCGTTACCCGCTCCGGGCCGGGGCCGCCGCTCTCTCCTCTGTCTCGCTGTGTCAGGCCCAGGGTCACTCATGCCAGCCGCGGTCTCCTGTCTGCTCCGCCGGGCAGAAATCACCCGAGTGGGTGGCCGCCGCTGAAAGAAAAGGGCGAAATCGGGATTCGGGCCGGGGAGCCGAGGCAAACCACGTCCGCCTAGCCCGCCATCTTAGCCACGCCCCTCTTCACTCCTACTTTAGTGCCCATTGCCACTCCGCGCAAAGTTCCCACTCTATTTGCCTGCTGCTGGCAGTGTTTTTGTTCTCTGTGAAATACTTCGTGCAGGCGTCTAGCAGTGAGGATTTGAACACTAGGTCCTCCAGTAAACCTGGCGATAAGCGCCATGTCGGGATGGGAGTGGGTAATCTCCCCCACTGTAAGGTCAGTTCTACCGGATTATGGTCAGACAGTGTCTTACCCATATGTAATACTGAGGTGATCGACCCCCGCAGTGTCCTAGAGCAAAATATGTGGTCGATCCTGGTGTGCAACCTGTGTGGCGGGGAGTAAAACGTGTATTCCCTGTTGTTCGTGTTTAGGACCCTCCATGCATCATCCAGTTCCCATCCGTTTGCCCATTGTGCCAGTGCCATAGCCTGTCTCCTATTATCCGTCGCATGCAGTGGCGGGTGTGACCTGGGGTCCAGAACCGCGTTGCAGTCCCCCCTATCACCCAGTGTTGTCCCACCCAGTCCGACACTACTCCGCTAATGTCATCAAAAATCCTCGATTGCTCCGAATTGGGGGCGTATATACTGCCAAACACTATACACGTGCCATCCAGTTTCCCCCGTATGAACACAACGCCCATTCTTGTCCACCCGTTTCTCCACTAGTGTAAACGGCACACTTTTCCTGATACAGATAGCCGCCCCCCTTGAGAATGCTGAGTATTCTGTGGTGTACAGTTGGCCCTTCCATTTGCGAGCCAGTTTCTCTCCCTCCGCCCTATTCAGGTGTGTTTCTTGTAGGCATGCGATCTGCGTTCGCCTCCTATTCAGCTGCGCCCTTATTCTATGCCTTTTGTGAACCGACTCCATGCCTCTTACATTCCAGGTGCAGAACTGATAGTGGTTAGGTAACGACATGACTTGTATCCTCATCCCCCTTGGACATTGCCCATGCTCCCCTCAAATATGTCAGCAGAATGTACATTTTAAGTGCCATACTTGTGCGTAACTCCCCAACCTTGTGGTCCCCACTCCACAACTGGGCGGGACCAAACCATAGTACCCAACTGGGGTACGAACTAAATGCAGTCATGCCTATGCCTGGGGGGCGTGTGCCCAACCGCTCTCTCTCTGCGGGTAACTTACAAAAGGCCTCCGTTGAACGCCCCATTAGCAACATTTGTCCTGGTTCCCTTTCCCTCCCTCCGTACAGTCTGTCAGAGTCACATAAGGTGGAGAAGTGTGGCTCAATGATTAGAGCGGCAGACCCTGATGCAGAGGTCTAGCCCGGGACCAGGGTTCAATTCCCCGCCATGGCGGGTCTTGGGCTCAAAATTCCACGGACCTGATAAATCTCGCCTCGGTGCCTATTCCAATCATGAAGTCCCACTCTGCAACTCTGGGCAATAGCTTGCTAAATCTCCACAACGGCCCCCACAACGCTAAGGATGCCTGGCCTCCACCTTGGGGGTGCCCAGGAGTGGACGCCTCACAGGGAAAGCCAGGATGGGTTCCACAGCGGTATTCGTACAAGCGCCTTGAGACCCTTGCGGGTGAGTAGTGCGCTATACAAGTATCAATTTACTTATACATTACCAAGTCTCCTCCGTTCCGCCCACTCTCACATGTCCTCTGCCATCTGTGCCTTTATGCGTGGGTACCGGTGCAGACTAGCATCCGTGTCCGATGCCACTGTACTTGAGCTGTCTTGGCTGTTCGACACTGTATCAATGTTTTTGTCGTGCTCTGCCAAGGCGTTAGCCGTAAGCACCACAAGTTTCGTCGAGTTCCCTCCTCCCGATGTCTGTCTTCGGCCATCCCGCGGTGACCCTGCCTCCGGAGCTCCTTTCTGGGCCGAAGTCTTGCCCTCGTTTGTGGATAGCTTCTGGTTCCGCGTTTCCACGTCATTGCCTCCCAATGGGGGCGTTGGGAGCGTCACCTCCATCCATTCAGATGCTTCCTCTGGGTCGTCAAAGAAATAGGACTTGCCACCATGGATAATTTTTAGTCTCACAGGGAAAAAATAACCCATATTTCATATTACAGTATCTCAGGGCACGTTTCACTCCCCAGAAGGACGCCCCGGCTTTCTGTACTGCTTGTGTAAAGTCCGGGTAGATCGAGATGGTCTGGTTGTCGTATTTTAACGCCCCGGCCTCCCTCGCAGATTTCAAGATCGCATCCCTGTCTTTAAAATGCAGAAGGCGTGCTATTAAGGGACGTGGTGGCGCCCCTGGCCTCGGTGGCACTCTGTGCGCTCTTTCAACACAATACATCTGGGTGAGTTCCGCAGGGTGCACTATTGTCTTCAACTCGTCTTCTACGAACCTGGCCAGGTTGGCCCCCTCGCTTCGCTCCGGCACGCCCAAAATGCGGATATTGTTGCGGCGCGAGCGTCCCTCTGCATCATCCACTCTCTCTCAACTCTTTGAGCTGCTTCTCCAATACCTCCAGGCGTTTGGAATGTTCAGTCTGCTATTGGGATGAGGTCGGTCAGGGCGATCTTGTGTTCCGCAACTTTTTCGGCCAATTTCTTATGGTCTTCTTTCAATAGGGAGAGGCCTGTTGACATCGTGTCGATTCTGGCTTCTAGCGCTTCCCTAGAGGCCCTGATTTCCGTCAGGATAAGATCCAGCTTTGCATCCTGTGCACTCACCCCAGTTGGTGGGATTATATAGTCATTGGTGGATGCCAGATGGTCATCCGAGCCAGAGGAACGCGCCGCACCATTGGGGACCGGGTCCGGTTGCCGCAGTCTATTGCGTCCCATTGTGCCCTCCTGTTTCTCACCCCGTAGGCTACCTCTGAGTGTCGTCCGCCTTCCTGCCCGGGGGCAAATGCCTCTTTTGAGGGGCTGCCGGACCTCCACTAGCGCCCTGTCGTGCGGCGGGCGTGCTCTAATGGTGTGCCCTCCTCCAGCGAGATCCTCCACGTTTTCGCCCGTCGTAATCCCGGGCAGCCGCAGGTCAGATAATGCGAGTTTGAGTCCTCCCCTGTATCTCCCGGAGTGTTATGACTCAGGCCCTGCGCCCCACTCTTCAGCGACCTCCAGCTGCCACTCGTCTCTACATCCACAGATGTACCAGGAGCCTGAAGTCTCAGTATGCCGTGCCCCAGCTCCTCCGCCATTATGCCAACCGTTTCTCATTGGCAGGGGTTCGCCAATGGCCAGTGGTACAGTTTTAACAACTATAGAGCGCCGCAATGAGTATATCCCCCGGCCGTAGCGTGCCTCTGTGGGGGGAAGGGGGGGGGGGCGAAGAGGAGGCGGGATGTAAACTGTCTAGGCTCTGCATGGTCGTCCCATATATACCCGACTGTGCATGTATGGCGAATCACCTGTAGCCTGTTCTTTGTCTTCTGGCAGCGTGCCCTCCTTCGTCAGGGACCCGCCTCACCACACGTATCCACAATCAGCCGCCATTCAGTCTTGAGGGGACAGCAGCGTTGTGAACTCCCGGCTTGCCGATGTCCCAGCGCTATGCCTGGCTTCAGTGCCCTCAGCGCGTGTCCACCTTCTCAGCCGGGGCTGGGGTCTCCGTCCCATTTCCGCCCTGGCTGCTGCTCGTCCCCCTTCGGTAGTGGGTCTCCTGCGCGCCCTGGTACGGTCAGCCTTCCCCCACCTCTTTCTGGGCCGTCAGTTGGATGCAGACCTTCACAGGGCCGCCCTTTGTTGAGTCCTGTGCGCGGCACTCCGCATCTTCAGCGCCGAACTCCACATTCTACTCCTGGGTCCGGGCTGGGCCTCCCCCGATTTTATTGCGGTGCGTCCCAGGACCTGCACGCTGGGCCTCTCCCCAAGACCCCCGCCTGACCTGATGTCGATGTCTTCTGTCCCAGCAGGCCTCCGGTGAGTGATCCACTAGTCGTCGGTCATGTGGGGTCGCCGGAGCTGAGCCGGTGCCATCGATGCTTTCCAACAGCCTTGTTCGCACCCTTCCAACGGCCGGCTCTGGGGCGCCTTCGCTCTCGCCGTACGTGCGCCGCGGACCCTCCTCTGCTGCTACATAAATTGGCTATTGTTCACACCCTCAGCACTCTCCACCCATGAGTCCAGGCAAGCTCCGGGGCGTAGGCAGTGCTCCTATGCCAATTTCCGACATTTAACCGTAGGCTGTGCTCCCTCTCACGTGCCGTCAGGCAGCCACTTCCAGTCCGTCACTGCGTAACTGTGGGCCGCGGCTTGTCCCTGCTCTCTAGGCCTCACCGCAGCTCCGACTCAATCAGTCTGTCGGGATGTCCCGGTGTCTTTTACGGCCCATCAACGCCTCAAACAGCCTTACTACGCTTCAGATGTACAGGAGGTAAGGTTGTATACCAGGTTTCAGGATATTTTATCAGTATTTCAGGGGTTTCTCGGAGGGAGCTAACTCATCCCGCGTGTGGCATGCTCGGCTGCTAGCCACGCCCCCCGTAGTCCTGGTACATGTTATGACATTTTGCATATGTTCCTTATCTTAAAGGGGGTACTGTTTTCATAACTGGCAGGGTGGCTGCTCAGGGCTGTGCTCTGTTCTTTCTTATTTCCCTGCTTTTGGGTACTGCAGTGTTGGCACTGCTCCATATGGTGTTCTTCGCCACAGTTCCTTTTTCTTTTCTATTTTTCTGCTGTTTCGCACACTGTTCCCATGCTTCCACAGTTTCTCTGCTGGCTCCGCGTTGTGGTGTGGAAAAGCTCTACGAAGAAAACTGACGTAGGCGCGCCATGGTGGGACTTGTGACCTCGCTGATGTCACGTATGTGGACGATGCCTGGGCGGAGTCGCTGCTGCCGTCCCCCCGGCGCGCAGGGATGCTGTGGCAAAGTTTTCCGGATCCAGTCTCACGCCTAGGGATAATTCAACGTTAAGAAATCTGCGGCTAGAATAGTCTCTACCAGATACATAGTTACCGAAGGTAAGTAACTCGTACATTAATTCAAGTATTCCTGTAGTAGTGTTATGGCCTTTGTGTGATGGCACACTCTCTCTGTACCAGATCTCAAGTATCTGTACTCTCTCTAATGGTAATCCGTTAGTATCCTGTACGATAACAGTGGCATCTTTGCTCTTTGGCCAATCCCCCACTTTACCTGTTTCCATTACCCTGGAGCACTTTTTGGAGGTAAATTTTGCGAAGGACCAAGAAGCATAAAAAGGAATAACTGTGCCAGTGCAACTAAGAGGAAATGTTTTGGTCACAGTGTCCATAGATACCATAACACTGATGGGAGTGTTGGTGGACCTCTTGAAACTGCAAAAAGATACATTGCTTTCCAGTCATTCGTATGCAGCTTTACATTAAATGATTAGCGCATTCTTGTGCATATTAACAGTAAATTTGATGTTCTACTGTACCATACAGTCTCTTTTGTAAATAACATAAGAATGATGAGAAATGCTCGCAACTTAGCAGGATTAAAAATTGTGCAAGCACTTAAGGTGCAGCTCACTGTAATGCTGTTGCTCATTGGGGGCACACAAGAGTGAGTAGCAGGAAGAACACTCAGTTTTTTAACTTCGAAGCTATCGGTGTGTTATTAAAACAGTATTCTAACTATGAAAATGTTGGCATATATATATATATATATAAAACTTATTAAATTTCATCTGTGTGGTTTCAGGTACACAACGAAACATTTGAATGATGAGACTACCTCCAAGCAAATCAAATCGATGCTCCAGTAACTAGGAACTGAGACTTTTACCTGCTGTAGACAAAAGACAGTATTCTGCAATCACTGTTATGCACAGATTTTTTACAAATGGCAACTAGTTTCTTGATCTTGACATACTTTGCCCCTTTGTCCTTCTCATGTAAATCCTCTTGTTTTTAAATGCGCTCATTCTTTTCTGTGCCAAAATCAATGACAAAAAAAGTACATATAAACCCTGGAAAGCATTTATTTTTATTTTTTTACTTTTCAGAATGGTCTTTGAAGTGGCAGCTATTTATGCATGACCTCTGAATTCTTCTATACACTGGAGGATTCCGTGACTTGAACTTTGAACTCACTTTTATTTTCAGGAAAAAAAACTAATATTTAATATTGATTCCTCTGAATGGCAAACAGCCTATTTCCGGTATTTAAAACACGCCACTTGTTTTTCATTTTTTATTCAAGTATTTTCATGTGATGAGAGAAAAATATGAACAGATGTTTAAATTTACTGTTGTACGAAATGGTACTCAGCACAATGATTTTTTTTAAATGAGTAAAATAGCAGTTTTGTTTTAAAAATGTTAGGTTTTGCGTTTAGAGTAATTTTGTAAGGATGTATGTTATTTGTTTAACCTTTAATGAGTAATATTAAATACTGTGATGTGTGTACTGGAATCACGTGTGCATGATCTTGTCAAACGGATGGCTGTGGATAAAGTATTAAAAAGAAGCTTTAATTTTTGTAAGTGTGGTCTGTTTTACTATTATTTTAGAAAAAGTATGAAGCCGCATCTTACTCTTAAACTCATAAAAACATTTTCTCTTGAATAATCTTTCTTGCAACTTGTATTCAAAATCCAGAATTTAGGGCATATTCAGAACTTTCCTCTGTCAAAGCACTTACGGTTTAAGTATTGCTCAGACTGTAAATGGTACGGGTTTGGAGAAGACTTGCAGTAATCGTGCCCAGTGCCGAAAAATGATGCTGCTTGTGTCTTATGCATCCTAAAATCTTGTTAGGAAAAATAATCATGGCTTTTCATAAGGACTGACTTGAAGTTTGTTGGAAGAATGCTCATCCTCCAGGGGTTTGGAATTCCTATAGCTCTATGCCCAGGACATATTGTTCTGATGAATACATCTGCCAGTGGATTCCTCACCTTGTGAATATCCCCTGCGTCAGCAACTTTCGGAAAATTCTTTCGTAGCTCGTCACGCCGACGTGGACTACGTCACAGAAGCACGGCATTGCGCGCGGACCCAGTTGGCTTGATGACATCAGTTTCCTTTTTTTCGCGTCGACGCAAACGTTTTTTTCTTTGGATTAACAGTAGCTTGTGTGTTACTTTGTTACTGTTACTTGTTTCGAGTTAAAACTTGTTTCCTTTTGACATGTCATCGAGGAAATCTGAGTTCAAGCCCTGTGGGGCATTGGGAAGCTGATGTCGATCACGGATCCGCACAAGGACTGCGTTTGGTGCCTTTCTTCTGACCACGACGTCCAAGAATTCTCCAGCTGTAAAGAAATAGACACGAAGGCGCTAAAGGAGAGAGGCGAAGCTGTTTGTAGCGAAAATGAAGGAGAAGAGGTAGGAGACGTTAGAGATCCCGGTCGAGGTCGGCATAGAGGTCAACTTCGGGACATGCTTCTTGATCGAAGAAGCACAAGAAGACGCATGGGTTGTGACATCATTCTGGAAGCTAGTCGAATCCGAAGTCGCAAGGTGAACCTCGGAAGGACTGTATATCTCCTTCTCTGTTCCATCGAATCCGGAGTCGCAAGGTGAACCTTCTCCTGAGGCTTCTCCGGAGCATGCACCGGCTTTGAATCCTTCTCAGGCGCCATTGCACTCACCATCTCGAGAGGAGGTT
The DNA here is from genome assembly GCF_964263255.1 of Lissotriton vulgaris. Classification (NCBI taxonomy): domain Eukaryota; kingdom Metazoa; phylum Chordata; class Amphibia; order Caudata; family Salamandridae; genus Lissotriton; species Lissotriton vulgaris. Next base: position 668,457 of record NW_028246456.1, on the reverse strand, counting down.
GAAGGTTCATTGCCTGAAGGGTCTTCGACGCTGATGGATCCGTCCGCTGGTACGGTTGTCCCAACTCAGATTGTTCCACAACAGGAGCAGCCTATGGGTCCATACCCACCCTTTCCAGGCCCGGGGCAAGACACAACGCATTATTTGAATGCGATGTACAGCGTCTTCTCAAGAGCCATGTACCCCTCTGGAGCAGCATCTGGTCCAATGGCCTATAATCTGGGTGTTCCGCAGGCTTATGCACAGGCACCATTTTTGCCTTTTCTGCCCGCAACACCTTCCTGGAATTTCCCGGCGCTGAGGTCATCGACGCCGATTCCATCTTCTCCGGCTCCGATTCAGTCTCTACCTCGTACGTTCCAGACTGTGCCTCTGGATTCGAGCACGACGCCGGCTCCTTCGGAGTCTGTTGTAGCTCCATCGACTCCGATCCCGAGGATGAGGTCTAAGCGGGAGACTCAAAGACTATGGGAGCAGCAAAGGTATCGAGCAGAGGAGATGGAGGAGGGATAATTGCAAGAGTCTGAGGACTTGTTTGAAGAGCTTAAAGAGGCAAGTGGTCTGGAATTCTCTCCGAAGTGGGAGCTTTCTTCGACTCCTGATGTCCCATCAAAGGATTTTGTACCGTATCACACGGTCATTAGAAAAGCGGCTGAGCTCTTGGATTTGAATTTGCCTACTGCAGAGTTTAAATCTAACATTTTAACGGAGGTGCTTCATTCCCCTTCTTCGGTTGTAGAGCTAATGCTGCCATTCAACAAGGCTATTACTGAGCCCGTTTTGGAGGTGTGGCGTAAGCGCTTTTCTTCTCCTGCGGTATCAAGGACTGTAGCAAGAAGGTATAGGGTTGCTTCTAGGGATCCGGACTTTTTTTCTTCACATCCATCTCCTGAGTCTGGTAGTTCAGGCAGCCTGCTCCAAGAAATGTACCGGAGCCTTCCCTCAGGTACCTAGTGATAGGGAGTCAAAGAAATTGGACCAATCAGCAAAAAAGGTTTTCTCATCGGCCAGCATGGCTTTAAAATCTACGAATGCGCCATGCCTTCTGGGGCGTTCTATTCATGCTCATATGGACTTCGCGAAGCAGTTGGTTCCAAATATACCTGTAGAAGATAGGCAGAACTTCAGTGAGGTTTTAGCAGATACGCAGGCTGCCGCTCGCCAGGTAATCCAGAGCGGTTTGGATACGGCGGACTTTGTGGCAAGTTCATGGGTTCATCTGTTGCCACTAGGATGGCTGCTTGGCTGAAATCTGAGTTTTCTCCTGATGTGCAGGTGACTTTGATAGATATTCCTTTTGATGGATCGGGTCTGTTTGGCAAGAAGGCAGAAGCGGCCTTGGAAAGGTTCAAAGACAGTAAGGCGACTGCTAGGTCTCTAGGCTTACAAAGCAGAGGATCTTCAAATAAGATTCAGAGGATTTGGAAGGTCTTCCTTTCGCTCTTACAAACAGCAGCAGAATTCCCTGTACAAATCCTACAGGGACAGAAACAGGACCCGTGGTCGAGGTCGTCGAGCCTCCTCCTCCTCCTCCTCCTCTTCTTCCTCTTCCCACCCCCCTCCTGCCACAGCAAAGCAGCCCTAGATCCACCATTCTGGATCATGTCAGCCCTGTGGGGGGTCGGCTTACTCATTTTCTGGAAAATTGGGAATCGGTCACATCAGACCTTTGGGTTCTCAATCTTGTAGATGGATACAGTATCTACCTGTGGATTCCTCACTGACCCACCCGCCTCCCCGTTGTCCACCATTGTATACCTATAATAGTTGCTATTGCTTTTGTGCATGTTGTTTTTAAGGTAATGTCTTGTTTATTTTTTGCTCTACTGCATTGTCTTCACACTGTGTGTTACCTAGATTATTTTGTACGGTCTACACTGTGTGTGTATATATACTGTTGTCGGTTCGTCCGTGTGCCTCGAGGTCACTGATGTCATCACGCCAGCGGGGGGGGGGGGGGGGGGTCCTATTATGGATTCAGTGACACAGTGCTTGATGCCGTGCTTGATGCCATGCTTGATGCCGTCGGCGTGACGAGCAACGAAAGAATTTTCCGAACGTTGCTGACGCAGGGGATATTCACAATGTGAGGAATCCACAGGCAGATACTGTATCCACCAGAAAAAGCGTTACCGAAGGTAATTATCTTGTTCTTTGGGGTGAAGGACTTAGTAGTTTTCATGTTTATTTTGTCTTTGTGACAAGTAGGCCCATCCCCCCAGTCTGCAGTTTAGGGAATAGTTGTGCCCATATGTTAATACTGTTGAACTTGTATTTCAGGTTCATTAATACAAAGCCTTTATTATCAGACTGCCATACTGGCAGCAGCTCCAGTATAAACATGTGGACATATGTTTCCAAAGTTTAACAATATAAGGCTACATATAATGCTTCCAGGATGCTCTCTGATTAGATGCAAATATATGCAAAAGTTTGAAAGCAAGATTGCAACAAAATTATAGGGAACACGAAAATAAACAAACAGCCATTGGCAAAGCCAATAGGTACGACTTTGGTGGTCAGCCTTTTGGTTATATCAATGCGTGGCTTGTTTTGACATGGGTTTTGTAAAACTTTTATTGTTGTCGGAGCTGCCTGGCCATCATCATTGTAACAAATAATGGCAAAAGCAAATATTTATTGGATCTCAAAAGCACAAAAGTGCCACAGTAGTTACTGTTACTGTACAAAACTTATTTGTGTGTCAATGTCTTTGCAGTAGTGCGGATTTACAGCTTTCATGAATTCACAAGAATTTACAGAAAAAAATTACTCCACAGGTTAGCTGCCCTCTTGAGCCGTAGCAGAAACAGAGCAAATCCCTTCCAGGATACCATGCCAAATAGCCATCTCTGGCACACATTCTACAGCCTATACTTGTTCGGTTACTAGGACGGCTTCATCTAATGCTGTGTCTGCACCAGGGCCCTTTGCTGTGGATCCATCCTTCATCCAGCTGTGCCTCACAGATCCTGCTAGATGATTACTGCCTTTTCGAAAGGTGTCATCAACTTCAACAGCACTAGGCTTGATGACAGTAACTTTCATTATGAAGTCAATAACATTGGCACCAGTGTGATAGCGTGACTCTGAGAAACATGGCATTTGATTATCCCAGAGGAAGAGATGCCTGCTACACAGAAAATAGCCCCTCCATCCATCGTAATCTAAATAAAGTGATTTATATCACTTTGTAACCCTCTGTTACAGTAGGTAATTGGCAAAAGGGCCGAGAAACTGAAGCTAGCATCATCAGATCATGCATTCCACATCAGAGAAAATGATTGATTGGGCTTAGCCAACTTCAGGTGTTTACTGTTGCTTCCATCCTTCTGGACAGGCAATTGACAAAGATAGAGAAACTACTTCAAAATGTGTTTTCATTAGATTGTATGATTTGTCAACCTGCAGTACTTTCGTGCATAATGGCATGCTGCTCTCATGTTTTGTGGGAGGTGGTGAAGATGGCTCTGTCAACCCTAAACAATTAAGATGCCATTGTCACAGCTTCTCAGTGTCAAGTAGTGGCAAGACCAGCGATGCACAATGGCCTTGTCATAGTTGATGCCGTCATCAGGTCCATGGGATCAGGTACATTCTCATGCTAGGACACAATACAGGTTTTATGGGGATGTTGAACTTTGATGGGTAACACCTCTTTGGTGAAAACGGTCTAAGAAGAAGAGTGCCAAAGCTCTTGAACGAACATCACCTGCTAGAATTTTCTATTATCAACAAAAAAGGTTGTAGCATAACAGACAACACATTCATAATGTATCCTATAAATGAGAAGAAGTGTCAAAGTAAACCCACCTCTGTGCTGGTCTTGTGGAATTTTGCTACAGACAAAGTAATTGGATTGTCAGTAGCTCATTTACTGTCGAATCAGAACCTGAGATGAGGTCGAAACTCTTATTCATAGATGGCAGCATTGAGGTAGTTTAGGACATCTGAAGTCAGAATGCGAGAGAACGTTGAAGGCTGTTTTGAGGGGAATCAGGGCAGGGTGGACGTCTGTCTACGATTTCTGCTATTGATTCTTGTCTTGTTTGTCTTCTTGGTGAAAAAGTGATTTATAGCACTGCACTTGCCAGTTGAAGAAGGGACTGCCTTGAACAGTGCTCAGCTTTTGTTTGAGGCTTTGTTGGTGGTGTTGTTTATTTATATATTTAGTTGGTTGAGGTGATGGTAAGCTTGCGTTCAGAGCTGAAATTTTTAATTTGGGAGACTTCAAGGGTGTTTTACTGTCTCCAGATTTTTTTTTGCCTCCTTGCAGTTTGCTTGTTTTCTGTGCGCTCTTGGGATATCATTGGGTTTGGGTGATTGTATTTTTCAAAGATGAATTTGTCTGTGTCATTTTTCAAGGCGGTGTAGCAGAAGTTGACAATTGTTGACTGGTGCGTGATGCAGGGTTTGGTGAGTTCTTGGTTGGAGGATATGCATGACCATTAGCTGTTTGACACAATTATGTTTACACATATTCCTCAAACGGTTAGTGTAGGGCATCAATTACATCAATAAGCAAGAATGCTGTTTTTGTTCTAGATATTCAGGGAGACCACATCCAGACATCCGCCCTGACCATGGTGTTACCCCTGGGGCGCACCTCATATCGGGAAAACGGCTATGGTTAAAATATAATAGTAAGCATTTTGCCAATCATGAGGCTGTTCCATCTCATATCCCTCCCGCATTGCCCTATTATATAGCATCACCACCACGCGTCTGTGTAATGCTGCCATGTGCCTGGCCACTGTTCATTCTCCCTCCGTCTCTCCTGTCTCTTTGCCCACAGGGTATGTTTGATACAGGCCCCAGTGATTTTTAGATCAACACTGAGGGAGAAATTCAATGTGTACACCGACTGCGTGTTGCAGTAGGCCATGTCTGTGTGTCATTCGACCAGGGTGGTAGCCAGACCGCTAGCCCAGCGCATTGCTGTCTGGCCAGTAACATCCCAATAGACACAAGTGTTCTATTTTTTTTTTATCCACTCCCTTGTCGTATCCCAATAGAGCCAACATGGGGTCAGCATTCAGGGAGGAAACAATCATTCCCAACCCTCAGAATACTGCTTTCCAGAACTCTGCTACCTCTGTGCAATATCATACCCGTGTATAAAATCAGCCACACCTGTACAACATCTTGGGAATTCCTGCAGTGTGTCCTAATATTTGAAGAGTCTTTCTGGGGTATTGTGTACTCACGCGTGATCAGGTCTGCGTTCCTGCTCTAGAGCATAGAATTTAATGACCCGCCCGGTGGGAGTGCCTGATTCCCTTTATGATCTAAGGACCCCTGCATGCTTAGTGAGCACAATGCCTCTAATATAGACTTTGAATGTTTCCCAAACTGTTGCAAAGCTGTCGACCGACCCTACATTGCCAGTTCGAACTTAGAAACCGGATCCAACAGGGAGTAGGGGAGGAGTTGCCAGGTACATGCAGCAATCCTTGGGGCGCTAAGTTCTAGGTCCAGTATCATAGGTGAGTGGTCAGAGTAGGTATGCAAGAGGGGCTTACACTCAGTTACACAGAACACCAAACTCCTAGATTGTGGTGTAAATGTTATGGACCGCGGAGTAATGGGTGTATCCGACGTCTTCAGGGTAGCAGTATCTCTATATATCGACCAGTCCTGTGCATTCTGCTATTTCTGAAAGTACCCTAGCAGCGATGGAGTGGTGAGGTGGACCCCTCAAGAGGTCTCAATCCAGATCAAGTACACTTTTAAGTGTCTCCCACCCCGATTTATGGGGGGATCGCCCCATTGTAGCAGGCGAGCACTGAGGGAGTGGTAAAACTGAGGGTTGTGATTAGGACCATACACCCCTACCAGTACAGCCTCCAAATCATCCGTACGGCAGGAAGCTATTGCAGATCTGCCACCTGGGTCAGTGAATGCTTTTGTCAGTATTGTCCCGAGCCACTATCTGCCCACATAAGAACTTGTGCATGTGTGGAGAACCCTGCAGCATAGTGGCTATGTAGTTACTGCCTTATCAGTGTGTTACTATCGGGTGACATGTGCATCTCCTGCTAAATAGCTATGTCCACCTTATGTCGTTTGGGGTACGCTACCACCTTCCGGATTTTGTGATGATCATTAGGGCCACGCACATTCCAGGTGTTGAATCGTATCTTCGGTTTGTCAGGACAGTCCAACTTTGCCCGCTCTGCCTCCCATCGGCCCTCAATGGGAAGTAATGTTTGGTCATACCCTATCTTAAGTTATGTTTCACATTTCCCTCAAAATAACCCCACCCATGCTAGGAAACCCCAAACTGTCCATAGCAAAAACAGTACCCTCACCTTCCCGACATATCTCCAATGAAAAGCAAATAAAATCTGCAATTTTCATTTGGTGGTGCACATATGGGGGTGGATGTTATTGACCGTCTAAGTCTCCGCCCCTTACAATTTGTTGATAAAGAACAGTCTAGAAGTGCGCCCATTGCCTGGGAAGAGGAGGGCAAAGAAGCCAGAGGGGGAACATGTGACATGGAGGACCACAAGCCTGCCCTAATCCGTTTTCGTGCCCTCTAATCCCAGAGCAGGCGCCAATCAATGAGCAATGTCAACCCAACAGTTCAAGGGAGCTCATTCTACGGGCAGCCATGTCCATATGCATTACCCAAAATAGCCATAGGCTTTTTTTGTGCTATAATTAGAACAATCTTATCAGTGTCTCGTGCTGGAGCAGTGCGGTGAGACATTTCAAGCAGCAACCTCCAGCTGTAACCAGTAGAAGACCCAAATGAGCGGTGTCTTAGCAGTCTGTGGGTCATATCTCTGTCGCCGCCAGATCAGGAGTGAGTCCTGCATCACTGCTACCTTGAGCTTTTTGATAGTTCCGGGCCTCGATGAAGGCTCCTCCGCGTTGCCTGCATCCTCGTCCTGTCAAGAGGCGGTGCGCAGAGATCTTCTGCTCTCCGCCCCTTCTCTCTGCTTGAAAAAATTAAACGCCTGCTTCGGGTCGGTCAAGTAGCGCACCTTCCATTCCGAAATAACATGCAATTGCGCTGGATATAAAAGGTTATATTCAAGCTGGAGATTGGGGGAGTTTCCTTTAAACAGAGACACATGGCCATCGTGCTGCCTGTACCTGCTGCATGAAGTCCGGGTACAAGTACAATTCGATGCCTTCATGTTGCAGGGTCCTTGGGTCACACGCCTTGTGAAGTGCGGGATCCCCATCTCTAATTTAGGAGCTTTGCTAAAATCAGACAGGGACCTTGTCCCCAGATACGTTCTGGGCGCGAGCGTGTGGTGGGCATGCTCCACCACAAAGATCTCCGAGAAAATGTTCCTTCCCAGAACAGAAGTCAGGATTCGTTCCACAAATTGCTCCATATTGTCTGTTTGTTGATTTGGCAATCCCCACGATTCGTATATTGTTTCTGGGGCAGTGTGCCTCCTAATCTTACGCCTTCGCTTGTAGGTATTGTAGTAACTTTCCATCTTTTTGTGCGACACTGACTCCGCTGTTAGTACATCTTCAGCGTCAGACACTCTTCTGTCCACCATGTTTAGTCTCTCTGTGTGCTTGTCCAGCCGTTCTGTCATTCTGTCCATTCAAAATGAGAGGGCATCTATTTACCCATCTATCTTAGTCAAGCTGCGTTGCATGGCTACAAGGATCTGCTTCAGTTCAGGGTCCGTGGGCGGACCCCAATTCCGCAGTGTTCAGGTCTGCTTCACGCGGTTTGGGGGTCTTGTGTGACTCGAAGTGGAGCTTGGGCTGGGTTCTGTCTGTGTTGCCCAACATATGCCTGTCTTTTGGCCAACTCTGTATGGTGACAGTTATGCATCGTGATAGTAAGCTGTGGTTAGTGCAAAGCTGTGGTTAGTGCAATGGAAGCAAAAAATACAAAAACAAAGGAAGAGTGTCCGTCAGTAAGGCGTGAGTGTGATCGAGATAGCACGTGTAGATGTAAGGCCAGCTGTAGTTGGTCAGAAGGCTGGGCTAACTTTCAAGAAAAAGCTCATTATTTCTTCAAGAAACCCTCACTCACCCTAGTGGTGACATGCTTCATCATCGGGTCCACTCGGGAGATCGAGTACCTCCCGAGTGTGCTACGAAGCCAGGAGACTGCGGAGCAGGTTGTTGTGAGAGTGAAATGTGAAAAAAGGTGTAGTTAAAAATGTCAGCGGTTGTACCAAAAAATCATTTATTCGCTGGTCAACTTGACATATTAAAATTAAAGGCTATGTGCAGGGAAACTATCCAAAAGAAATACAGGTGTTTCCCTGTTAGGGGAAGGTCAACATGTTTCTGCCCTTTAAGTGTGTGAGTTTACAGGGCTTTCGTCAGGACCAGTAAGCGGGTGTTACCTCAACAGGTATAGGCGCGCTAAGGCCTACCCTGCCGTAGGTTGTGAAAGTTAAAAACAGTGGCACTATGTGTAAAAATAAGTGCGTGGAAATACAAACCAAAAGGCTTGGGGATTTACCTCTGTTGCGAGGAGCCCAGAAGTCTGCAGATAGGTGAAAGACAGACAGACAAACAAAACACAAAACATAAAATGAACAAATGGTCATTAATGATCATGGTTTGTTGCCATGCAACTTTAGGTGTGGCGTGATACGTGCTAACAGACCTATCAATGGCCGTGGTCGGAAGGGATCACGTTGTAAAGTGGAAGTTGTGCCCAAGAACCTTGGTGATGGGCCTCAACTAGAGCCAGGGTAGTGTGACCTGGCGCAGTAAAAATAGTGAGGTAATGCAACGGGGGCTTGCAGTGCTAAGTCTGTCCGTGTGGGGAGCCTGGTAGGCTGCCCATAATAGTAACATTACCTATGGTAAAAGTACGGAGACATATTCCCCGAGGAGTGATGTAATGAGACAGAACTGCGTAATAGTAATGCGCAGCCCTGTTGGCCGTGAATTAGAGAGCTTAAATAGGCACACTAATTGAGAATATCGGTGGCACAGTCCTCACTTGTATTCAGTATGAACCACGCCCCATAGATTCAGAGGGGGGGTGGGAGCGACAATGGCACACCCTGTCAGGGTAAAAACAAAAACACACACAAAGGAGAGTTCAAGGAGAGTAGGCAGAAGCTTACACACACAAACACTTAGCTTATTAAGATGTCAGGTCGCTTGTACATACGCCCGCAACGCTCAGCACCCTCTCGGCACCTAGCTGTCCCCGCTGGATCTCGTGGATCACGAGCGAGGAACTAGCCCGGCGCTAAGAGAGGGAGGCGTCGGGACGTCGGCCAATCCCGAGCGTTGACTGGAACGAGGCTTGGGAAGCAAGCCTCGCGTCGTCGCGTACAGATCACTGTTGCACGCCGCATCAAAGCGAGGCTTGCAACGCACGTTGTGTGCGCATGCGCGTGAACAAGGTTAGAACCAGATCGAGGCTTGGCACGCAAGCTGCCGAGCAAGATTCTAAAAGAGGCTTGACACGTAAGCCTGTAAAAAACGGACCGGCAGTAAGGTTCGTGAAACAGAAGTCGGCTATCATATGAAGTGTAAAGCTCACGCTAAGATCAATTGACATAGTGGATGGGTATAGGTTCAGAATAATCACGATGTTGGAGTACCCATCATCACAAATGTGAATGGGGGTTGATGATGTAATCGATCATATTTGTGTACTGTGGGTTGTAACACGGGAGTACACTCATCAATATGACCAGCACACAAAACGATAGGGGTAAGTACCCACCATCATAGATGATATATTCAAGGGTCTGTAGTATTGGCATACTGAGGGCTGTGTCCAAAAAAGCGATATCACCAGTGAAGAACATATATCATTGGTAGTGCCCTGAAGTGGAGAGAAGCACAATATTAATGTTTCAGAACGCTGGCCCAAGGAATTTGGTCATTTAGACCTTGATTGTGTGTGTTAAGTCTGTAGACCCAGCGCTGCTCTTTTTCAAACAAAATATTCTCTCTGTTCCTGGGGTTGTTGACCTGTTCTATTACTGTCCAGGTCATATCATTGGGGGTATGATTTGCCTGCAGAAAATGCTCGCTGAGTTTGGTCGTTACTTTCTTGCAGCGAACATTGCTGCGATGTTCGCCAATGCGGGTCTTCACTTTCCGAGTTGTCATGCCCACATATCTCTTGGCACACGGGCAAGTAATCAAATAAATAACATGAGTGGAATTGCAGTTGGTATGGGACATTTGCGTCCATATTTTACCCGGTTCCAGATTTAGCTGTTTTGTGTGGGTGGTTAAATGACAGACACTGCAGTCGGTACAAGGGAAGTGTCCAGTAATGGGGGGTAAATGCCATGGTTCAGTAACAGATCTGATAAGTGCTGATGGACATGCTAAGGGCCTTGTGTGTACCAGGACATCCTTAATACTCCTGCCCTTTTTGAAAGAAAACAATGTTTTTTCCCAATTACCAATGCTACTGGTGATAATTCTCCAATTTTTGTTTATTGACTTTTTTACATTGTCTGATAGTGTGCTATATGTGGTAACACACGTCAAAGGGACCTCTGTGTCGATTTTTTCGTTCTCTTCCAGAAGGGCTTCCCGGGGTTGGTTCCGGGCTCTAGTCTGTCCTTTGTTGAGGATGCCTTGAGGGTAGCCTCTTTGTTTCAGTTTGACAGTTAGGTCCTCTGCCTGTGTCTTGTAGTCCGTAGTGCTACTGCAATTCCTTCTTAAGCGGAGATATTGCCCGTAGGGCAGGTTCTCACGTAGTGGTCTTGGATGGAAACTACTGAATTGTAGAAGATTGTTCCTTGCTGTCGGTTTGTGATGGGTCACAGTGGTGAGAGCTGTCCCATCGATCCTTATCACCACATCCAAGAAAACTATTGATTCTTTGCTGTAGTTGTTCGTGAATTTTAGATAAGGGTCAAGAGTGTTGACCCAGCTTAAGAATTCAATGAGACTGTTTTCAGTGCCCGTCCATAGTATGAGAATATCATCTATGTACCTCTTCCATAAGCCTATGGAGGAGGCAAAGGGGTTTGAAGGGGGCAGGATGTGTTTAGTCTCAAAATCGTAAACGTACAGCCCCGCTACGCTTGGAGCGAAGGTGCTGCCCATAGATGTCCCTGTGCATTGAAGGTACAGTTGTCCCTTGTACTCAAAGTAATTTTCTTTTAGTGCCATCCTTGCACATTGTAAAATAAACGCCTTAGGCGTGACATAATCCCACGTCACAGTGTCCAGTGCTTGTGCCAGTACCCGTAATGTTTCTTCCTGCGGGATACTCGTGTACAGACTCTCTATGTCCATGGTGACCAAGATGACAGAGTCTGATTCAAAAGAAATGTCATTCAGTAGCCTAAGAAGGCTTTTAGTATCCTTCAAATAGGTGCTGGAGTTTTGTACTATTGGCTTTAGGTAATGATCGCAGAATGTGGATAGCGGTTCTAGTACTGAGCCAATGCCAGACACTATAGGGCGTCCTGGTGGCTGTAATCTATTTTTGTGTGTTTTTGGCAAAGTATAGAAATAAGGGATTGTTGGTCCCCCTGCCGTGAGATAAGCCGCCTCATGAGCTGAGATATATTCATTCAACTCCGCCTCTCGTACCATTGTGGATATTCGTGCTTTCATATCAGCAGTTGGGTCTGTAATGAGAGGGGTATAGTTGGTCCTGTCATTTAGGAGAGTTAAGCAGACTTCGTCATAATCCTTGGAATCCTGGATGACAATTCCACCGCCCTTGTCGGCGGGTTTTATGACGATGTCTTTGTCATTTTTCAGGTTCTCAAGGGCTTTGTGTTCCGCCGCCGAAAAATTATTGAACCGTTTGGGGTTCTCAAGGGCTTCCAGATCTTTTGTTACCGCCTGTTCAAAGGTCGTGATTGCGGCTGGTATAGTATGCGGTGGTGGCATAAAAGTTGATTTAGGTCTGAATGTTGTGTCAAACTCCTGTTCGTGGGTTTCAGGCTGTTCTTTAGACTCAAAAAACGCCTTGAGTTTTCGGAAGAATTGTGCTAACTCGCAGTGGAGTCGAAATTTGTTCGGACGTGAAGTTGGGACAAATCCTAGGCCCCTCTCTAGGACTTTTGTTTCCTCTGGTGTGAGAATTTTCTTTGAGAGGTTCGTTACGAGACTTAGATTGCACTCGTGCTGGCTGTTGCTGTTCGACTGCGAGTGTGTTTCCCCACTGAGTCCTCGTCCTCCCAGGTCACTTGTGTGTTTCCTCTGCTCCGTCCCCGTCCCCGCCCGCCTCTCCCTAGTGCAATGGAAGGACACCACAGGGTTCGCCACAGTTGCTATTGTGGCTTAATGTGTCCTGGCATAATTTTCTCTCGTACCCTTATTTGAAGGCACGGCGCCATCAGCGGACTGTACAGGATTAGTGACCAATTTGCCACCAATATAGCGCCTTTTGATTCATCTGCCTCTTACTTTAGTAAGTGTATGGAGCCGGGGCGCAGTTGTAGATGGGGCGAAAGTGGGGGCCCTAGATCAAACCGGCACCTGTATTCCTCCACCTGCTGACTTGTGGCCGCTCGATCTCCGCGCTTCCAGGGCCACATACTTCCACCTGGCTGGCCGTCGCAGTGGAGATTGATTCATGGCAATGAGAGGAGAGTTAGCTCTCGGCTATTGGTTCTCGCGAATGGTGCTTATCGGTCAAGGCACCGGTCACACAAGCTGCATCCTATATCCACTCACCTGCGGCACCTCTGGAATAGCAAATTCTGCGCATTCCTCTGCTGCAATCTCAGGCACTTCTTGCAAGAACCTTATCCCGGGTCTTTGCCGTCCGTCCCACCACTGACACTGCAGGCCTGAAGGAGTGGTCTTGATTGAAGAATGGAATCTTGCTGAGGAGATATCCTGCCTAAGGAGACCCTTGTCTTTGCAGACCAAAGTGTTTTTTTCAGTTTTCTTGATCTGACCCTCCAGGTGGTGGCTGGTCCTGACTGAGATTTCCTTTGGTGCATGTTTTGAAGTGACCATTAGGTCGACCGGTTGGAGACTTTTGTTTGGTAAGGTCGCTGAAGTGGCACTCTTGATTTTTGGATTTGCTTGGACAAGATTCTGGTTATGTATGTTTGTTTACCTACTGCAATAGTTAAAGGCAGTTAATGTGGAGATTTTTCTCTACTTTGATATATCTGGGATAAGTAATATTTTACTATAATTTAGTAGCATGCCTGCTCCTAGCGCTCTTCGCTGGTTGTGTTGCTGTCATGAAGGTACCAAAATGAATTTAGAAAGAAGTCAGCCGGCTCCCCCAGAGGGGACACCTAATAGGCATATGTACATTAAATACGTTATTTCTTCCATAATGTATAGTACACTGTGGAACAAATATACGAAAAAGGATCCTGATTTACGATGGCCTGTGAATGGGTCATTTGACTTTAAAAAGATTCAATATTTAGAGCAGTGTTTATTTAAGAAGGAAACTCGACAAGAAATGTTTTTATTGAGTACAAATGTGGGAGAAAGAATTGCAAGAGCGAGTGAGGAAAGAAGACGCTATAGCTGAAAAAGAGCAGCGTGAAACGATATACCAAAAACCATTGTAATTGAAAAATAAGGAAATGAAGGAAATTAAAAAAAAGGAAAGGGAGTAATGTTTAGAGGTAACTGGCCAGTACCCTATATGGCGCCCCATTTATCCCATACTTAATAAACCTCAAGATGATTCCATCTTGTTAGATAGACCTCCACCCTGTATAAATTCCCTAGTGCCCTTGAGAATGAGGTTTCTGACAAGGAGCATTTGTCCTCAGATGAGAAAGATATAGTTAATAAAGATGGTGGCACACGGAGGAGGAGCTACGCGAGCATCCGAGATGGCCGCGTGAGCACAGGGCTCCCGAGACCCTCGCCGCCCTTCGCACATATCCTGAAATTATCCTGATTCTGAAGGCGGGTTATTAGAGATGAACCTCTGCTGACGCTTTTGCTCTTTTGAAAATTTAATTTGGACTTTGGGAACCGCAGTTACGTTGATCTGAACTTTTGAGGCCCACCCCATGGTGAAGCCGGGGGCTTTGCAAGCTAGGACGCCGGGACGTAGTTGAACAACAGCGGTTGAGGGGCTCTCCAGCCCCCCCCCAGTAGCCTTGAACCAACTTTCAGTTTAGTTTTTGGGTCCTGGCACTATCCGATCGCAAGACTGTTCCGGTTTGTCCGAGGTCCAGCTTGGCTCTGCCTCTTCGAGTGCCTTCGGTCGTGAGCGCTTCTGTATCGAGCTACGTTGTCACCTCTGCCACTTGAGCCCACTTTTGTAGACTTTGGTGACTTGCCCGCGAACGGCCATTTTCACCAGGTCTTACGGGCCCCTCCGGGGCACATTTTCCAAGATGGCTAATAGGGTCGACAACGAGAAGCGGAAAACCAAGACGCCTTTACGCGGGGAACCGATCCAAACTGTCATGGACCGCTATACCCATCCTAAAGGGTCCCCCGGTGGCACCAGCCGTACTCCGGAAGAAGCCCAGGAAGAACCGGCTGCGCTGATTGAACTGTCTCTCCAGGATGTCATGGGCGCTATTGCCAACATGAAGGCTACCATCGGCCAGCAATATGAAGCTCTTGCTCTTAAAATCGACACGGTGGCCATCGATGTTACCCTGATCAGAGCTGACTTGTCTAAGACCGATGAAAGGGTCAAGTCGCTGGATTTAAAGACCTCTAGCCTCACGACCGATGTGTCAGATCTACAGGCTGAAATCGGCAATCTGCGATCCTCCAACGACCTCATGTCTCACCGACTGGAGGACTTTGAAAACCGGGCCCGTCGCAACAACATACGCATCAATGGTGTCCCTGAAAACCCCGAAAATCCTGCAACCGCACCTCCGAGACGTCATCAACTGCTCCTTCAACTCCGCTACCTTCCCAGAAGACTGGAAACACGCTGAACTCACCGCCCTTCTGAAAAAACCAACAGCGGACCCCACCGAACTCAAAAATTACCGCCCCATCTCGCTTCTTCCATTCCCGGCCAAAGTCATCGAGAAAGCCGTCAACAACCAGCTCGCCGCCTTCCTCGAAGCCAACAAATCCCTCGACCCCTCACAATCTGGCTTCCGAGCAAAACACAGCACTGAGACCGCCCTCATCGCAGCAACAGACGACATTCGAACTCTACTGGACAATGGAGACACAGTCGCCCTCATCCTCCTCGACCTCTCTGCAGCATTCGATACAGTCTGCCACAGCACCCTTCTACAACGCCTCAATAACATCGGAATTCAAGGAAAAGCACTTGAATGGATCACCTCGTTCCTCACCGGAAGAACCCAGAGAGTCCGCCTTCCTCCATTCAAGTCCGAGGCCTCTGAAGTCATCTGCGGCGTACCTCAAGGATCCTCACTCAGTCCCACCCTCTTCAACGTATACATGAGCCCCCTCGCGGCCATCGCACGCCAACACAACCTCAACATCATCTCTTACGCGGACGACACTCAACTGATCCTTTCTCTCACCAATGACCCCAGCACCGCCAAAACTAACCTACACGAAGGAATGAAAGAAGTTGCCGAATGGATGAAACAAAGCCGTCTGAAACTGAACTCAGACAAAACAGAAGTCCTCATCTTAGGCACATCCCCCTCTGCTTGGGACGACTCCTGGTGGCCGGAAGCCCTCGGAAAAGCACCCATCCCGACAGACCACGCACGGAACCTTGGCGTCATCCTAGATTCTTCACTCTCAATGAACAGACAAGTCAGCGCCGTATCCTCTTCCTGCTTCAACATTCTTCGCATTCTCAGAAAAACATTTCGCTGGATCCCCTCCGAAACAAGGAAAACAGTCACCCATGCTCTGGTCACGAGCCGACTGGACTACGGAAAACACCCTCTATGCAGGTACCACCGCTAAACTCCAGAAGAAACTCCAACGAATCCAAAACGCCTCAGCCAGACTCATATTAGACATCCCACGCAACGAACACATCTCTGGCCACCTTAAAGACCTCCACTGGCTACCCGTCAATAAGAGAATCACTTTCCGACTGCTTACCCACGCACACAAATCACTCTACGACATCGGACCAGATTGCCTCAACTCTCGACTGTCCTTCTACACCCCCTCCCGCCAACTACGCTCTTCCAGCCAAGCCCTCGCCACTATACCTCGCATCAACAAGACCACCATGGGAGGCAGATCCTTTTCATACCTGGCTGCTAAAACATGGAACTCACTCCCCGCTTACCTTCGCCTCACCCAGAACCACCTAGCGTTCAGAAAGCAGCTTAAAACGTGGATATTTGACAAATAATCCTCCTCCCCTTCCTAAGCACCTTGAAACCCTCTGGGTATGTAGTGCGCTATACAAATTTTTTTTGCCTTTGACTTTGACTTTGCAACGGATCTCCTGGTGGAAGACCTCGTCCTAAATCACCTTGCCCCTACAGGTCTGAGCAAATTTTTTGCCGTGGAGCGTGCCCATTGTATGCCGGGTGGGAAACCGAGGCCGGGTGCCCCTCCGAGGCCTATCATTGCCAGGCTCCATTTCAGAGATAGAGACGCTATCCTGCAGGCCTCGAGGGTGAGAGGCCCGGTAAAGTTCGAAAACACACCAGTGAGCTTTTACCCGGACTTCACCCAGCTTGTTCAAAGGCAAAGGATGGGTTTTCAGGGAGTGAAGCGAAGACTGAGAGACATGGGCCTGAAATATGCGATGCTATTTCCAACCAGGCTTCGTGTTGAATATGAGGACCGGACGTTTTTCTTTGACCGTCCTGAAAGTGTTAGTGACTGGCTGGATTCTCTACCTACGCGGAACGATCGAACTGAGCACCCTGGTGGTGCCGAGGGTGGTGCGCCGGAGCAAGAGTGACGCTGTGGTTCCCGACTTCCGAACATTTGACTTTTCACACAGCTGGGTTCGATGATTCTAATACTATTGTGTTTTTTTGTTGTATGCCCGAGGGTGGCGGGGGAAACGAGACTCTTTCCTCCGCCGGGTTTCTTTTTGTAGATTAGTTTAATGTCAGGGCGACAGGCACACTGCAAGTTGGGGTGGCTTCTGAGTCTTACGCAGGGGTGCAGGGTGGGGGGTGTTGCAACAGGTTCAAGTTGGGGGGTGTTGGTTGTTATTTTCTCTCAAGGCAACGTATTGTTCTCCTCTTTGATCCGGTCATTGTGTTCTTTGTGGGGTGGATTCTGCATTCCTTGCCGGGATGGGGGTAGTGGGTTGAGGCTAATGTCTTGGAATGTCAATGGGTTGGGTGATAGAATAAAACGGGGAGTGGTGCTACAATTCCTGCGTCGCCTCTCCCCCGATGTCGTTTTCCTACAGGAAACTCATTTGATTGGGAATACGTGTCACGCCATGAACAGGCGGGGGTATCGTCTTGTTGCACACTCTGGATTTACTTCTGGTTCTAGGGGTGTGGGCATCCTTGTCCGGTCCTCTCTCTCTTTGGAAATAGATAATGTAATCCTTGATGACAGGGGGCGCTACACCGCCCTTACTGGCAGATGGGAGGGAAGGACTGTTTAACTGATTACCGTATACGTCCCGCCGGGGCTACAGACCTCTACTTTTGCTGATATTGGGCGTGTAGTGCTGGGGCTTCCTGATGGTATCCTGGTTATGGGTGGAGACTTCAATTCGGTTGTCTCTGGCAGTGTAGATCGCTACCCCCCAAGAGACCTTATCAAGTCTCAATTATGGCTGAGTGGGTTTTTGGAGACTTTTTGTCTGGTAGACTGTTGGAGGTTGATGCATCCCGAGCAGACGCAATACACTTTCCATTCAGGGGCCCACTGCAGTCTCTCCAGACTTGACTATGTCCTGATGCCGGCGGCGCAATCCCCCTCTATGAGATAAATTAGACACCTTGCCCGGGGCATATCAGACCATTCTCCTTTGTGGCTCTGCATGGATACTAAAGTGTGTGGCGAAGGACAGGTCGCTCCCATAAACCCTTGGTATTTCCGCAATCCCTAGACCAGCGCTGATTTGATAAAGTCCCTTGATCACTATTTTCTTGAAAATGTGGGGTCTGTGTCCTCCTCTGCGTCATTGTGGGAAGCCTTCAAGACGGATATTCATGGACAGGCTCTGTCGCTAATTGCTGGGGCTAAGAAACCTAAACTAAATATGTAGAAACTGTTAGTCTTGAGACAGAGATAGCTGAGCTAGAGAGTGACCTTGAGGCTGGTGTGACTCGTGCTAAACTACACTCCCTCGGCCTGAAGCAACTAGATTACAGAGCCCTGGTGACTAATGCTGCCAAAATAATGAATAGAGAGCCAACAGGGCAGATTGTATGATGTTGGGGACAAGGCTGGTAATTGATCGCGTAACTCGGTAAGAAAGGGCGAGTCGTGTGGTTCCTGTGATTGAGAAACTTGATGGAGTGTGTGTGACAGATCCGGCTGAGATTGTTGAGTGTTTTGTAGAATACTTTCGAACGGTTTTCTCTCCGGTCACTGATAGGGCAGAGGAAGATTCTCATCTGTTGCGCGACATTGCATTACCGCGCCTATCGGAGGTCGACCGACTTAATGGATGCTCCACTCTCGGCGGATGAGATTGCTATTGCCATTCGTTCCGTTCGCTTTGGCAAGGCTATGGGTCCCAAAGGTCTGTCCATTGAACTATACAAACTGCGTCCTGATAAAATGGCACTGTATCTTAGAGATATGTTCCTGGAGTCGCGAGACCGTGGCTCCCTTCCTCGCGATCAGCGTCTCGCTACGATCGTGGTTATCCACAAGGAGGGGAAGCCGCGGGATCGCTGTGCTTCATATAGGCCCATCTCGCTGCTAAATGCCGAACCCAAAATTCTAGCCAAATTGTTAGCTAACCGGGTGATCAAGGTAATTAGTGACCTGATCCACCTGAATCAGTCTGGTTTTATCCTGCATCGCAACACTGCACTTAACCTGCGGCGCTTACATGGCGTCCTCGCGAGGGCGGTGTCTCTTCATGAGCCGGCCATTTTGGCTTCCTTAGACGCCACGATGGCATTTGACACAATAGAATGGCCGTATCTCTGGGCCGCCCTCGCGAAATCTGGTTTTGGTTCCTGGTTCATCAGGTGGGTGAAACTTTTGTACGAGAAACCGCTGGCTCAGGTGGTCGTTAATGGCAGAGTATCGGACTCTTTTAACCTTGGGAGGGGTACACGGCAGGGTTGCCCGTTGTCCCCCCTACTTTTTGTCCTCGCTCTGGAACCACTGGCTGCAATGGGAGCCTTTGATAAAGGGTACCCAGTGGACCCTGGATTTTGAGGATCGAGTATCGCTTTATGTAGACGATATCTTGTTGTACCTCACGTCCCCCCGAAAATCTCTTAACGTGTTGTTTGACGTGCTTACTTCGTTCGGAAAGAACTCCGGTTTAGTCATTGATTGGACTAAATCCTGTGTTTATGTGCTTTCAGGTGGTCTCCCTCCTCCTCGTAGATTTCCTATCCAGGTCTCGCAGACGGGATTCAAATACTTGGGGATCTTCATATCTTTGGACCCCGCCGTCCGCTACGAACGCAATCTGCTTCCCCCTCTCCAGAGGCTGAAACTCGACGTTATGCGCTGGCGTAGGGTGCCATTGTCACCGCTCGAGCGAGCTGCGCTTTTTAAAATGTCCCTGCCACGATTTTTGTACGCGCTCCAGAATACGTTCGATATTATTCCGGCGAGCTATTTGAGAGGTGGAGAGCTTACAGAGGCGGCTAGTTTGGGACGGACGTGCGCGTACCGTCCTTGCTAAGCTAACACTCCCCTGGTACGACGGAGGTATAGTGCTTCCGGATATCAGGCAGTATTATTGGGCCTCTCAGTTGAGTGTGATTAACCACGCAACGTACGCACCTGGTCCAAACCTGGCATTCGAGATGGACAAGTACCTGTTACCGGGTGGGAACTATAGTAGGGCGCTCTATTCTAAGGTAGCAGGGAGGAAATTAACTGGACCTACCAAGATCGCTGTACGAGTCTGGCATGATGCGAATGTGGCTTTGGGTTGGAGAGATCGACTGACCCGTGCAACTCCTTTGTATGCATCTGAAAGATTGGGATGTCTCTGGAAACGAAAGGTTTTGAGAAATGGGACATGATTGGTATTAGCAGGGTGGGCGACCTCTCGGCCAAGGGCAAAATTAAGACCTTTGAGGCATTAAAGACCGAATATGAGTTGAGCGACAGGGAGTTTTTCAGATACGCATAGGTTTGCCACGCTTTGACCTCGGTTTTCACTGTTGGCGTCAATATCCCTGAGTCCTCCCTGCTCGAGGATCGTGTGCTTGATGGTCATGTGCCCGATAGCACGATTTCATTAATATACAAGAAGTTGATCAACAATCGGGCGGATCTACTTGTACGTCTTAGGGAGATCTGCACTGGGGATGGTTTGGAACTGGACGATGAGGATTGGCAATCCGCGTTTTCTCCTAAGGAGGTGGCTATTCCTGCCCGTCGCCACTTTGTTCAACTTAAAATCCTCTATCGTGTGTATGTTACTGGTCCGCGCTTGGTTCATATGGGTTATTCCACCGATGGGTTATGCAAACGTAGCTGTGGAATGGTTGGAACCTTCCTTCATATAATTTGGATGTGCCCGGAGGTGGTTGCGTTCTGGAACCGTGTGCATGCAGTGATGGAGAGGGTCATGGGAGCTGTGTTACTGCCTGAAGCCAGGCGCTGCCTGTTGAATGTGTGGGAACCGAATGATTCTAATGTTGCTCAGACGCAGTGGGCGACCCTCGGGAATATGATTGCCAAGAGAGACCTCGCATAGTTGTGGGGTTCCCATGGCATCGGTATGGAAGGAAAATGTGGATTGGTGCATGTTTAGAGAAAAGACTGTATATGTGGCATGGGGTAGACTGAGGAAATGGAATAACATCTGGAACCAGTGGAATGCCTACCGTGGAAACCTATGTATGCCCCCTTTAGTTGAGAGCCTAGATGTCTCCCTTTCCCCCTGATCTGACATTCCATGTATCCTTCACTTTGTTACTGTCGACCGGCTTCCCCGCTGACCCCCGACTCTCTGTATTAGTTGTATGCTGAATAACATTGCACTCAGAAGTCCTTCCTGTATGAACACATGTCCGTGTATATTGTACTATTGCCTTGTGTATTGTTCTTTCTTTTTTTTCTTAATACAATTTTTTTTTCAAAAATGGTGGCACACTCACTCTACTTTGACCAAGGAAAAGAAAGATGGATTACGGGACATTGCCAGAGAGGAAGCGCGTCGGACTACTACATCGATGGTCCTCACAGTTACAGTTCAGACTTGGGAAAACGCCAAACAGTTATATTTTTAGGAAAATTCTCTTGGGTGGTAATATATGTTTGGCGGCATAATTCTAATGAAACAGAGACAGATATCAGTATTGATTATAAACAGTTAGTATATGGGACTTTCCTTTTTTTCAAACTTACCTGATATGTTAAGGTGAGGGGTAAAATTATGAGATTAAACATTGCATTTACGAAAAGAGTAAAAGTTAGCTAGAAGAAATAACATTGTAGAAATAGCTCCATCTTAGACAAAGGTAGTAGATGCTTCAGTAGATGCGAACAAACCTAGTAGTAGTGAAGCTATTATAAAAACCAATGCGTGAAGTAGCACCTCTGTATGTTCCCCCAAAGGGAGTTGAAACGGATGAGGATAAAACCTCAGATGATGCAAAGGGATATTTTATTTGTAATTGGGTCTATACCCCTTGGAGTAGAGCAGATGTAATGGCTCTTTAAAGCTGCTTTGCCCGACCCACGGAAAAATCCGGCCGCTTTTTATGACAAGTGGAAGGAGCAAATTAGCTCCTGCACTATTACCCTGCCAGATATTGATAGGTTTTTTTGGATTTATTTTGCCCCCTGATATGTGGAGAACAATTTGGAAGGTAGACAATATTGCAGCTTTTTTAAAAAAAAAAAAATTTTAAGACGTTTATTAGTGTTCAAAAGTGCAGTACATATAGCAAAGCCTACAACCCCGCGGGCCGGCTGCAAAAGAACGATAGATCGTGAGGGTGCAGGTCTGCACAGGTGGGCGTGCTGTTACGCCCCACGTGTTTCTGGAATCTAAGATCACAGGTATTATGTTCACATTACCTTTAATCAGTAAATGAATAGTTCCATAAATGACGTCTTATTTTACAGTTTTTCTAGAACTAAACCATGAATTCAGCAAACTAAACAGAACAGTTCGTATCGGCATGTCCCAATGTTCCTTTCGCGGCTGCGCCGCGTCTAGTCTGTCCTGTTTGCACAGTGCTAGTAGAAGACCCCTCTAGACGGTGTGGTGTACATCAATAATGCGTCAGTACATTAGGGGGTCAGTGGTGCGCATGCGCAAATGATCGCAGACTTGAAGTGGGACAGCTCCTTTGGGCCGTGGTGTTTCGCCGGCCGCCGGCCTGGTTAGTGGCGTGTGTAGCAGTCAAGTGGAGTAGCCTAGCTGTTGGTGTAGCAGGTGTCGCCCGCGCCTGTACTCGCTGTCTGGGGCGCGGTTGGTGGCGTCTATCCACCGTGACGTGGGAGGTTGGTGAGGCTACCGCCGGTGAGCAAGAGTCCGATACTACAAACATGTGAACATATGTGGGGAAGGGGGGGTGGGGGGTGGAGTGCACTTGCGGGGGCGGTGTCAACGACTCGGAGCTGGGGTCGAATTATATGGCGGTGTCTGCTGGTGAGCACTTGTGTGGGTAGCTGGCCGTGTCTGAGGCCTGCCCGCTGGGTGGTCCGCGTCTAGGTGGGGGGGAGGGGGGGGGGGCACGGTGCGTGGTGGTTCCGTCTACTGAGCTGTTGCCTCCGTGGCACACTCCCGGCAGAGCTTTTTCTATGTGAGCCCTCTGACTGCGCCCTCCCCCTGCAGGGACCCCAGGATGACCATATTGCAGCTTATGGTGACACTTGGGTGAATTTAGAGGAAAAAGATGCGGCAAGAGAGCCTGCTCAGAAACCGCAACAGGTGATATTAGATCTTCCCAAAGCTATTATAACTCACTTAAAGACTCTGATACTCCCTATGAAAATGGATTGGACCACTTTAGCGTTCTGTAAGCTGAAAAAGGTTGAGTTAGTTTCTGACTTCTTTTCAAGATTTGAAGAGACATTCCATGATTTTAGTTGTCAGTCATTGGCAGATGACACGGGTAAGCATCTGTTTGTCGATAAATTTTCGCTAACATGTTGCCAGAAATATCTAGTCGGCTAAAGGCCAGTGAGAGTTCATGGACTACATCTTCCCCAGTCTCCTTTTTGACTATGGCCCAGTATTATGAGCGTCAGGAATTGGAAGCAAAAGGCATGGAGGATAAAAAGGTTAAGGATTTAAAAATGAAAGTTATGTTGGCTCAAGTCTATGGTCCACCATTCAGAGGTAGTGGCAGAGGTGGACATGCTGCATATACCCCTGGTGTACACCCTTTCTCTCGAGCAACTTTGTCTTCTGATCAGTGTGCTTATTGTACAGAGATTGGACATTGGCATTCTTGAGTGCCCTCTTTTGCAAAGGCAGCAGTACCACCGGGGAAGGGGTAGTGTGAGAAGGCGCTGGGGGAATTCAGGAAACGGGAGGTACAGGAGCTCTCCCCAGATTTGAAGCAGTTGAACAAGGACTAAATACTCTAATACTTTTGATAGACGAAATCAATATCAAATGTCTTATTATTCTGCTGATGCTCTTGCAGATTCCGACAATGCATAGGGATTCCTAGGATGGGGTAATGGACCAGTTGAGGTGCCAGTAGATCAAATGGGTCCTTATGTTGATGCAAATGTCTTGGGCTCTACTGCTCAGTTTCTGGTTGATACAGGAGCTACTCTTAGTGCTCCGTCTAAAAAAATTGGTTACTAGGGCTTCCCTGTCCGGCACTATGATAACATCGATAGGATTCGATGGAACACCTACACCTAGCTCAATTTCGCAGTCAATTGAGTTCAGACTTGATAAATTTACTGCAGCCTGTTCATTTCTTGCTTTCTCCTGCCATACCTGACAATACTGTGGGTATCAATATGCTTAAATATATGCGTGCCACAATACGTTGTTTTCCGGAAGGTGTGCGTGCTATTTTAAATAACAATTATTCAATGGTTGAGAGTAAGCATGGGCGAATTTGCGATCCGCGGATTTGCGAATTCGCGATTCGTAAAATTCGCGAATTTGTTTTTTTGCGTGTTCGCGGGGCTTTTTGCGTGTTCGCGAGCCGCTTGCAGTCGTTTATGGGAGAGGGAGGGAGAGAGAGATAGATAGAAAGAGAGGGAAAGAGAGAGGGAGAGAGAGAACGAGAGAAAGAAAGAGAGGCCGGATCTCTGAAGGGCCAGATTCCTGAGTTGCCCCTACAGAACATACAGCTTTTTATTTTTAGCAAAATGCATATGAAAATTGTGCTGTAAAGGTCTCTTTTAGTTTAACCCCTCCTGACAACTCAAAATGGGTGTATTTGCCATCCTCTCCCTTCTTCCAGTTTTTAGGTCGAGCTGATGTGGCATTCATGAGAAGCATGAATGCATCAGCTCGACAACTTATGCTGCAGAGTGGACAGCAATCAGACGCGCGCTTTCCCATTGTCAGATTTCACCTCGGGAGCGCGCGTCTGATAGCTGCGCATGCGCGGTGCAAAGCCCTGGCTCTCACACAGACACAGGCAGCCCCCACCCCTCTGCATGCACGCTCGCACACACACACAGGCGCGCGCATGCACACGCAGGCACACAGCACACATACAGTCTCACATACAGGCACACTATCCCCTGCCTCGCATTCTCACAGTCACGCATGCGCACACACATTCCCTCGTGCACACACTCCCTCCCCCCCTCCCCTCCCCCACAGGCATACACACAGGCACGCACAGACTTCGCATCAGCCCTGGGCCCCACTCACCGACTGCGCTCTTCCGGCGGGGCTCCTCACGGCGCGTCTCCTCTTCTCAATCGGGGCTCTCTCAGGTCAGAGGAGCCCCGCAACAGGCGCCACACTCCTCCTTCTCCCTGGCCCCCTCCCGGGGACCCGGGCTACACCGGACGGCAAGGCCCTTCATGCGCCGGCAGCTCGCGGACCTCGGGAGGCGGGACTTCCGGTCGGCCGCGAGCAGATTGGCCGGCCGGCCAAGAGCTTCCGGGTCGCCGCGGGCAGCGCGGCGGCACTCTCGCGATCAACACAAAACAGGAGCTGTGCACGCGACTGGTTAAGTTTAAGTTTTAAGTTTAAAATATTTGTTGAGCGCAACATACACCTGAACGGTTTCTTGGCGCTAAAGTAGAAGACAGCCCACTGAGCGGGGACAGTCACTGAGACAGGGCTGGAAAATAAACGATAGACTAGGGAAGAGCCTGAGGGAATAAAAAGGTCTTCAAAGCTTTGCGGAAGGCGGAATAATCAGTGAGGGACCTAAGATAAAAAGGGAGAGAATTCCAAAACATGGGGGCAAGAATGGAAAATTTTGAGCCACCCTGTTTTTTTTCCGGTAACGGGGCACATCTAGGAGGAGTTGGGCCGAGGAACGGAGGTCTCTGCCAGGGACATAAGCCTTGATGGCCGATGATATAAATAGGGGGGCCAGGCCAGTCCTGGCCTGGAACACCATGCAGCCTAGTTTAAACAGGGCACGCTCCCGCACCGGGAGCCAGTGAAGAGTTTTCAGGAGGGGGGAGGAGTGGTGGAATTTAGGGAGACCAAAGGCAAGACGAGCAGCCTGGTTTTGCACTAATTGCAATTTACGGAGGCTGTACTGAGGGATGCCATTATACAGAATATTCCCGTAGTCCAGGCGGGACAGGACCAGTGCGGACATAATTTGCTTGAGTGCAGGGAAGGAAAAGAAACGGGAGATAGAGCGAAGAGTAAGAAAGCAAGAAGAAACCACAGAGCCAATCTGGGAGTGCATAGTGAGTTGATTGTTGAGCTTAATACCAAGAGTCTTAACAGAGGAGACCGGAATAGGAGGAGAACCAAAAGAGGGGGGCCAGAAAAGAGAATTCCAGGGACTGGAACAACCACCCGTCACCACAAGTTCCGTTTTATCGGGATTGAGTTTCAGGTGGTTGAGATTCATCCAGTCCCTGATGAAAGATAAAGTAGATTGGAAATTAGAGATAGAGTCAGGAGTAGAAGAAAGATTAAAGATGAGCTGGAGGTCGTCGGCATAGTTAAATACCGAGACCTCCAGGTGCTGTAGAGAAAAGATGAGCGGAGCGATGTAAAGATTAAAGAGTAAAGGAGAGAGAGAAGAACCCTGAGGAACACCGCACTGGACCTGGCAGGGGGTAGCTGAAAACTCCCCAAGATGAACCGCCTGGGTCCGGTCCCTCAGAAAGGACGAGAGCCAAATGAGGGCTGATCCTCCTATGCCCGCCGCCTTGACACGGGAAAGCAAGATGGAATGATCCACCGTGTCAAAGGCGGCGGACAAGTCGAGAAGGACCAGCGCCTGAGATCTACTGGCG
Source organism: Lissotriton vulgaris (assembly GCF_964263255.1). Taxonomy (NCBI): domain Eukaryota; kingdom Metazoa; phylum Chordata; class Amphibia; order Caudata; family Salamandridae; genus Lissotriton; species Lissotriton vulgaris. The sequence goes on along the minus strand of NW_028246456.1, from coordinate 642,135 downwards.
TCCATACCCTCTCTGAGGGTATCTGATACTGACACCACCACTGACTCAGTTGAGTGCCTTGGCCGAAATCCCGCCTGACAGGGGGCCAACCTCCCGTTCTCCTCGGCGAAGGCGCTGAGTGCAGATGTCACATGCCGCTCCAGCACCTTCGCCAAAAAAGGGAGAAGGGAGATGGGGCGATAGTTAGCCATCACAGAAGGGTCGGCTCCCGGCTTCTTCAAAATGGGAACGATGGAAGTGGCTTTTAGCGATGGGGTAAGAACCCCTCGGGCTAGTGAATCGTTAAGGAAGCCCAGAGGGGGCGACGAGCAGACAGTGTAAATCTGCCGTAGAATATGAGCCGGGCATATATCAGATGGGGAACCGGACTTGATTTTAGGGAGAAGGGACAAAAAAAGTTCTTCCGAAAGTGGAGGAAAGGAATTAAAAGTAGCTGGGGACAGGTGAAGGACGGGGTCAACAAAAGAGGGAGAAGGGGGAGGGATGTTGGATTTAATTGTCGTGATTTTATCGACAAAATAAAAGTTCAAAGAATCGCAAAGTTTCTGGGAGGGCGGGGGGGCTTAAGTGTGGTCCGGTCCGAGAACGCCAGATCATGGGTGATGGCAAAGATCTCCTTTGGTTGATTCTCGGCCGATAGGATTTTCGCCGAGAAATATGCTTTCTTGGCCTCAATGATTTTCTGCTTATAGGTCCCCAGGAGGTGAACGTAGCGGGTCCTGGTACTCAAGGAGTAATCCAGTCTCCACTTGCGTTCAGCCCTTCGAACGGTGAGCTTCAATTCCTTCAGCTCGGTGTTAAACCACCGATTGGCGTCTTTAGGGCGCCTAATCGAGGTACGTCGGAGAGGAGCTAAACGGTCGCTTCCTTCTGTGAGCCATGAGTCAATGGCTGTGGCTTGGGCTGCGGAATCTAGTCCCGATAGGGGGGGAAGGGAAGCCAGGAGTGCGGTCGAGAGATCAGGCAGGTTAACCTTACCCCAGTTGCGGGCCCAGGAGTTTTTGATGTACATAGGGGTCTTAGCCACTAAGAGACTAAGGGAAAACGAAATAATAAAATGATCGGACCAAGTGCAGGGGGCAACAACCAGCGTGGAGAGGGTACAGTTAAGAGACCAGACCTGGTCAAGGATGTGCCCGTGAATATGAGTAGGGGAGTGGACAAAAGAAACAAAATTGAGGGAAAGAAGGGTTTCTGAAAATTCCTTAGATGACACACACTCCTTAGGGTCCGAAGGCCAATAATTAAAGTCCCCGAGGACTAAAGCCGAGGCATAATTGACCGACAGGGTGCCAAGTAGGTCTTGAAAGGCCGGGAGAAAAGAAGGAGTTAGTTGAGGAGGGCGATAAACGAGCACTATGGCTAGATGAGGGGAAAGGGAGGAAGAGCGGAGCACCAAATAGTCGATTCCGACCAGGGAGGGAGAAGGGAGGACTTGAAACTGGAGATCAGAGCGGGCGATGAGAGCTACGCCTCTGCCCGTTTTCCCGCCAGGGCGGTCGGCGCGGATGGCATAATAAGTCGAGGGATGGGTAGCCAGGAGGGAAGGGAGGGAGGCTTCAGTAAACCAAGTTTCTGTAAGCAGTAGAAGGTCGGGTTTGTCAGTATCTAAGAGAGTAAAAAGTTCATGGTGATGTTTGACAGCAGATCTAGTGTTGAGTAATATGATAGATAATGGGGGGGGATGTGAGTCACCGGTGATAAGTGGGGCGGGGGACGGAGATGGTGCGTGAGAGGGCGGGCAACCAGATGGACAGGCGTGACAGGGGGAGTTACAGCCCAGCAGTGCAATCCGATGGATAAGACAAGGATCCAGGGACCAATGGCCCCGCAATCGGAGCAAAGCCGCGGGCGAATATTGAAAGCGAGAGCCAGGGGTGATGGCCCCTAGCCCCGGTCTGCCGCGGACGGGCGCAGACGGGCTTAACTCTGGCGCAACTCCGGCGTGCCTACGTCGCGCCCGCTGCGCTCGTCCGCTGCGCTGACGCATAAGGGGCGGAGCCTAAATAGGCAATGACGCGATGGGGGAGGAGTCAGGGGTCGGGTTGGGGTGAAGTTAAAAAAAGATTAAACATAAGATCGCCGTTCGCCGCTCCTAATCAGCGGGACGGTGAGGGGAAAGCCAGGCAAGCTGCTAGCAATCAGCAGAGTGAAAGTCTTAAAAAAAGCCCAAGTGTAAGTCCTGCGCTCGGCGCGATGCCTCCACCCTCTGCCACAGGGCTTAGACAACGCGCGGGGGGAGTGGGCGGAGCCTAAATAGGCAATGACGCGATGGGGGAGGAGTCAGGGGTCGGGGTGGGGTGAAGTTAAAAAAAGATTAAACACAAGATCGCCGTTCGCCGCTCCTAATCAGCGGGACGGTGAGGGGAAAGCTAGGCAAGCTGCTAGCAATCAGCAGAGTGAAAGTCTTAAAAAAGCCCAAGTGTAAGTCCTGCGCTCGGCGCGATGCCTCCACCCTCTGCCACAGGGCTTAGACAACGCGCGGGGGGAGTGGGCGGAGCCTAAATAGGCAATGACGCGATGGGGGAGGAGTCAGGGGTCGGGGTGGGGTGAAGTTAAAAAAGATTAAACACAAGATCGCCGTTCGCCGCTCCTAATCAGCGGGACGGTGAGGGGAAAGCCAGGCAAGCTGCTAGCAATCAGCAGAGTGAAAGTCTTAAAAAAAGCCCAAGTGTAAGTCCTGCGCTCGGCGCGATGCCTCCACCCTCTGCCACAGGGCTTAGACCTCTTCTTTTCTGAGCGTCACATCGGTTTCATCAACCTAGAAAAAGCTATCGAGCATTCTGCGCGCACACTTAAAGGAACCGCATTGATGGCTGTTGCAGATAAATGAAACAGGATTTTGAGATTGTATCTTTCTGTGGCATGCTGTTTTTGCCAGAATGCAGACTTTTAATGGTAGTCACGTAGCCCATTTTGTGGCTTGTTAGGCAATGCACATTTGCAGTCCACACTAGTAGTATAACGTCAATGTAACAGTAACATTAAAGGTCAGGTTTGGCAGGTAACCAACAGGGGTCAAGCTACCTTACATGGCTCACCCCATGATTTTGTCAAGGAGGCTAATATCTAGTTATTTTCAGATGAAAGCAGCTGGTTATTCCTGAATGACTGCATTTTCGCTCTTTGGACATGGAACTCCTGTGCCAGGACACATTGCTGAAATAAGGTCGGAAATGGTCTTCAAGCAGAATCCTGACCTCCTGAGGGTGTGCCGGAGTTCGAAAAGAGTAAAACGCAGAGTATCTGTTGAACCTTATTTGTAACATTTTGCCAGATACAGTGTAGATGTGTAGCCTATAGTAAGATGCATCTGCCCTGTGTTATGCATGTAGTATGTCCTTGCAAAGGGTACCATACTTACAGGTTCTGACCTCCAGACACATTATGCAGTACATCTATGTAGAGGAAAGTGAAGGGCCAAGTTAGTGGAGAGTGAATAGATTTTATATGTAAATAATTGGTGAACTCTGTCACCAGGAGGTACAGGTAAAAAGGAGTGCCCCCCTTGCAAGACTATCAAGTGTCACAAGTGTCCCCGGAGCCTGGTACTAGGGGGCAGTTCAGCTGTCGCGCCATCATATGTGGGCGTACTCTCTCAGCGACTTCCTGGCCAGCAAACGCTGGTGCTTTGCTAGTGGTACCTATAAAACTCCAGTGCACTCTCATCGACTTGCAGACTGCCAATAACAGTGAGGGGCAACATAGGACAGGCTGGAAAAATGTTGACTAAGGGCAGTAAATCGTAGTTTTTCGTATCATGCAAGGACCTTCAGCCTTAAACACGGTCACTGTACCAGAGTGATTGTTAGTCCAATTTGTTTGAGAAGACGGATGTGCTATCTTACGAGGGTAAGTGCATACACGCGAAGAGATGTCCATCAAAGAGCTCTCTTGAAAAAAATAAACTTGGCCTCGGGCAAAGTGGCTGTAGAAAGGAAAATGAATTAAGGACTAGGGACATGACGAAGGAAAACACGTGGAGGCAAAAGAGGAATGAGGATCGCATCTAGGAGGGCTATCTGTGACACCGGACTCTATGTGCTAGGCAAAGCTAAACTGGTCTTTTTATGAGCAGCTAAATGCAAAGATATACAGGGCATAGGACTGAAACTAACATTTCAACTAATACGAAACTGAAGTCATGAAAAGGGTATCCATAAAACAAAGTTCAAATGAGGTGCTTCTTAAATGGCCACCTTGCCCATCCTTATTGCCTGCATCCAAAGAGAGAGAGAGAGAAAATGATCATGCAAACATGGAGGCTTCCAGTGTCAACCTGTCTGACAGATTCCAACTGCCCCTCCTCCTCTTGCATCACTCGGAGGGCTCTGGGGTGCCCTTTCGTTTTGGTCGTCCCCACGAACTGTGCCAGGCACGGTGTCTGCTTCCTCCTGCGGGTACTAATATTTCACTTCTGTTTTGGATTTTCGTCACAATAAAATACACTGAACATAATCTTCACAAGTTTTTTACAAAAGTTTAAGGTATTGCCATTATAAATTACAATAACTTTTATTTAAGTATTAATTATTTTAAAAAAATTAAAAGCAATTTTTATTTGTAATATTAATACATCTAAGTCACGTAAATACAACACATTGCATTACAAAGGCTATAAGTGTCACATTTGCGGAAGTTAAAAGTATTGGCATTGTAAATGACAAAGCTATTAATTTCGCTATTTTCAAAATCAGTACATAAATAAAAAAAATTGTCATTTACAATACCAATAGCTCAAACTTATCTAATGCGAGACCTATTGCATTGCAAATGCTTGTTTATATCTGTAAGTGTTTCCTGATGAGGTTTAATTCCTTGGACAGGTGCCTCGTTGCCTACTTGTAACTATTCTCTGACCCTGCTTCAAGGATCAGAGCAGGGTCAGAGAATAGTTGCAAGTAGGCAACGAGGCGCCAGGAAGCAATTAGCAGCAGGTGTCCAAGTTGAAGTTAATTTGTTTGTAACCCTTTTGTAAAAGGTTACAAAGAAATTAGGTTCAACCTTTGCACTTGCTGCTGTAACCCTTGCTTGGCTGAAAATTTGTCCCGCTGATTTTACCGTGATTTCGCGAGATTCGCGGATCGCGAAATCGCGGAAAATCCGCAAATTCGCCCGCGAAACGGATTTTACGCCCACCCTTAGTTGAGAGATCCTGTCTTATCAATGAGGATGCCGCTCTGACGTCCTTACCAAGTGTGAAGAAGGAACCCTGTTATTGTTCCTTTTTTTTGCCCCCTATCATCACAAAGTCTCTAGAAAGAAATTACTATTTTGTAGACAGCAGGTTACCTATTTAGGTCACCACCTGTCTAAGGGGGGACGTGCACTCACACTAGACCGCATTCAGATCATTTTAGACATTCCTGTACCCCGCACTTGGAAGAATGTCCGTGCACTGATTGGCCTTACCTTTTTTTTTTTGTAGGCAGAGGATCCCTAGTTTTTCACACATTATTACATCTTTTCTTTGGCCCTTTTTTTGACTAAAGGCACTCAGATGCCTTTCCCATGGACTACTGAATGCCAGAATGCTTTTCAACAGTTACGTCACGCTCTTAGTTCTGCACCAGTATTAGAAACCCCAGACTACACTAAGGCCTTCCCCTCATGTACATAGAGGGTAAACAGTTGTGCGCTCTCTGTTTTAGTACAGACACACGGTGATAAGCAGCATCTTTGTGCATATTTCTCAGCTGACCTTTATCCAGTTGCTCGTGCGCTGCCTGGTTTTCGAGCGGAGGCAGCAACAGCTGTGTCCATACGTCAAAGTGAGAGAATAGTCTTGTCACATAGATTGCTTGTGCTAATACCCTATTTCAGTTGATATCAAACGAAAACACAACATTTGACTAGTGCCTGTTTGACAGGATATGAATTTACACTTTTGGCCCCTCCTATCACACTGAAAATATGTTTCCAGCTTCTCAGTCACAAGAGCTACAGGACTGTATATCCCTTACTGAAGAACAAAACAAAGGGTTGTGTTGACCTACAAGATATGCTTCTTTCTAACATTGAAGGGGAACTGTGGGTTGATGAGTCTTGCCTGAAGTTGCCTGATGGCACTACATCTGCTACTTGTGCAATTGCAACACTTCAGACAGTAGTTGAGAAAGCTTGCATCCCACAGAAGTCGGCTCAAGCAGCCGAGTTGATAGTACTGATGAGAGCATGTGAGCTTAGTACAGATCTACTTGTTAGGATCTACATCGATAGCCGATATGCATTTGGAGTTGCTCATGATTTTGGGCAACTCGAAGGAAAAAGACTTTCTTACTTCACATGGGACGCAAATGGTGCATGGGGAATTAGTACATAATCTCACTGCTTTGACGTATCCTAAGAAAGTGGCACTTGTTAAGTGTAGTACACACAATAAAGTGTCTGATAAAATGGGAAAAGGAAATGCCTTTGCAGACCACACAGCTTGTGAGACTGCAATACAACAAAGTACTACATCTATGTTTGTAGTTAAGTCACAGGCTGAATTTTGGCATGATGCCAGACAAGAGGTGCTGGACATGCAACAATCTGCCTCTGTCGAATTAGACCAAGGAGGGAGCATTGGAAGATGAGGGCTGTTGGAGGAATAAAGAAATGACAAAATGGAAGGTACCCTCAGCCTATTTACATCCTATGATTCACATGCCACAAGAGCTGGCACATGTTGGAACATCCTCAATAGCAAAGCAACGTATGCATGTTTGGGATCATTCAGAGATTGTCAGTACAGCTAAGAAACTAGTACAGTCCTGTCTGATTTGTCTTCAGTATACTCTTGGAAAAGGAACTGTTAGAAATGGCCCTTTTTGCAGGATTATCCCCAAACATTTTGCTTCTTCCTCCCTTGTTTTTCCTGACCTGTGGTTGTTGGAAATAGGACTCTGGGCACTTTACCACTGCTGATCAGTGCTAAAGTGCATATGCTCTCCCTGTAAATTATGACTGTGATTGGTTATCCATGATTGGCAAATTTGTTTTACCTGTAAAGTCCCTAGTAAAGGGCACTGAGTGTGCCAGGGCTGGTAATTCAAATGGTACTGCTGGGTCTGTGGCACTGATTGTGCCACACACCTGAGTAGCCCTAAAATGGTGTCTCAGGCCTGCCACTGCGATGCCTTTGCGCAGTCTGTGACCTGCCATGTTGTCGTGGTCAGTGTACACACTGACACTGACCAGGCCTGACCCTTCCCTTTTCTTACACATTGGACACCCCTATGGTAGGCCCAAGGTACCCCTCTGGGCAGGGTGCAGTGTATGTGAAGGGTAGGACATGTACGAGTGTGGGAGACATGTCCCTATAGTGAAATACTGCCAATTTCGTTTTTCACTATTGAAAGGCCATCTTGCCCATAGGATAGAATGGGGGATGCTGTGTCCCATGTGTACCTGCATATCTCCCCATAGGAGCAAGATCAGAAGCTGGAGTCTGGTATCCCTGAACTCAGAATTTGATAATGCATTTTTTAAGAAAGATGGTTTTTAAATTCCGTGTTTGAAAATAGGACTTTCAGAAAGTGGCTATTTTCCTGTGTGACTGGCTGTTTGAGTATTGACTGTCTGGTTTGTGAGTGACCGGTGCTGGGAATGGCTCCAGGAGGCTGGGTGAGTCCGCACTAGGCTGAATAGACCCATCTACATGTAGAGATGTGGGGAGGAGTAGCACCTGGGTCTGAATATGGCTGTGCCTGCCTTCCACAATGCTGGCTTCACCTCCTGCAGTGCTTCTGATAGCCCTGGCCCACACTCACAAAGAAGACATGCCCTGGCAGAGGGCACCTATAAATGGTTTGGACTGGATCCTGGACCCCCTCACACATGTAAGAACAATGACTTTTGGGGTAATAAAGTAAGAGCTGAAACCCCAGTAAAATTAGACTACTTCTGCAATCAAGAGGAATCCCTGCCAAGAAGATCAGCTGAAGAGACTGAGGAGGACTGCCCTTGCTGTGTGTTCTGGGGCTGACCTGCAGTGAGGAAGAGGATAAGGGGGACTTTGCTGTGTCCCCCCACCTGCTTGAAGAAGGTATTTTGCTGTGTCCAAAAGTCTCCAAGGGCCTGATGAGAGCTGGCCTCCTGTTTCAGGAAAACTCAGGGATACAAAAGTTTTCCAAAGGATCATCTACTCAGCGCTGTGTGTGTGTGTTTTGTACCCAGCGTGTTTTATGAGAGGTCTGAGAAGCCCTGCGCTATCTGAAACCTGGAACGGCCGTGGGGTTGTGCTGTGTGACCAGGGACAGCCTAGACCCCACCTTTGCGAGTTGCAGCATGGCTCGGGAAGCGCTGCTATTCTCATTAGCTCTATCCGTTCTCTACAAAAAATTGCAAGCCTTTCACCAGTGCCTCCACTTGCCCAAGACGTATTGCCAGATTTCACCGCCACCAGCTGAATCTCAGGACCGAGTAACCCTTCCTTCTGAGCAGCTGCAACGTGCTAACTCAGGAGCTGCTCCAAACCTCCTGTGTCTCGTCACTGCCTATGGCCCCGGGCTCGAGGAGGAGATCACGCTGCAGCAATAGCCACGGCCAGACATTGCCTAGCAACGCGGATCAAGCACAGTGGGAGAGCGGGTGTGCTCTCTCTCGCTGGCCGAGACCTGCGTCCTACAGGATGCCGTTGAAAGTTCGGGTGGCCGTCCAAAAAAGACCGGAGGAGCCGGGAAGAGGCCAAACACCTCCGGTAACCACCGGACTGAAATCCGGGTCCGCAGAGTGTGTAGCGTTGCCTGGGGGCGGGTTGCTGGCTGAACAGGGCCGGAGTTTAGAGATCAGCTGTGCCGAAGGGGGGCCGGAGTCACGCCTCCCGCCTCCATGCATTGAATTTAGAGACTGATTGCGGTAGTACCGGGGTCTGTGCTCCAAAACAACCTGGGTCACCTAAAAGTATACCGGGGGCATATTGCTTCAACTGACTGCACCAAGTGCTGAGGGCTCTCCTTTTCTTTCTTTAACCCACGCATATGGCCCACCCCGGCCCTGCAGACTAGCTGCAGTACCAGGGCCTTGTCATCGGAGCTTGTGTTGACGACAAGTTAGGGGGCACATATATTTCACCACTGCGTGCTTAGCCTTTAGAACAGCACAGTCTAAGTAAACAACCTTGGTTTTAGGATAAGCCTTTCAGACGTCTGGAACAGATGGTTTACATTGGTTTAGAGACTTGCAGAACCAGGCACGTTAATTTCTATCAAGAACATTACCAAAGTGAACGATTTTCAAGAGACCATTTCTAATGAAGGAGTAATTTATGTTTGTGCATTTTGGGTCATTTATGATCTCACCTATACTATATAAAGAAACTTTATTTCTTATGACCACCTGTGTGGTGTCAATTTGTGGTGTTTAACAGTGTTATTGTGGGTGTTTGTGCAAACACTTTACACATTGCCTTGGGGATAAGCCTGTCTGCTCGTGCCATGCTACAAAGCGGGTGAGCAGGGGTTATCAACAGTGTGTGTTTCCCCCCTGACTAGAGTGGTGGTTTCTGCCTGGCTTTGGCGCGAGCCTCAGCCAACCAGAAATTCCATTTCTAAAAGGAACACAAACTCCAGCAGGAGGGTTTGCAATACCTACTGCACCTTTTGAGGTTCTGCCAATGGATTATATCCAGCTTGAACGCTGTAATAATCTGAAGTATGTTCTGGTAGTGGTTTGTGCATTCAGTAAATAGGTGGAGGCATACGTCCCGAAAGCTAATACAGCTCTTACTACAGCAAAGGCACTTCTAAAGGAGTTTTTATCCAGATATGGCATTTGTCGAGTTTTGTGGAGTGACGACGGTCCCAATTTCACTGGGCAAATTGTTGAGTATATTATAAAAGGATTGGGAACTAAGCAGAAGTTTCATGCTGCTTTTCACCCACAATCAGCAGGACTAGTGCAACGTTACAACTCTACCCTTAAACTAAAACTGGCCAAAATATAGGGTTCCACATCTTTGAAATGGCCTGATGCACTACCCTTGGCATTGCTATCCATTAGATCGATACCATATACAAGATCTGGCCTCACACCGTATGGGGTGGTTTTTGGAATGCCAATGAATATTTGGGGGGATTCTGCAACCACGCCCTATACATGATGTACCCCATGTATTGGTGAATGACTATTTGTCTCAGTTAAGTGACAGTTTGTCTTCTATTTAGCAACAGGTTCGGGAGACTCTTCCAGACAGATCACAGGGTGAGGGTCACTGCTTGCGCCCTAGTGACTTTGTCGTCACAAAGTCCTTCCAGAGAGCCAGCTCCCTAGCACACAGATGGCCCTGAGCATGTGCTTTTGGCTACCAGGACTGCGGTTCGAGTGACCAACCGGAAGAATTGGATGCACGCAACACAATGCCGGAAGGTGTTGCAAGACCTAGTGAGCCCAGCTGTGTTGGCAGATCACCACGACATCCTGGCCACAGAGAAAGGACAAGCTGTGTCACCTGAAGAATCTGAGGAAGTCTTCCCGGACCACACGATTCCTAGTACATCTAGATATCCGCTGCGACCCCGGAAGAAAGACACTTTGTTGCTGGAAAAGACTGTTTGAGCCACTGTCTTGGGTGGTTAAAGACTGACTTCAAAGGGGGGTAGCCTTTTAGTGACTGCTCGTCTCAACCTCAGTGAAGAAGCCAACGTCCAGGACCTTAGGGCACCATCTGTTTTGTGTTCAACGACGAGATGAACATGCCTAAGGAGAAGAAGGATACTGCTGCAAGAGTTTGTGATCGAAAGAGTATTTTCATTATTGGACTCACTTTTTGATTGTTGTTCTCATTGCTAGAACATTGGTTGTAGATAGAGTAGCTCCTACTCAAAAACTGACTGCTACTAATCCTGTCCCATTGAACACTACCATTTTACTCTTCCTTATCACGAGCAGAAGCATAGACTGACTTATCTCAACAATACGTTCATTCAAGTTTTGCATCACACCCATAACGCTACAAACCTTACCAACTATTGGGTGTGTGGAATGATGCCAGCTTATCAGAAAAAGGGAGGAACGACTTTTATTCCTTTGCTGTTTTCACACAATGGCTCCTGTAGAGCCTAGTTTGCATTGTTATAGGCCTCTGAAGTTGCTAACATTACTTATGCTGATGTGGGAAGACTAAACTTTCAGTTAAATAGAGCTTGTTACCCTGATGAGGAAGTAGATTCACACGCTAAAGGAACTGTATGGGAAATGGAGGAGTATCATGGAGAAAATTCCTCTGTGCACTATGTTTTCCCTAACACTGTAACTATCAAGGGTAATGTACCTTATTATAGCGGTTACGAGAGCTCGAGCAGACCTTTGTGTGAGCAGTATTGGCAGTATCCCTGTGGGAAGAAGTGACTGTACTATAACATTTAACATTACTGGAATTAAAATGAGAACATTCATTTCTTTTTTATTTACACTGCCTTTCTTTTGCTACCTCCTATTGATCTGCTTGAAATGTGCCATGCCAAAACAGATGAGTTCATTTTTCTGAAAGAATTTGTATAGATTTTTCAGATGACTCCAAAGTTATTAGGAAAACAAAAAATTATTTTCAAAAGAAACTCTAACTTGACCATAACACACAAAGGCACTATCAGTGCCTCTGTAAAATATACAGTATATTTCCACTGAAAATAACTAAAGTTAGTTACGTTATGATTAGCTTTAATTAGGTATAAAAAACAAAACTTAGTTAATGAAAAAAACCACCGCTACAGTGGAGTTAATTCACAAGAAGTCCATAACTTGCATGACAGCCATGTAAACCATAACTTCCAAAACACATTCAATAGTCTTTTTTTATTATTTATCGATCACTTTATTGAGGTTTATTTTTTTTACCCCCCGATATAAAGGAATACCATGGACAAAGACCAACTTCCACTCTGGTCATATTTCCCGCCCCCCCCCCCCTACCTCCCCTCCCTCCAAAACACATTGATGCGTGTATTAAACCCCCCTTCATTACTACTTGTGAAAAGGACAACAAGGTGGTGGCGACAAAGTTTCCATTGAGATAATCAATAACCGGTTCAGTTTACAGAAACATGTAAATGAATAATAAGAGAACAAAAGTGATAACCTGAAATTTCAAACATTGACAGTCATCTGCACGGCTCAACCATAACTAACGTACTATTGAATCCGATTGGGAGCTTGCATACTTTAAACGGCCGCTGTACATCATTGCGTCTGGGTAGTGTCTGTACCGCTCTTCGCCTGGTCAGTGCTGCTATTGGTATCATGCGGACAGTGAGACTGAAGTTAAAGTATGATGGTGTCCCAATAAGTGGCAATAGGGTGTTTCCTCAGTCCCAGATTATCTTCCCTGTATAACACAACATTTTTAGCCTGTCCCCAAGTGAGCATTGAGCAACACCAGGCAGCGAGCGGTGGGGGTTCCGAGGATTTCCACCTGCGAGTAATGAGAACAAATGCATTATTCAGGACCTCAATCTTCATGTAGTAGATGTAATTGCAAAATCCATATTTAATCCTACTGGTTCGGTTTCATACCACATTACCCTTATTATTGAGCTGATAACTATCAATGTACTTATTTTTATTGGTTTGAGTATGTGTTATTTAATTACATTTCCCTGTTTGGTAATGTTATTTATTCTAACAAATATTGTGAGGTCATAATTGCATTTGGCAAGCGAGTTCGTTTTCATGACTAGTGTGCGGGTTATGAGTTTCTGTCCTTACCATAACTTGCATAATTTATTTGTTATTCGTTTTTAATCCACAACCATAACTGCAGTTTTACTGTTTTTTTGTTAATGTCTGAGTTTTCTTTCAACCTCAAAACCATGACCTCCGCTTGCCTCCTACTACTAGAAATATTTTATATTGACACTAAAGATTTTACCATTTGAAACTAACTGTGTCTCACCATGAATTTTATGTTGTATCATGAATATGTATAAATTACTATCAAATGGTTATACTAACCTCCACGCCGTCGGGGCGGATTGGTTACTTATTGGCAGATATACGAATTGAAATGTTTTTTGCAATAGCATCCCTAATTTTAAAGTTACGACTATTTGATTTCCTTTTATCTGTCATTTTTGAAAAAAATGTAATTGAAAGATTTTATCAATGATTTTTAACTTACCATGTATTATTTTGTATATTTTTGCAATGGTTTTAAGTAACCACGCAATTGTCTAAAAAAACTTAAATAGCCACCCATCTGTGCAAAAAAAATAATCCTCTGCAATTGTGGGAGCTACATCAAGAGATTTTCTACGCATCCAAAAAGGAGCCATAGAGATTGCCCTCGGGAACCAGATAAGCCAATACTTCAACTCTAGATTATTGCTGATTAAGAAAGAATTGGGCAAGTGGAGAACAATTCTCGGTGTTTGGAAGCTGAATAAGTTCCTGAAGAAACTATTCATCCCCATGGTACCCCTTCCTAGAAGTCCTTATGATGCTTCAGGAAGGGGAGAACCTATTCTCCCCGGCCCTTCAGGATGCATATTTTCCCGCCCCAGTACATCCACAACAGACCATGCCTCCAATTGTCTGTGGTGGGGCATCACTACAAATTCAAGGTAGATTTACACAAAGAGCTTGGAGCCAGTGACTGTCTTTCTTTGAAGACCGGATCGCCAAGAATATCTGTACTCGAACAACTAGCTTGTCAAAGGAAGAGGCTTTTACCTCTTCAGCTGCCTGCAGCAACCAGGCCACTGAAGTCTTCCATCCCTCATATAGCAAGACTGCAGTTCTAAGGGCAATCCTGTACAGTCAACTGGGAAAAGCCTAAGAGTGACAAAATATCTGACCATTGTATGAGCATTTTGCTGCAAGCACACCGTGCTGGTCCGAACTGGCACCACTTCAATCTTATGTAGTCTTTCATTAGCCTGATTCCTGTCTGCAGGCTCCGGATGAGCCTATTCAACAGGAGCTAAACCACCAATGTAAGCAAGCGACTGATGCACAGAACAACTGCAAGTCCCAGAACGATCAAACAAGCCTTTCTGTGGTGGAGGTTCTCTTCAAACCTTGGAGCCGGTCTTCGGTCACAGTCTTTCTCTAACAATATGACAGATGGCATCAGTGGAAGGTGGGGTTCCACTTGCAAGAGCTAGCCACAGGTGGCCTGCGTTAAGTGGCCGACAAAAACTCAATATGAACGCTCTAGAGCTATGGGTCAATGGGTTGGCCCTTCGATAGTGCCTTCCAAAGCTAGCAAAACAAGCGGTGTTGATCAGGATGGGCAATACAACTTTAATATATTCGATTTCAAGACCAGGAGGAACGAAGTTCCATTCACTATCAGAGGAGGCACAAATTATGTGGTACTCTGCCATCGCCAAGAAAGTGGATATCGCTAAGTATCATCTTCCAAGATGCTAAAATGACCAAGAAGATGACCTTCCCCTTTGCCACAAAAAGGAACTTCATCATGACCAAGTAGGATGCATCTTTCGAGAGCGGGTCAGCCAATAATCATCCTATTTGCCTCCCTGAAGAAGATATTCCAGTATTAAGTCAACATGTTCTATCAACCAGATTCCGAGAACAAAACTTTTTAAATAACCTTGTTGAATGTCTTCACTTATACCTTTCTGATGTTTTCCCTCGTTCCCACAATGCTGAGGAAAGCAAAAGCAAATGTCTGTTCCCTGATCCTGGTTGCACTAGCATGACCTCAAGTTTTGATGATACAACCTCATGAGGCTGTCAGCATATCCACTGGTTCATTTGATGAACAATCCAAAGCTCCTCTCCAGACACAACGGAAAGATACTCCAACATGCTTGCCAGTCATTGGGCTTGATGGTGTTGTTCCTGCCCACCTGGAGTATGGCCACCTAGATATCCCTTCAGGCTGCAGAGACATCTTAGCGCAGATGTGGGCATACAAAACTGAGACCTACAACGCTATGTGGAAGAATACACAGTTCTCCCCGAGCACTCTTTAATATAATATCTGTAAAACTTATTCAATCAAAGTGACACAGTCACAGAAATCACTTTTATTGTTTAATTTTTACAGATATTATATTAAGGAGTGCTCGGGGAGAACTGTGCATGCTTTACGATTCACTTAGGGGGGATCGAGGTGGGTGGTGTTTGGTAACCACACTTTGCCCCCTAGTAGCACCTTGACTATTGAAGTATCTTGCCCTATACTTTGCTGAGCGCCCGTTTGCCTGTTGGTTACCAATCAATATTACTGCTATGTGGAAGAAATTCTGAAAGTGGTACAAAGAAAGGGCCCATAACACAGCCGTTGTGCAATTAAGTGTTACTATACTTGCTTGAGCTTGTCAGGAGTGGTCTCCATAGGTTGTTCCTGTTCCACTGGGCTGCAATTTTAAAGTTGTGGAGGATGGAATACTCATCCTTATCCTTATTCTCATGGAGGATTATAAACCATTCGATGGAAGCGCTTTTTAGGGCCTTTACTCTGGCGAGGCATCCTCCAGTTCCATGGGAGTGGAACACTTTGTTGAGCTAGCTCACGTTGCTTCTTTCTAACCCATTTACAGAACACATCTAAAAGAAATTCATGGAAAACTGAACTCCTGCTAGTTCTCACTTCAGCTAGAATCTGTGAATTACAGGCATTCACCCTAAAGGAGCTATACATTTTCTTCACCACAGACAAGGTGATTCTGTGAACAAATTATTGGCAGCTCCTGTTAATGGGCCTTGGGGCTAAGCCCCATTTGTTTTCTGGTCTGCTTGTTTTTAATATACGAAGGATAAAGAATAATCTATTATTCATTCTTGGTAAAAGGAAAAAAAGGAATGCCGAACTCCTTTGGGTCCAGCAACAATCAGTCTGATGGGTGGCACAAGCGCACAAAATGTCTGCAACAACCTTCAGAGTGAGATCACCAGGGTTGGTCCCATTCATGGCCTTGGCACGCCTCTGTACCTTCCCCATTTGTGACACGCTAAGCATCCCTGCTAAAGGTAGACATGAGCACTGCAAGATTAAGCCCTGCAGTGCCCACGGCTTCACATCAATCAGCCTGTCGCTGCAATTGATCAGGTTCCAGGCTCCGCGTCGGAAGCTGAAAAGCCCAAGGTAAGAAAACAAAACAAAAAAGCTTAAAATTGTTATGTGCTGTGCATATGAGTAAGTGTGTGTTTGTTGATTAGTGTATTTGTGAGGGAGAGCGTGTGGTGTAAAAGTGAGAGAATCAGTGGAGGAAGTCAGTGAGAATGAGCGATAGGAAGAGTGAGACCAGGATGAATGATAGTGAGTCTGGGAGAATGACCTTGAGTGTTACTATAAGGGAGAATGACAGTGAATGTAACTGTGAGGGAGCCTGATAGTGAGTGTAACTGTGAGGGAGAATAGCAGTGGGTGTTACTGTGAGGGAGAATGACAGTGAATGTTAATGTGTGTAAAACTCAGTGAGTCTTACACACTCTGAGTGAGAATTGGTGAAACTGATTTTGTCAGTGAGTCTGAATGAGTGGGGCTGAGTAGGAATAATTGAGACTAGGTGAGTCAGTGTGATTGAATAAAAGTAATTGACTGAGAACGAGTGAAAATGAGTGTGACCGAGGCTTACTGAGAATGAGAGGCTGAGTGAGTAAGTGTGGGTGAGTCACAGTCTGAATAAGTCAGAGAATGAAGGACAGAGTGAGCGAGACTGAGCCGGAGAATGAGTGGGAAAGTGAATCAAAGTGGGAGCAATTAAGTGGAAACTAATGAGACTAGGTGACTCAGTGAGGATGATTGAGGGAGAATGAGTGGGGCCGAGTTATAATGAATGAGATTGAGTTTCCCTAAGTTGGACTGAATGAGAATGAGTGAGTCTAAGTGAGTGAGTCAGAGTAAGAATGAGACCATGTCATGAGTGATGTAATATGTGACATCAGAAGTGCATTGCGGGGGCGCGAGTTATAGTTAGCTCAACTAACTATAATGCCCGAATTTCTCTGGTTTTGTACTCCTTGAATTTATAGTTTAGCTTCTATGGAAACGAGGAAGACTAAACCTGAGGTTACCACTCCACAACACAGACTACCATAATTCCTCTCCATAACACATAATCCCACTCTGCATAATTCCTATACACTAAATACCACATACCTTCTATCCACATCAAAGTCTATCCACATCATTTCACTGCACAACATACCACATAATTCCACTACACCCAACGTACATACGCTTCACTCCAAAAAACATGAGTAAAAAACATTTACTTTACATTTACAAGGCCAATACCTCCAACTCTTACAAATGTGAGACCTATTACATTGCAAATGCTTCTTTAACTAGTTGTTGCGTTTGCAGAGTGGTGCAGAAAGGGTGCTGGGCCTCCGACCAGCGCTGAGGAATTCCGCTGCGTAGGACTTACAGGCAGTATCAGGAGGGCTTCTTGGCCTCCAAAGTCCCTCAGGAGTAAAGTGGACTGCATCCCCCAACCCGTAGTGTGCCAGAAGGTGCATTTGCAGAGTGGTGGAGAAAGGGGGGAGTGGCTTCTGAAGACCTCTTAGCAATCCCACTGTTTGAGACTTTTTGGAGGTAACAGGAGGGGTCTTTTGGTGTGCCATTTAATGGTGTACCCTTAAATACTTAGTGAAAATACGTTCTGCTGTGGTGCCGTGAATTCTCGCTGTGCTGGAAGAGCTCAAGCGTAGAATTAATCCTAGTTCTATAAGTTCATTTCAGTTTAAAAAATCTACTCACTTCAACCTTTGTGAACTAAGATCACCCTTACTTGAAGTCCAATAGATTGCCCAAAACGATACAACTGTGTTTGTATTCTATATGCCTAATGACCTCCTAACACCCTGTATTGTAAAGCTGTGTAAATGTTGGTGGGAGGAGACATTGTTTAGACACTAGTAAATGGAAGAATTTATCCACAGGTTAAATAAGCCTGATGTCAATCTCTGTTTTACAAACAAGATCAGCAAATGTGAGATTGAGTTCCTAGACATCAGGATACAGGTTGTGCATTGGAAAATTTAGATTTCCCCTTTTAGGAAGGAGACGGCGAGCAATACACATTTCATTTTTAAGTGCCAGGTGTAACTACAGTTGTGTGAGGGAAAAGGAAAATATAACCTATACGTCTGATGTTATTTCCACAGAACATTGATGGGACCCATGAGAGCTGATAAAAAAGATTGAGGACATAGCAGCTCTTGCCTAAGCAAAGTAGGGTCGTACAATCTGACATGCAGAGTGAGATTCATTACCACTTTCAACGTAGAGGTGCACACATAGTTAGATAGGCTGTAAGTCCGCATTAGAAGATGCTGACGAATGATGCAATAACTGGTAGCAACTTTAAAATCAAGCCCATAAAGCTGCCTCGTTGAAGGATAGGCCAGTACACCGCTATTTTGGAAAACAAACTGATAATTGGTTATCACAAAGGAAAGGCTTTGAAAGATGTGGCAAATGCAAGCAGTGCAAATTTAGTTTTATACCGCAATGATTATTTCTGACAAATTTTGATTCACGAAATGAAACATTTTAAGTTAGGTTATAAATGTGTTTTATCGCCATATTGAAAAGTAAATATGTTGTCCGTAAAGTATGTCTTGCTTTTACTGTGTTGTATTGATCATGGTCGAGGGGAAGTGGGGCTTGCCATGCTTGAGAAAGATGCTGATGCTGAAACATGTTGTAACTCCTGTAACTACATCTTAATGAGTGCCTTCTCGTCTTCTTTGAAGTACTACTACATATTAAGAGCAGGATTGTCGCCTATGTTGAAGGAGCACTGACGCCGCTTGGCAGGAGGACTCAAAGTTGAAGGTAGATCAATTTTTGTTGGCTAAACCAGATATTTTTCTGGTAAATGGGTTCAGCTAATTCTGCGTAAACCCATAAAGTAGGTCTCTCTTACAGCATGCATGAAAACAGGCCCTGACAACCGAGGAGTTGCTATTTAAGCATCAGTGAATGACACAAAAAGACTACTTACTTTGGCTCAACCCGAGCCTTGCTCACATAAGTCTCCATATTGTTTTCAGAATTTTTTTTAAAAACTCACGTTGCGTCACAAGATCACGATAGGTATTGAATAAATGTTAGCCTCATTTCTCCATACATATTTTGGTTGATTACATTTTGTCTTTAAATATCCATAATTAACCTTTAAAACCAGCACCTGCTATGCAATAGGTCTCGTATTTTGGAAATTTTGACCTATTGGTTTTGTAAATGACAATGCCTTTTATTTATGTGTTGTTTTTAGACACGTAAATAAAAGGCATTGTCATTTACAGTGCTTATAGCACAAAATCTCGCAATTGAGATACCTATTGCATTGCAAATTCTTGTTCACTTGTCACTAGAGTGAGGCCTACAGGCTCACTCGGCATCACTCATCTTTCCAGCTGATGTGTGCTTAAGCCACCCATGGCCAGCATCAGTTAGATGCGAGACCTTTGCAGTGTGGGAGTGGTGACTTCACTGGTTGTATGTGTGCCTGTGAAGGGTGCAATACAGGGATTTGAATATGAACCGCTAATAACATACATCTTGTCGTATCGGGACACTTCAGGTAGACAAGAGTCCGATAGATTATTCATAACGATCTTTATTCTGTGTGCGCTGCGCCTGCCATGCGTCCAGCCTCTTGCCCTCTTGTTGGATCCTGCCCGTCCCCCACCCCTTGACCGGAAGTGGCGGTATTTATGGAATTTTAACTTAATTTTAATTACCCCTTGACTGGAAGTGGTGTCCGGTTCCTTGCTCCCCTCCCCACCAGTCGGATACAGGGTCCTAGTGCCCTGTGCCCAGGTCACGACATCTCCCCCTTTGTTGCAGTTGAATAGTTGGAGAGAGAGAGAGAGTGAGTGAGTGAGTACTCATTACATCTCTTCAATCAGTCTCTTTGGTCTTTTGCACTGTATTCTTTGACGTGTTTCTCCTTTGTCCATCTGCTCATCCTCATCCAGTCTCATGCCTGCGTCTCCTGTTGCGACAAGTTGTTGTTGCTTCCAGCTGCGGTAGCCTTGTCCTGCTTGATCTGCCCAGCACTAGCTCGGCGGGACACCGTCCTGTGGAGCTGTGAGGGTTGTTCCGATAGTCTCTTAGTGCTTGACCCAGAGCCTGCCCTATTGATATCTGCGCCAGCTTTGCTCTTAGGACAGCCTTCTTTATGTTCCCCATGAATCTTTCCACCATGCCATTTGCTTGTGGCCACAGAGGTGTTATTTTCCTGTGATGGATCCCTAAATAGTCCATAAATCTTCGAAATTCTTCCCATGAGAGTGGCGGACCATTGTCTGTTTTTAGTGTTTGTGTGGAACACCATGCCGCAAATACGTCGTCCAGAGTTGGCAGTGTTGCGCTTGCTGATGTTGACAATACTTCTCACATGATGGGAAACCTGGAGAATTTATCAATTATCACGAGCAGGTAGTTTCCAGAGGCCCGTAGAAGTCTGTTGCCAGTTCGGTCCACACTGCCCGCAGGAGCTCTGATATTTGTAACTGTTCTGGTTTTGCTGGCTGCCCCGTCGTTTGGCAGATGTGGCAGTTTGTGGCGGTGGCCTCCACCATGTTGTCCAGCCCTGGGATTGTGTTCTTTCCCTGGTTTGGGCACGATCTTGAAGTTGTAGTCCATCAGCCTTACGCCCAATCTCTCGATTCTGGATGGTATTTTCGCGTTAGGATTTCCAGAGATCGTTACTAGGGCCTGATCCGTTACAATGGTGAACAGTTTCCAATATATGAAGATGTGATAGTGCTCACATGCCCATACTTCTGCGAGGCTTTCTTTTTCCGGCTGTGAGCATGCCCTCTCAATGTCGGGCAAGCTTTTGATTGCGTATGCCACTATATTTCTTGGAGACTCTTTACCTGGCCTATGTTGTGCCAGGATCGCTCCTAGTCCCACCGGGCTGGCGTCCACCGTCAATTCTGTGCATAGCAGGGGATCGAAGTACGCAAGATAGTCTGCTGCTATCACTGCATGTCTGATGGCCTCAAACGCTTTGTTGCAGTCTTCTGTCCACATAAATGTCTGGCCTTGCTTTGTCAGTTCTCTCAATGTTGTGCTTACCGGTGTTAGACCTGCTTGTTCCAGCTGGGAGCATCCGTCCTGCAATGCTTTGTCCTGCTCATCATCTGTTCGACCAAATACCAGAATGTTGTCACTGTAGTTGAGGCTGTTTTTTACCGGCCTTATGACTTGCCGTATTGTTTCTTGAAATATTTCTGCCGCTTGTAGCGAAATAGAGCCATGTGTGTGGAGAATGTCGTAATGTACCTTGACTGTGGGTCAAGCTCTAGCTGATGATATCCTTTGCACGGGTCCAGCTTTGAGAATCGGCACGTGCCAGTTAGGCAGCTGATCATGTAGTTGAGGTGTTTTCCAGGGTGTCTTTCCCAAGTAATTGCTGTGTTCGGTATCCTCATATCGACACAGATGCAAATTTTGGACGTGTTCTTCTTTGGGACTGCCACTATTGGTGACACCTATGGTGTCGGTCCGTCTGCCGGCTCTATAATGTCCTGATGTAGCAACATTTGTATTTCCTCCTCTACTTGCGGTTGCAGGTGTATCAGTACTCGTCTGTGATGTTGAGCTACTGGTTTCACTGCTTCATTGATGTGCAGTGTTATTTGTCATCCTTTTAGTTTTCCTAGTCCATGTAGGATTCCTGGATAATCTCGCAGGATGTTCTTCTTTTCTGACATGTGGTATGTCATTGCGAGGAGGCCCATCACCTGCGCCGTGACGTTACTCAGTAAACATGGTGCTGGAAATTCACCCTTCAGTACATGTATGTCTTCATTGCTTGATCGGTCTTTGTATATCAGTGTCTCTGTAAATTTTCCCAAGTTGATCACTAGTTTTTTTGATCCCCACGTCAACCGTGGATGGCACTAGCGCCGGCTTTGTTTCCATCTTTTCATATTCTGGTACACACATGATGTTGCATGTGGCGCCGCTGTCAACACAAAACGTGTGTTGTCCCACATCTATGTTCACGGTCGCTGTCTTTTTTACTTGATGTTTCTCTATTAGATGAATGCTTTCTCGCCCTTTGTCTTCTTCTGCAGAAGCAACGTCTGACATAAAGTATAGTCGTTCCATGTCCTCTTGCACAGCTTCTCTATCAGATTCAGCTGACGAGCTGCGGTTAGCCGTTTCCATGTGCCTGGCATATCGGTTTGTCGTCATCCACGGTCTACCAGGTCGTCCTCGCTCACTTCCGAATTGTGTGCCCAGACACGCTCTTGCAAAGTGATTGCTCCTGTTGCATTTTCTGCATGTCTGACCCATTGCGGGGCTTGAGCCGTGTGGGAACTCAAGTCCGCATCTGTAACATGTTTTTTCATGTTGTTTTCTTGGCAGTTGCTCATTGTTCTCTTTCTTCCAGTTGTTCATGCGGCTGCTTCGGACCATGCGGTTCGCTTGTTCTATTCCCCTTTCCTTACCTTGCTCCATCTGCTTTGCTTGCCCCATCACCCTCGCTTCTGCCCTGGCCATCGTTAGAATTTTCTACAGCTAGGTCGGTTCTTTCAGAATTCGTGTGCGGAATTCCATTGACCGACATCCCTCAATGATGCGCAGGCGAATTGCTTGTTCTTTGTCGAACGTGTCCAATTCGTAATGTGTGACCAATTTGCGCAGTCTTGTTGCAAAATCATCAAGGGACTCGATGTGCGCTGAAATGCAATTGCGAAGGTGTATTTCTCAAAGTCAATGTTTCTTTGCGGATTAAATCTGTCTGAGAGGCACTTCATTAGCCCTTTGTATGTTGCCGTTTGGTCATCAGGAAATGTCAATAGTAGGTCGTCTACTTCATCCCCTACGAGGTTTAAAAATAGAGCCAACTGCTTAGCGTCAGTCAAATACGTGGCACGAATGTATCTTTTGAACTTGCGAACCCTTCGCTCCCATCTGATGCCTACTTGTGGTTCAGATAGGTTGAATGGAAGGGGTCAATGCTACTGAGCGCTGGGTTTGTCACTCGCTTGTTCAGTCATTGTGGACCTGTGGCACTTCTTTCTTTTATTCCGTTTTCTTTTGTTTTCTTTTTCACTTCTGTGTAGCTTTCCTTCTTTTCGCACTTTTTTATGTTTTTCTGTGTTTTCTTTACTTTCTTCCTCATTGTCTCTTTGTTTTTGCGCAGCTTTTCTTCTTCTTTAGACTTTGCTTCTGCTGTTTCCGGACTTTTTTTGTCTTGTTTTCTGTGTCTCCGGACTTTAAACTGTTATTCGGTTTTCCTTTCCTTTCTTATTGTCTCTTTTTATTAACACACTTTTCTTCTTCTTTTGCCCTTATTTCTTTTTTTTTGTGCACCTTTTTCCTTGTATTCTAATTTCTTTCCTGACCTTAAAATGACCGCCAGGCCTCTCCAGCTCCTGATTGGCTGAAAATGCCTGGTTCCAAAATAGCCGCCCAAGTCGATCAAGCTCGCGGGTCCCTTTCAGTTCCTGCCTGACTTAAAGATGGCCGCTGGGTCTTCCGCGACATGATTGGCCGATTTGCCTGACTGCAAGATGGCTGCTGTCTTCTCGCGAGATTTCTTTCAATTCTCTCTCTCTCGTATCTTGGGACGTCAGGGTCTACTTACCGGCTTTCTGTTACGGCCGGATGATTTCTTCTTTTCTCCCATGCTGGTCCTGTTGCGGCTGGGGTGGGCTCCCTCGCCGTGACTCTGCTCCGTCACTTGGACCAGGGTGGGCTCCTGGCTCCGTAGTTCTTCACTCCTGGGGCACTGGACACATGCGCGATCCTCCTCCACAAACCTTCGCCGACAGTTGTCCTATCGGGACACTTCAGGAGTCCGATAGATTATTCATAACGATCTTTATTCTGTGTGCGCTGCGCCCGCCATGCGTCCAGCCTCTTGCCCTCTTGTTGGGTTCTGCCCCTCCCCCACCCCTTGACGGGAGGTGGTGTCCGGTTCCTTGCCCCCCTCCCAACTGTAGAGAGCCACCCGGCCTCCTCCATACTTTGTATCGATATTCACATGCATCCCCACACCCCCGGGGCGGGCTTGCTCCGGGGTATATAATAAAGAAGCGGAAGACCGCTCGGGGTCTTTCCGGCATACCGCTATTCTGTGTACCTGCTGTCTCTGTGTGTGTACAGAGTGTCCACGTGCGAGGCCCAGTCCCCGGACACCACACCAACCAGTCTGGTCCAGGGTCCTAGTGCCCTCTGCCCAGGTCACAATACATCTCAGCATTGTACTCTCGGTGTGCCCACATGGTATATACTGGTCACCAGTGCACCACAAGTCTATTGTATTCTAGTTGCAATAATAAGGCGCCGAAACATATAAGCTAACAGGTAGCAAAGTAATCCCTTTGAGCGCTTGGATGAAAGAGTTTGAGCCTTTCACGTGGCCTACTTGAGAAGTGTTTTGTGTGTGGAAACAAAGTCTAGCTCATCGGTGCATCCTACAGCGGGTGCAAATAAAGTAATAGCTCATCTTATTTGTTATTATAAATGATATATTCATAAATGACAATGAGTCATGTCTTCATTGAACCTTCAGGCAGTCCTGGCTTCCTGTGACTTGTATTATAAGAAGTGGCTTAAAATACCAGGCTGGAAAGTGAAGATGGATTTAAAGGTAAAACCGAGAAGAGGAATCACACGAAGCTCTGTGGGTCCCAGGGGCGCACAAACACTGAACATGGCAAGGATTCACTCCAGGGCTGCATCATCATTAGTAGAAGCAGAACAGCTGCAAACTCCCGCCTCTGAAAACAAACTGCGTCAATTTTAGTACCTAAAAGGCTAAAACCACACCGATGAGAATATAAAAATAAATTTCACGTTGGTGACAGTCGGCCAACTATTTGTCGAATTAAAAAAAACACAGTATCAGTCATGAAAGCACTGCACAATGTATATTCTTACTTAATATCTCGTCTATGCCAGTGTCACAATAATATGCACAAATATTTTAAAAGGAAAGTTGTAGCTCTTCTATTGTTAAAATGCGATGGAGCGGGTGATCATATCAGAGGGCCCTTAAGTATCTCCGTTATATAGTGCTAATTAATTGCTGATCAATATCGTGAGCCTTGGAGCAAAATATGGAACGCTTCACGAATTTGCGTGTCATCCTTGCGCAGGGGCCATGCTAATCTTCTCTGTATCGTTCCAATTTTAGTATATGTGCTGCCGAAGCGAGCACGAACTGAAATGTTAACACAGCAGTATATAACGTTTAATTTTCAAACACTTCCTCACTAAGGGTGCCTATTTTTTTACTAAAAACTGTGAGTATTACACTTATAGTACTTTACCTTCAACATGAATGTATTCCTTCCCCCCCCCAAAATTTGAACGTGAGGGAAAAAACCTGCACTACATATGTTGCAGCGCAAGAGCAGTATGGGTATGCAAATATTTAAAATTACGTCACCGCACAGGCTGGTCGTACGCTACAGAAGGCAAAATACGTGGAACAGCAAGAACTAGAGAAGGAACTATAAAGGCGGTGAACTTCCGTTTAATTTCGTCACCGCACAGGCTGGTCGTACGCTACAGAAGGCAAAATACGTGGAACAGCAAGAACTAGAGAAGGAACTATAAAGGCGGTGAACTTCCGTTTAATTTGATATTAAAAAGTTCAATTCCCTCAAGAGCAATGTTAACTTTGCATATCTAACAGTTACAACTATTCGGGAGATAAAATGGAAGTGGAATCGTGTCTCGTAGCGGAGCGAGGACATTGAGGTCTCCCAGGACACTTGCTTCCGGTAACTCTGGGGGCTCGTCACGCCCTTTCTCTGATGGTAACCAGCAACATAATCTGCTTTAAAAATCCAAGCATGCCAAGTGCTGCTGGAGAATCACCCAAACGTGACAAAGGGACATGCAGGGTGCGGGGCCGCGTGCAAGGCACGAAAAAAAGAATGTCCAGGACTGTAATGGTATGCAGTGCACAGTCACATCGTAGAGTTGCAACCTCTCAGAACAAGCATTTGCAATGCAGTCCGTCTCGCCTTTGAGACCTAATATGCATATACCTATGCAGCACATTAGCCTGGGTGCTGCCCTTTTCTTGACTAATGGGGCTGGTGACTTACCTCTAGATAAAAATGGCAACACATACACACTCTGATACAATATAAAGCATCACTTAAATATATTTTCCTTATATAATGAAAGACAATAATGAATCCTAATGTATTATATAATAATTAAAGTAGTAAATACTATGGACAGCATATCAGGCGCTGTACCGTATTGTAAAGCAGTAGTTATAAGTATTATATAAGGCTTCGACCTGTTACACCTTATGCGCTCCAGCATTCCATATACAAGTGTATAATGCCTGTGAAATGACACAGACAATGAAGTCCACTGGAGCGATCACCATTACACAAACACCCCCAGCAAAGACCTCGACTTGGGCCAGATGCTGTGCCATATACCACACTTATGCTGCAGTGCCAACGTTACAACACCTGTCCCATACCTAGGAATCAATCAATCAATCATTTATAGAGCGCGCTACTCACCCATGAGGGTCTCAAGGCGCTGTAGGGAGGGGGGGCGGTGCCGCTATTGCTAGAATAACCAGGTCTTGAGGTGTTTTTTGAAGGTGAGATGGTCCTTGGTCAGTCATAGGTGTGCGGGGAGGGAGTTCCATGTCTTGGCTGCCAGGTAGGAGAACGATCTTCCTCTGGTGGTGGTTCTACGAATCCGTGGGACGGTGGCGAGGGCGAGGCTGGTGGAGCGTAGCTGGCGTGTGGGGATGTAGAACGAGAGGCGGTTTTTAAGGTATTTGGGGCCCATGTTGTGGAGTGCTTTGTGTGCCTGGGTGAGCAGCCTGAACATGATCCTCTTGCTGACGGGGAGCCAGTGCAGGTTTCTCAGGTGGGCGGATATGTGGCTGTGGCGAGGGATGTGGAGGATGAGTTGTGCGGAGGCGTTCTGTATGCGCTGAAGGTGTTTCTGAAGTTTGGCTGTGGTTCCTGCGCATAGGGCGTTCCCGTAGTCCAGTCGGCTGGTGACGAGGGCCTGGGTGACTGTCTTTCTGGTTTTGGTGGGGATCCACCGGAAGATCTTTCAGAGCACGCGCAGGGTGTTGAAACATGAGGACGAGACTGCGTTGACTTGCTTGGTCATCGTGAGGGAGGAGTCCAGGATGAATCCCAGGTTGCGCGCGTGGTCCGTGGGTGATGGTGCAGTGACCAGCGCCGTGGACCACCAGGAGTCGTCCAAGGCGGATGGGGATTGTCCGAGGATGAGGACCTCCGTCTTGTCCGAGTTGAGCTTCAGACGGCTGTGCTTCATACATTCTGCAACATCTTTCATTCCGTCCTGGAAGTTGGTTTTGGCGGTGAATGGGTCTTTTGTGAGGGAGATTATCAGTTGGGTGTCGTCGGCGTAGGAGATGATGTTGATGTTGTGTTTGCGTGCGATGGTGGCGAGGGGGCTCATGTACATATTGAAGAGGGTTGGGCTGAGTGAGGAGCCTTGGGGTATGCCGCAGATTATCTTGGTGGCCTCGGAGCGAAAGGGAGGGATGCAGACTCTCTGGGTTCTGTCGGAGAGGAACGATGTGATCCAGTCCAGGGCCTTTCCTTGGATCCCAGTGTTGTAGAGGCGGGTTATTAGAGTGCGGTGGCAGACGGTATCAAAGGCTGCCGAGAGGTCCAGGAGGATGAGAGCGGCTATCTCTCCGTTGTCCATCAGGGTCCTGATGTCATCGGTGGCTGCGATGAGGGCGGTCTCGGTGCTGTGGTTGGCTCGAAATCCGGACTGGGATGGGTCGAGCGAGTTGTTTGCTTCGAGGAATGCAGTCAGCTGCTTATTGACTGTCTTCTCGATGACTTTAGCTGGGAAGGGGAGAAGAGACATGGGGCGTAAGTTCTTGAGGTCTTTAGGGTCAGCTGTTGGTTTCTTCAGAAGGGCGTTGTTTCCTGCATGTTTCCAGCTTTCAGGGAAGGTGGCTGACGTGAAGGAGCTGTTGATGAAGTTCTGGAGGTGGGGTGCGATGATGGTGTCGGCTTTGTTGAAGATATGATGAGGACATGGGTCAGGGGGGGAGCCAGAGTGGATGGTGTTCATGACGTGGGTGGTCTCTTCAGTGCTGATGGGGGTCCATGCGCTGAGGCTGGTGGTGGGGGTCGTTGGTTTGGTGGCTGGAGGCGG
The DNA here is from genome assembly GCF_964263255.1 of Lissotriton vulgaris. Taxonomy (NCBI): domain Eukaryota; kingdom Metazoa; phylum Chordata; class Amphibia; order Caudata; family Salamandridae; genus Lissotriton; species Lissotriton vulgaris. The sequence continues at coordinate 614,069 of NW_028246456.1, read as the reverse complement.
AGTCTGAGGTCCGAAGGTGTCGTGTATATCTGCGATCTTGCGGTGGAAGAATGTGGCGAGGGAGTTGCAGAGGTCTTGCGACTGTGTGAAGTTGTTGTTGTTGGAGCAGTGGGTTGGAGAGCTCTTTGACGATGCTGAAGACTTCCTTGCTGTTGTGGGTGTTGTTGTCCAGCCGCTCTTTGAACGATGTCCTTTTGGTGGTGCAGATCACCTGGTGGTATTCGCGGGTGGCGCTCTTGAGGGCTGTCATGTTCTCTGATGTCCGTTTTTGGCGCCAAGCTTTTTCGAGGGTTCGGCATGATTTCTATGCGATTATGAGGGCGTCTGTGAACCATGAGGTTTTTTTGTTGCTAGTCATGCCTGGGGGTTTCTTTAGTGGAGCGAGGTTGTCGGCGCAGTTGGTGATCCACTGTGCGAGATTGTGTGCTGCGTCGTTGGTGTCAGGGGTGTCGACAGGTGGGTTCTGGCTCAGCGATGTGGTCAGCTGGTCTGTGGTGACTTTGCTCCAGCATCCTGCGGGGGATCTGTAGCGTGTGGTGGTGGGATGTGGTTTTCTTGAAGGTGAAGTGCATGCAGCTGTGGTCGGTCCGGTGTAGTCCGGCGGAGTGGCTGAAGGAGATGTGGTTGCTGGCTGAGTAGATGGGGTCGAGCGTGTGGCCAGCGAGGTGGGTGGGCGTGTCCACCAGTTGCTTGAGTCCGAGGTTGTCGAGTAGGGTGGAGGTGTTGTTGGAGGTGGAAGTTCAGGTCCCCTAGGAGGATGTACTCTGGTGAGGCTAGGGCGTGCGGGCTGATGAAGTCGGCGATGGTTTCGCTGAATTGTGTCCGTGGGCCCGGGGGTCTGTAGATGAGCGTTCCTCTGAGGGTGGTCTGGGGGTCGGTGTGGATCTGGAAGTGTAGGTGTTCGGCGGCGGTGAGTGTGTTTTCGGCGTTGGTCGTGACGCTGATGGTGTTCCTGTAGATGATGGCGATTCCTCCTCCAGTTTTGTTGACGCGGTCCTTCCGGGTGATTTTGTAGCCGTCCGGATGGCTATGGCTATGGCTATGTCGGGGGCCGAGGAAGCGGGGGGGCAAGGGTGCACAGGGAGCGCCAAGAAGCCCAAAAATAAGAAGGCAGTAAAGGTAGACAAATACAGGAGCAACAACAATTTACCAAAAGGAATGCAAAGACCCGGGGCACACCAGCGGCAAACCCTCGTCAGCCCTTGGGTCCCAGAAGGGTCGAGCGGTGTGGGGAGTGACCCAAGGTCAGGTCACGCTCACCTGCGCCGCGTGACCTCCACAAGAGGCCAAGTGGGAGGGAGGGGCGGGCAGCTGGGAGGCGGGAGCGGGCGGCCAATGGGCGGGCAGGGGTACTGAAGGAAAAAGGGGGCAGGCCGCGGGGGAGCAGCGGGTGGAAGCGGGGAGCTGGGGGGGCGCACAGAGGGGCAGGGGCGCACAGTGAGCGCCAAGAAGCCCAAAAATAAGAAGGCAGTAAAAGATAGACAAATACAGGAGCAACAACAATTTACCAAAAGGAATGCAAAGACCCGGGGCACACCAGCGGCGAACCCTCGTCAGCCCTCGGGTCCCAGAATGGTCGAGCGGCATGGGGAGTGACCTGGGAATCTAGAATAGCTCCCAGAGGTAACCAGATACTCTGTTATGACCAAAACTTGTGGAGGGTTTTGGTGGTGTTCTGAGACTTTGTATTACGCAGTGCTGTGTTTGAGCAGCCTGCTGCCTATCTTGCCCCGCCATTATTGTGTGGAAAAGAATCAGACAGAGTACACTGACAGAGCCCCCTCAGGCTGGTACATGACTCCGTTTTTCGCTCATCTTACACATGGATAATTGAGCCGTCCCTCTGGGCATCCCTGAGTACGACCATGCAACGTTTAGAACTATGGTGGACAGGCAACAGAACAGCTTTCTATGGCGACCGAGTGGCCGTTTTAACATAGAAACAAAACCACATTCTCGCCTCAACTGGTGGATTAACCAGCACAATTACACAGGAACCAAGCCGAGCTAGTGCTGTTCCTTTTGACAACATTAAATTGCGGTTGGTGCTGAAATATCAGTCATATCCCAGTCGATTCCCAGGGGCCAGTGAGGGAAGCTATGATGGTTGCAAAGAGCTTTACAGCCCATTATGAACATTCAAAACCTGTCAAAATTAATCGCCAACCGCCTAAGGCATAGGTACTCACAAGCTTTATTTGGGGGAGGGGGGAAAATTTAGAGTGTGGTTTGTGTCCGAGGGCCGCACCTGTGGGGGCGGGTCAGTGGGGGGCGGGGCTAGAGTAAAAAAAAAACTGTGACCATGAGGTTGAACACAGGCCCCTGCAGCAGATGCATTAGTCCACTAAGTGACCAGACACAACATACAGACACGTCTGTCTGTCTGTCTGTGTGTGTGTCTCTGTATGTGTGGCTCTCTCTCGCTGTCCGTGTGCCTCTGCCTGTGTATCTCTGTCTGTGTGTCTGTCTCAGTTTCTGTGTGTGTAGCTCTGTCTGTGTGTACGTCTGTCTCTGTGTGTGCATCTGTCTGTGCGTGTCTGTCTGTGTGTCTATCTCTGTGTGTAAATCTGTCTCTGTGTGTGCGTCTCTGTCTCTGTGTGTGCGTCTCTGTGTGGCTCTCTCTGTGTGTGTCTCTCTCTGTGTGTCTCTCTCTGTGTGTCTGTCTCTCTGCGTGTCTGTCTCTGCGTGTCTGTCTCTGCGTGTCTGTCTCTGCCTGTCTGTCTCTGCCTGTCTGTCTCTGCATGTCTGTCTCTGCCTGTCTGTCTCTGCCTGTCTGTCTCTGCCTGTCTGTCTCTGCGTGTCTGTCTCTGCGTGTCTGTCTCTGCGTGTCTGTCTCTGCGTGTCTGTCTCTGCGTGTCTGTCTCTGCGTGTCTGTCTCTGCGTGTCTGTCTCTGCGTGTCTGTCTCTGCGTGTCTGTCTCTGCGTGTCTGTCTCTGCGTGTCTGTCTCTGCGTGTCTGTCTCCGTGTGTCTGTCTGTCTGTGTGTCTGTCTGTGTGTATATGTGTGTGTGTCTCTGTGTCTGTCTCTGTGTCTGTCTCTGTGTCTATCTCTGTGTGTCTGTGTGTGTGTGTCTGTCTCTCTGTGTGTGTCTGTCTCTGTCTGTGTGTCTCTCTCTGTGTGACTCTCTGTGTCTCTGTGTCTCTCTGTCTCAGTCTCTGTCTTTGTGCGTGTGTTTCTCTGTGTGTGTGTGTCTCTGTGTGTGTGTGTGTGCCTCTGTGTGTTTGTGTCTCTGTGTGTGTGCGTCTCTGTGTGTGTGTCTATGTGTGTGTATCTCTGTTTGTCTGTCTCTGTGGGTGGAGTAAAGGCTACAGGAGAAGAGGACGCAGAAGAGGACGTCATTGGAAAACAGGAAGCTTCCTAAAATGCCCTTTAACCCCTTCCATGCTGGGCCGTTTCCGCCGCTGTGCGGTAAACAAAAGAACAGGGCGGGCCGTGACGAACCCCAGCCGTCATCAGCACATGAGCGCCGCAGAGCGTGACGGCTGTGGTTCGTCACCAGCATGGAAGGGGTTAAAGGTCAGCTGTGAAAACGCTTACAGCTGGCTTTTAAAGGGCCTTTTAGGAAGCTTACCGACTTTGCCATGTAGAGGTCGCAGAGGCCAGCAGTGAACACAGAAAATGACAGCAGGAGCATTCATAGTGAATACGTCTTTAATACGTATTCACCACCTATGCTGCTGCGGTCATCTTCTGGGTTTACTGTTGGCCTCACTGGCAATGTAAACATGGCATGGCAAGGTCCGCGGGCAGCCAATGAAGGCCCGCGGGCCGTACTATGAGTACCGCCGGCCTAAGGTAAGAGCAGGGCGCAAGTCCTAAATAAAGAAGTGGGCGGATGCTGACGTCACGACCGGAAATGACGTCACGAAAAGTGGCTTGCACTCAGTTGCAGTTTGTGGTTATCTAGCGCTCGGTAAAATAAGTGGGGGGACACCATCCACCCGTGTGGTACCCCGACTGCACCGACATAAATAGTAAACTGTCATCTCAAAATTGTGAAGTGTGCTAATCGGAGTAACGTACATACTACTACATTTTAATCTTGTTAACCAAGATGATAGACATTAAAAAACACTTTTGGATCATGAGGTTTTACTTTTTGTGATCTGTGCAAATTTCTCACAATTAACTTTTCTTTGAAGCCTCAGAGGGTCTTCTAAAGCTGAATTTATTGAAAAAAAATGCTTAGTTGATTAAAACCAATGCACATCCTACATCAAATATAAAATTAATGCAGAATTCAAAACTTATTATTTTTGTCTTCTACTCAAGTCAACAACATTTCATTATAGCAATTCATAATTGGAAAATAACTTAATGTATTAAGGATACGCACCGAATGGTTGCCATAAGTTAATATTTTCTCGAATGTTCAATTTAGGCTTGAGTACTTAATTTATTGTCTCTTGCTACGATATTCAGGGCCATATTCTCAAGAAGGTGTGATAACCATTGCAAAAGTAACAACCCAACTCCCAACATTGCAGACTATCGCAGGAAAATTACGTCGTGTTAACAAAGCATTCTCAACAGGGCGTTACCATGCGATAGTCAGCATATAATGCGTCAAATAACCGCGTTAAAACCAACGCCACGCCGCAAAAATACGATACGCGAACGCAAAAAATCCTGCAATGAGGCCAATCGCGGAACAAAAATCTGCGAAAACCAGCGACAGGTCTGCAAGTCACATGCGTCAGGTGAGAAAAATCACCATAAAAGGAGAAACAAAACAGACAAACAAATGCCAAACAACAGCGAAGTACAATGGATGGTGCCGTAGCAAGTATGGAGGAGAACCAGAACCCACAAGCCCCTCGGAGGACCAGACGGGGACCTCGCAGTCAGGGAAGGCTAAGTAGAAGAAGAGTAGGAAGAAGCGCTTCAGTCTGCAGGAAAACAGGATCCTGATATCTGAGGTGGTAGAACACCATCAACAACTATTCGTCACCTCCACTGTGTCATTGGCAACAATAAGTGGACTATGGCAGTTCATCATGGACAAGGTGAATGCAGCGGGAGTGCTGAAAAGGACAAAGGAAGAGATCAAGAGGCACTGGAATGACAAGTGCAAAACCAAGCTGAAACTTTCCTGCACCACAGGAGGAGCTGGACGACATGGAGGAAATAGTGTCCACAGTCATCAGTGGGGAGACGGTGGCAGGAGTCGGGGGACCGGACACTGCTCAACATGACCGGACAAAACAGCACCAGGGTGAGTAACAACCAGGGACTGGGGGACGGGGGAGATGGGCACAATGCCACACATGCACAATCAAGTAGAGCACATCTGCGGACAAACCATGCCCCAGACCCCCAACTCCCGCCAAGAGACCAATGTACCCAAGTATGCAACATCACAGTACTACATAAGCACAGAAGTCAAAGGCACATCGCATGAAATAGACAAGGGGAAGCACAAACAGAGGTGCAGGAGCCACTCTCCCAAAATGCAGCACACACACATAACATGCAGAGCACATCAACACTGACAATCATGTGGCACAACCCGCAACACGTCCACAACAGAACACAGGACACAACTGGTGCTGATTGGGTGTAGACACTGGCCAATCACAAGTGGCATTGCAGGGAAATGTGAGTTGATAATGTACAAGCACACACACATCTGTTGTCGAAATGTCCACTGTCCCCTATCAAATAGTCAGCTCCTCTCAAAAAGCCACGATCAATCAATCAATCAATCACAGCATTTGTATAGCGCGCTACTCACCCGGAAGGGTCTGAAGGCGCTTGGGGAAGGGGTCCGCTACTGCTCGAACAGCCAGGTCTTGAGTTGTCTCCTGAAGGCGAGGTGGTCCTGGGTCAGCCGGAGGTGGATGGGGAGGGAGTCCCATGTCTTGGCCGCCAGGTAGGAGAAGGATCTGCCTCCGGCGATGGCTCTTCGGATGCGTGGTACGGTTGCGAGGGCGAGGCTGGTAGACCGTAGCTGGCGGGTAGGCGTGTAGAAGGTCAGGCGGTCGTTGAGGTACTTGGGGCCCAGGTCATGGAGAGACTTTTGTGCGTGGGTGAGGAGGCTAAACGTGATCCTCTTGTTGACGGGGAGCCAGTGCAGGTCTCTCAGGTGGCTGGAGATGTGGCTGCATCGGGGGATGTCCAGAATGAGTCGGGCGGAGACGTTCTAGATGCGTTGGAGTCTTTTCTGTAGCTTGGCTGTGGTTCCGGCGTAGAGGATGTTTCCGTAGTCCAGTCGGCTGGTGACGAGGGCCTGGGTGACCGTCTTCCTGGTTTCGGTCGGGATCCATCGGAAGATCTTGCGAAGCATGCGAAGGGTGTGAAAGCATGATGAGGATACGGCGTTGACTTGTCTGGTCATCGAGAGGGAGGAGTCCAGGATGAAGCCCAGGTTGCGTGCGTGGTCTGTTGGCTTGGGGGCGGTGCCCAGGGCTGGGGGCCACCAGGAGTCGTCCCAGGCGTAGGGTGATGGTCCCAGGATGAGGACTTCCGTCTTGTCTGAGTTCAGTTTCAGGCGGCTGTTCTTCATCCACTCGGCGACGTCTTTCATCCCTTCGTGTAGGCTGGTTCTGGCGGTGTTGGGGTCTCTGGTAAGGGAGAGGATCAGCTGGGTGTCGTCGGCGTAGGAGATGATGTTGAGGTTGTGTTGGCGTGCGATGGCAGCTAGAGGTCTCATGTAGACGTTGAAGAGGGTGGGGCTGAGTGATGATCCTTGCGGGATGCCACAGATGACTTTGGTGGCCTCGGATCGAAACGGGGGGAGGCGGACTCTCTGTGTTCTTCCGGCGAGGAATGAGATGATCCACTTCAGTGCCTTCTCTTGGATGCCGGTGTTGTCGAGGCGTTGGACTAGGGTGCGGTGGCAGACAGTGTTGAATGCTGCAGAGAGGTCCAGGAGGATGAGTGCCGCTGTTTCCCCGTTGTCGAGCAGGGCTCGGATGTCGTCGGTGGCTGCGATGAGGGCAGTCTCGGTGCTGTTGTTGGCTCTGAAACCGGACTGCGAGGGGTCGAGGGATCCGTTCGTGTCGAGGAAGGCGGCAAGCTGTTTGTTGACGATCTTCTCGATGACTTTTGCAGGAAAAGGGAGGACTGAGATGGGGCGGAAGTTTTTGAAATCGGTGGGGTCCGCTGTTGGTTTCTTCAGTAGCGCGCTGAGCTCGGCATGCTTCCAGCTCTCTGGGAAGGTGGTGGTGTTGAAGGAGGTGTTGATGACGTCCTGGAGTTGGGATGCGATGGTGGATACGGCCTTGTTGAAGACGTGGTGGGGGCAGGGGTCGGTTGGAGAGCCGGAGTGGATGGTGTTCATCGTGCGGGCTGTGTCTTCGGTGGTCACCGTGGTCCAGGTGCGGAGGGTGGCGGTGGGGTTCGTTGGTTCGGTGGTTGGGTGCGTGGATGGTGCGCCGAAACTGTTGTGGATGTCGGCAATCTTGCGATGGAAGAACGAGGCGAGGGAGTCGCAGAGATCTTGTGAAGGGGTGATGTCGTTGTTGCCGGTGCTGGGGTTGGAGAACTCCTTGACGATGCTGAAGAGTTCCTTGCTGTCGTGGGCGTTGTTGTCCAGTCGCTCCTTCAGTGATTTCTCCTTGGTGGTGCGGATGAGCTGGTGGTGCTTGCGGGTGGCGTGTTTGAGGGCGGTCATGTTGTCAGTGGTTCGGTCGAGGAGCCAGGCTTTCTCGAGGGTGCGGCAGGTCTTCTTGGAGTTCTTGAGTTCGTCGGTGAACCAGGGGGCTTTCTTGCTTCTGGGTCTGCTGGGAGGGTTCTTCAATGGTGTGAGGTCATCGGCGCAGGCGGTCAGCCACTGCGTGAAGTTGCGGGCTGCTTCGTTGGCGTCTGATGTGCTGGCAGGTGGGTTCCGGCTGAGGGAGGTGGTGAGCTGGTCGGCGGTGATCTTGCTCCAGCTGCGAGGTTGTCCAGCAGGGTGGCGGTGTTGCGGTCCTTGTTGTTCTCCAGGTGGAAGTTGAGGTCCCCTAGGAGGATGTAATCGGCGGAGGGGAGGGCGTGTGGGCTGATGAAGTCCTTGATGTCTTTGCTGAATTGCGTGAGTGGTCACGGGGGTCGGTAGATGAGGGTGCCTCTGAGGGTCGTCTTTGGGTCGGTGTGAATCTGGAAGTGGAGGTGTTCGGCGGTGGCGAGGGTGTCGTCGGCGTCTGTCGTGATGCGGATGGTGTTCTTGTAGACGATGGCGATGCCTCCTCCGGTCTGGTTGACGCGGTCCCTCCTGATGATCTTGTATCCATCCGGGAAGGCGATGGCGATGTCGGGGGCTGAGGAGGCGTTCATCCATGTTTCAGTGAGGAAGGCGATGTCTGGTGATGTTGTGTCAAGGAGGTTCCAGAGTTCCACGGCGTGTCTGTGGACGGAGCTAGTGTTGAGCAGGATGCATTTGAGGTCGCTGCTGGAGTTTGGCTTGGCGGGTGTGGTGCAGGTTTGGAGGCAGGAGAACTTGCAGGTTGTGCAGGTGAAGGGTCCGTGAATGCGTCTTGCGGCGGATTGGCAGCAGGTGGGGTTTCGGCCGGCATTGAGTGCTTTGAGGGCCGCGGCGTCGTAGGTCTGTTGGGTCGGCTTGCATCGGTGGGGACCAGGGGTTCTGGCACTGGGCGCGGTCCAGGCGTGGACGGGCTGGCCTTTGGCGCACCATCGGTGCGCCCGCTGCGCGTGACCGCTGCGCGTACGCGCAATCACCATTTATGGCTAAGTAGGAGGGAGGGAGGAGCATTTGGGAGGCGGGAGCGGGGAGGGAACAAAACGAAAAGGGGGAGTGGCTGCTCGGACAGCGGCGGGAAGCGGAGAGCGGGGCAGGCAGGCACAGGGGGACTGATTAATAAGAAACAAAGCTAATACAACAACGTGCAAGGGGACAGCAGTGACAACAGTCAAAAGGCAAATGAAAACAAATAGGAGACAAAACGATTAATCACACACACGCAAATACGGCGGAGGGGCAGGGATCAGCGAGGCAGGCACAACGAGGCTGCGGGCAACAGCGAGGCGAGGGGCACACACACAGCTGGTGGCCGTGCGGCGCGGGGGTGTCCTGAGAACAGGGCACACTCACCTGCGCCGCGCGGTCGCCATTTATGGCCATGTGGGAGGGAGGGAGGAGCAGCTGGGAGGCGGGAGCGGGGAGGGCACAAAACGAAAAGGGGGCGTTGCCGCTTGGACGGCGGCGGGGAGCGGGGCGGGCAGGCACAGGGGGACTGATTAACAAGAAACAAAGCTAATACAACAACGTGAAAGGGGACAGCAGTGACAACAGTCAAAAGGCAAATGAAAACAAATAGGAGACAAAACGATTAATCACACACACGCAAATACGGCGGGGGGGCAGGGATCAGCGAGGCAGGCACAACAAGGCTGCGGGCAGCGGTGAGGCGAGGGTCACACACACAGCTGGTGGCCGTGCGGCGCGGGGTGTCCTGAGAACAGGTCACGATGTACACAGTCATGCAGTTTGTATGAAAACATGGACAATGTGACAACATACATGTGAAAATAATGTTAAACTGCATCTCCCATTAACATTGCAGAGGAAGAATCAACACCTCCTCAGAAGGACATTTTAGCATTAATCTCCACAATATGGCTGGTTTCAGCTTGGTACTGCCCTCTGCATCATCACCTTTCACTGTCCCCCGATGCACCCTGCGACACTCACCTTGGACATCGACATGGACTGCCATAATCTGTTTGATCGCCAATGACACAGCACTCAGACTGCGGATTGAACACTTCCTCTGCCTTTGGACTTGTCATTCCCTGCAGGACTCTGGCTGGCCCTCCACGGGCCAACAATGGAAAACGGGGTTTGCTTGGCCCTGTACTGCTCCAGAGGCAACACTCCGCTGAATGTGCATTAAACATTCCGAATCACACAGATGTGTTGTGTCAATGGTCTTTCAAGTGTGGTTGTATGATGAATGTAGGGTCAGGGAATTCCCCCTACGTCCATGTGTCACATGTCATTGGACTTGGATCACAGGTGACACATTGCGGAATGTTGTGCGGATGGCGCAGACGCAACAACAGCGACACACGCATTGGTTACTTCCTTATCCAACCACGTCCGGATCCACGCCCAGAGCCCCGGGGTCATCGTTCAAACCCTCACGCTGGACTGGCATTTGCCAGGTCAGCCCGCTCCGCTTACGCTCACAGGGGAGGATGAAGATGCCACATGTGCCAGGACTTCCCTGAGGGGATCTGCTACTCACAGGTCTAGTTGTCAGCATGCCAGGGCCACTCCCTCATGGCTGGTGTGCACCCACACCCATCCATCACACGCATCACAGGATATGTGACTCTGCCAATAAAAAGGGCCGGGCGCACGTTCTTGACACCATTTCAAACCTCTCTCAGGTTGTATCTGTGTGGTGTGCTTGTATGCAGGGGGGCGGGGGGGCAGGGGCCTGCAACATTGCATCCCGCAGTCCCCGAGGTGACATGATGGCATCCGCACCACAATGACCAATCATAGAGGGTCCATGACTAGCAGGGCACAGACTTGGTGGCACCGGATGCACTGTGGCCGGCACAGGCACATCGCCACAGGACGGTGACTTTCAGTGCACTGAGGTAGGGGCACCTTAAGTGCTGAGCCGGTGTGCAGCCTGCGATGATGCCCAGCTCCGGCGGTCTGGACGGCTCGTGTTTTCTGTACCCTGCTAGACCGCAGTGTAGGCCTGAGCCAGCGGGTAGGGCGGGCCTATTGCCACGTGGCGTCGCCTTCAAGATCACAGAGTTAGTGGCGCTCTATGAGGGTGAGTGGGTGTGCAGCCTGCAATGATGCCGGGTGCACTGGTATGTCCTTTTCCATGGAGAAATCAAGACCCGGCACCAAATGTGAAACCTGGTGGCCTGCGGAGCCGGACTGCATGATGTCAGCGGGCCCAGTATGCCATGTCAGCGGCCCCGGGCTAGTGGCTTGCTGTGGTACGTGGTGGGCGCTCTTCTACACGCCGGTGGCAGAAGGTGAGCAGTGAGGCCTGGGTGCACAGGGGCGGGCATGCATCGCTGGGCGGCGGGAGGGGCTGGGGTGCCGCTGCCTGGGTGCGCAGGGGTGGGCATGCACTGCTGGGCGGTGGGAGGGGCTGGGGTGCAGCTGTCTGGGTGCGCATGGGCGGACAAGCGACGATGTGTGCAATTGTATGTACTGTGCCATTAATTTATCTGGACTCTGTTTCAGATGATGGATCTGTTTCAGATGTGGGACCTGGTGAACTGCACTACATACCGGCACGTGGTGGGAGACACACTGGTGACAGCAGGTGAGCAGTGTGGCCTGGGTGCGCAGTGTCTGCTTTCTCTCTTCCTGTCCCTCTCTTCTGTATTCTGTGTCTCTCTCCCCCTCTCTGTCCGTCTATCTCTCTCTCCCCTACTCTGTCCATCTATCTCTCTCTCTCCCACTCTGTCCGAACATCTCTCTCTCACTCCTTCTCTCTCTGTCCCTTGATGTGTGCAGGACACACCTTCTCATCATGATTTTTGTCTTGCAGGCTGTGACCTACAGAGTGTCACGAAGGATGCCGCCATGTGTCTGCTTTGCTTTCACTCCTGAAGCTTGAGCCGGGAGGTTAACTTTTTTAAAATTTCCGATGGCTTTTAACCACTGTTGAATTTCTTCCCCGTGTGTCCTTTCCCCCTCCCTTTGGCATTTGGACTGATCGCGCGCTGTTTAACATTGAGGCACGAACTTTTGAAGGCATTTCCCTCACTTCGTGTTGAAGCGACAGACAAGGCAAGGGTGACTTAGATTTTACCCGCTTCCCTTGATAGCTGGCAGACTACTTGCCTTCCCCTTCTGGGTGTGGCCGATTCACGGTTCGTCATCTGCGGGGACTGACAGGGATAGGGTAGCGGCCATCTTAGTGAGGGCTCGCAGTGCACGTCGCTCGGACGACGGCATAAAAACACACGTCAATGGCTCCGCGCAGCAGACGCACATTGCGGGCGCGCCGATCACGCGCCGGAGTCAAGCCAGAGTCCAGCCCGCCCGCGAACGACCGGGGCGCGGGGCAGGACTCTTTGGCCCCACCCCTCAACCAATTTCCGCAGCCCTAAGAAGCAGCAGCAGCCATCGAATTCATTATTCGAAAACAGACCTCCTTACACTTGGTAAGAATCCGATTCAAACCTGCTTTCACACTATAGACCCTGATTCCATACCCTCGTTTTATAATCTATGTAATCAGCCACTTCCCACGATACCCAAAACTTCAGGAAAGATAGCTAATTTGAAAATGATATTGCTAAACTGTAGGTCCATGACTAAACATAAAATGGAAATCCACGACCTATTGATAAATAAAGATCTGGACGCCATGTTTGTTACAGAGACATGGCTAGAAGAGTCATCCTCCCCTGATATTCTAGAAGCTATACCTCCCAATTATAGTCTTCTGAGAATTGACAGACAAAAGCAACGTGGAGGAGGACTAGCACTCCTCTGTAAGGCAGAGTTAGAATGCACTTTAACAAAATCAACCATAATCAATAGTGAGTGTGGTATATTTACAATAAAATTAGAACCTACAACCACAATCACTGGCCTACTTATTTACCGGCCTCCAGGTCCTGCGGTGCCTTTCTGCAGCCAACTTATTGAATCAGCCACCCAGCTTGCAGTCAGACATAAAAATCTAATCATCTTAGGCGACCTTAATCTTCATTTCGAAGATATTAACTCCAGTGAAGCACAACTTCTAGCGGCCGCACTCAACTCTGTAGATATAAAGCTCCTTTCTACAATACCCACACACCAGCAGGGACATCTTCTAGACCCTATTTTTGCAAATTGGGAGGGTATTAAGACCTCACCCCCAATTCCATTAATTTCGTCTGACCACAGCATGGTGCCATTTGAGATAATAAGAGAACCCACAAAAACCATACCTACAAAACATCCTCCTCACAAACGCCGAAACTGGAAAAAATTCACCCCTGAACTCTTCAAAAGCATGCTAGCCGAGCAACCTCCAATAATAGGCAACTCTTTGCAAGAGGTTTGGGACAACTACGAACTATGGATAGTAAAAGCACTAGATAAAATCGCTCCCTGGACCACCAAACCTCCAGCTAGACAATCCAAAACCGCCCCATGGTTTTCAGAAAAACTCAGAACAGTAAAAGCTCAATGTAAATCAATAGAGCCTAAATGGAGGAAAAACTACGCACCTGAACTTAAAGAAAGCTACAGAATTGAACTAAAAAAATACCAGAAAATGGTTAGAGCGGAGAAAAGTCATCACTATAAAAATAGAATTGAGGAAGCAGATAATCCTACAAAAGAGTTGTTCTGTATCTATAGAGAACTCACTATTCCCACACGATTAGATACTCAAGACACATACTCCGCTGAGATATGTGATCAAATCGCTGATTTCTTTGTAGAAAAAGTAGAAAGAATTCATGCCACTTTTGTTAGCAACACAACTCCCGTAAATAGCAACGTAGATAATAAAGACACCCAAATGCACAAATCTCCGCTCACCAGGTTCACTACCCCGGATAAACAAGATTTATTGAAAATCATTAATGGAATACACTCTGGCTCCCCCATCGATGCCTGCCCACCCGAACAATGTAAGGGAGTTATGGAAAACACACTAATTGATCACATCAGTTACATGATCACTTTATCCTTTACAGGAGTGTCACGTGCCAGAAATTTGGAAAACTGCTCAGGTGATGCCTTTAAAAAAGAAACCTAACATTCATATTTCCCAATTCTAAAACTTACGGCCAATCTCACTTCTCCCGTTCTGTGCTAAAATCATAGAAAAAGTGGCAAATAAACAACTAATGGAGTTTTTGGAGAAAGAAGCCCTCCTTCATCCTTCCCAGTCAGGATTTAGATCAGGCTATTCTACTGAGTCGCCAGTCCTATACTCGACTGAATGTATTCGGAAGATGGTGGACGAGGGCGAGACAGCAGCGTTGGTCCTACTGGACCTTAGTGCAGCATTTGACACCGTGCTGCACTCAACGCTGTTGTCTCGTCTCTTGGACATGGGAGTAAAGGGCCCAGCACTTGCTTGGCTTCAATCCTTTCTGACCGACAGAACGTTCCAGCTACACTGCCCACCCTTCAGATCATC